>NC_134710.1:440734147-441058938 GCF_043290135.1 Rhipicephalus microplus
AACGTATTCCTCTGAAGAGGATGGAGATGAATTCGCGTGGCAGGTAAAGAAAGAGACGTCAAGGAAAGAAGTACGGGAGCGTCGATAAACTAGGTAAAATGGTGAATAGCCGGTTGTCCGCTTAATAGCCGTATTGTAGGCGAAAGTGACGAATGGTAGAACTACATCTCAGTTCTTGTAGTCTGTTTGAATGTAGGCGGCGATCATGTCAGCAAGAGTACGGTGGAATTGCTCAGTGAGGCTGTTAGTTTGGGGATGATAACTAGAGGCAGTCTTGTGAGTTTTCCCAGAGGCGCGAAGAAGTTGGTTCACTAGTTGTGAAAGGAAGGCCCTTCCACGGTCACTTAGCAATACACGTGGAGTACCATGACGCAGTATAATGGCTCGGAGGATGAAATCGGCAATTTCAGAAGCTGAACCGGTAGTGACGGTTGCCGTCTTGGCGTAGCGTGTCAAATGGTCAACGGCTGTTACTATCCATCGGTTTTCAGCAGCACTGACTGGAAGGGGGCCATAAAGATCAATGTCTACAACTTAGAATGGTGTGGCTGGGCACGAAAGTGGCTGTAGTGTACCGGCTAGAGCAGATGTGGGTAGTTTTCTACATTGGCAGGACCCAACATACCGAGCTACACTAGTGGTAATACCTGGCCAATAAAACCGACTTTGAAGGCGATCGTAGGTTTTGTGGTAACCAAGGTGACCAGCAGTCGGATGGTCATGAAGTGCTCTGAGAACTTCGGACCGAAGCAATCGGGGTAGAACGGGAACCCGGCGCTGACCGTCAGGATGGTAAATTTTGCGGTACAGCAGCGAGTTGTCCAGCTTAAACCGTGAGAGTTGGTGACGGAGCCTCGCATTAGGTGGACAGGGACTGCCAGTGACGTAGCCTATAATACGCCGACAGTATGGGTCAGCCAGCTGTCGAGAAGAAAAATCGTGTAGGTCGTCCGAAGGTAGCTGGTCCATAGAGGCGAGAGAGGAAACCACCATAGACGTGAACTCCGATGGTGTGTTGTGCAAAGTGATTGCGGAAACGCTGAGGGGAGCCGCTGGTAGTGGGCAGCAAGAAAGAGCATCAGCGTCGCTATGCTTTCTGCCACACTTGTATACGATGTCAAAATCATACTCTTGTAGGCGTAGAATCCAGCGGCCGAGGCGTCCCGACAAGTTCTTGAGTGTCGAAAGCCAACATAAAGCGTGGTGGTTGGTCACAATGGTGAAATGGCGGCCATGCAGATATGGACGAAATTTCTGTACTGACCAAACAATGGCGAGGCACTCCTGCTCGGTGATCGTTTAGTTCCTCTCTGCTGCGGAGAAGACGCGGCTGGCGTACGCAACGACTCGCTCTCGCGAAGAGTTGTCGCGCTGCAGGAGCACGCTTCCTAAACCATGGCCGCTAGCGTCTGTATGGAGGAAGGTCGGTGCACTATCGTGAAAATCAGAAAATACAGGATCGGTCGTGAGGGCACTCTTCAACCTGTCGAAAGCCGATTCACATTCCTGAGACCACGGAAAGGGCGTACCAGAAGCAAGTAGCTTATGGAGTGGTGCGGCTATTGAGGCAAAGTTTTGTATTATTCGCCGAAAGTAAAGGGCGAGACCAAGGAAACTTCGCAAATCTTTCGGCTTGTCAGGGCGAGGGAAGCGAAGCACCGCAGCAGTTTTCTCAGGGTCTGGACGAATTCCGTCCTTGCTCACAACATGATCGAGTACCTTGATAGATCTGCTGGCGAAATGGCACTTCTTGGTGTTTATTTGAAGACCAGCGCCTGTGGGGCAAGTCACGACCTCGTCCAAGCGTTGCAGATGTTGAGGAAACGTCGATTAAAAGACAACAATGTCATTGAGGTAACATAGGCAAGTCTTCCATTTCAGGCCACGCAGCACGGTGTCAATGAAGCGCTCAAAAGTTGCGGACGCCTTGCATAGAAGAAACAGCATAACATTGAATTCGTATAGGCCATCCGGGGTTGCAAACGCAGTTTTTTTTGTCATCTTCATGCATGGGGACTTGCCAATAGCCGGAACGCAAATCGAGGCTTGAAAAGAATTCAGCACCTTGTAAGGAATCGAGGGCGTCGTCGATACGTGGCATGGGGTATACGTCCTTTCTAGTGATCTTATTGAGTGCTCGGTATTCGACGCAAAATCGTACGGAACCGTCTTTTTTTACGCACCAGAACCACTGGAGATGACCAAGGACTGGTTGAAGGTCGGATTATCTCTCGTTGCAGCATATCGTCCACGTTTTCCTCAAATATTTTTCGTTCGGCTAGGGAGACGCGGTACGGACGACAATGCACAATGGATGTTCCGCTGGCCTGAATACGATGTGCTGTAGCAGTTGTCTGGCCCAGGCTGGATGAATGAACGTCAAAGAGTTTGCATGCTTTTGCAACATATCAAGCAGCTGCTGCTTCTGCGAGCCTGTAAAGTCCTTGTTGATGGCTGCTGTAAAGGCCGAGGAAGCAGCGTGATCTCCTGGATGGCCTTTAGAGGAGGTAGGGGTAAGAGGCACGACGTACACAGGCTCCAGATCGGCAACGCAGGCGACAGTAGTGCCCCGCGGCAGTAAAATTTTATCTGGTGTGGTGTTCGTAGCAGCGAGGACAGCTGATTTATTGTTGAAGCGAGCCACACCTGATGCGATAGCTATGCCTTTATTAAGGCAACGGGGTGATGGAGTGACCAAAATGTCACCTGAGTCGACGTCGTTGGGCGAAACTGTGACTAATTGATGTTCGTTTGGGGGTAACTCGATGTCTACAGAAGCGATGAGTCGAAGTGGCCTGTAGGTTTTGTCACTAAGCAAGTGGTCTGTATCAGTAAGATGGACGGCACGTTGTGCACAACAAATAGCCGCGGAAGCAGATGAAACAAAGTCCCAGCCTATAATGAGTTCGTGGAAGCACGGGGATAGCACAGCGAATTGTATATGATGAACAATGTCGTCGATTAGCGCATGGGCAGTACAGAGAGCGGAAGGGCGAATCATTTTTCCTGGGCTCTAACCAGTGTTGGTCCATCATAAGGCGTCGTGACTTTTCGAAGACGGGTACACAAATCAGCACAAATAATAGAAGATCCAGCGCCAGTGTCCACCAAAGCATCAACGGCCACTCCCTCAACTGTGACTGCAATTATGTTGTAAGGGCACACTGAAGGAATTAGAGTCTTGTCTTGGAATGCAGTTTGTCCTCCAAAAACTACATCGCTTAGTTTTCTGGACGCCGATCAGATGCGAGGGAAGCAGGCTGAAGAGGAGAAGAGGAGCGACGGAAGGCGATGGTGAACGGGGTAGGGTTGATCGATGACTACTGCGCAGTTCACCGGATGCTATATATATATATATATATATATATATATATATATATATATATATATATATATATATATATATATATATATATATATATATATATATATATTATATATATATATATATATATATATATATATATATGAGATATAACAGACAGTAATGCCAAGGAATGTACAGGGGAAGTTATTAGAACCAATGGAATGTAAATAAGAAGAAAGAAAGAAAAGTGGATGAAAAAATTACCAGCTGCTCACAGCTGGTAATTTTTTCATCCACTTATTTTTTCATCCACTTTTCTTTCTTCTTATTTACATTCCAATAATGTTAATAACTTCCCCTGTACATTCCTTGGCATTACTGTCTGTTATATCTCATTATTATTGTGTTAAAAACACGGAAAAAACGAGCCCTTAGGTATACACTTCTTTCCCTTATTTCCATTGAACGAGGGTCTCGTACTGGCAGACTTGGTGTGTTTAGGTTGTATAAGAGGGACAATTAATCAGCTGCCCGCTCATAATAAGTTCACGTGCTACGTGACGCCAAACATGCGCATAAGAGTGTTTTCACACTCGTTGTTTGGCTTATAGATGGCGCTGACTGTCGCTCCTACTTCTAAATTCACAGATAAACCCAAAAAAGTGGATGGAGAGAGGGCCGCTGTAATAGCTCAGTGGTTAGAGCATCGAACGCGTAATTCGAAGGTCGTAGGTTCGATTCCTGCTTACAGTTGGTAATTTTTTCATCCACTTTTCTTTCTTCTTATTTACATTCCAATAATGTTAATAACTTCCCCTGTACATTCCTTGGCATTACTGTCTGTTATATCTCATTATTATTGTGTTAAAAACACGGAAAAAACGAGCCCTTAGGTATACACTTCTTTCCCTTATTTCCATTGAACGAGGGTCTCGTACTGGCAGACTTGGTGTGTTTAGGTTGTATAAGAGGGACAATTAATCAGCTGCCCGCTCATAATAAGTTCACGTGCTACGTGACGCCAAACATGCGCATAAGAGTGTTTTCACACTCGTTGTTTGGCTTATAGATGGCGCTGACTGTCGCTCCTACTTCTAAATTCACAGATAAACCCAAAAAAGTGGATGGAGAGAGGGCCGCTGTAATAGCTCAGTGGTTAGAGCATCGAACGCGTAATTCGAAGGTCGTAGGTTCGATTCCTGCTTACAGTTGGTAATTTTTTCATCCACTTTTCTTTCTTCTTATTTACATTCCAATAATGTTAATAACTTCCCCTGTACATTCCTTGGCATTACTGTCTGTTATATCTCATTATTATTGTGTTAAAAACACGGAAAAAACGAGCCCTTAGGTATACACTTCTTTCCCTTATTTCCATTGAACGAGGGTCTCGTACTGGCAGACTTGGTGTGTTTAGGTTGTATAAGAGGGACAATTAATCAGCTGCCCGCTCATAATAAGTTCACGTGCTACGTGACGCCAAACATGCGCATAAGAGTGTTTTCACACTCGTTGTTTGGCTTATAGATGGCGCTGACTGTCGCTCCTACTTCTAAATTCACAGATAAACCCAAAAAAGTGGATGGAGAGAGGGCCGCTGTAATAGCTCAGTGGTTAGAGCATCGAACGCGTAATTCGAAGGTCGTAGGTTCGATTCCTGCTTACAGTTGGTAATTTTTTCATCCACTTTTCTTTCTTCTTATTTACATTCCAATAATGTTAATAACTTCCCCTGTACATTCCTTGGCATTACTGTCTGTTATATCTCATTATTATTGTGTTAAAAACACGGAAAAAACGAGCCCTTAGGTATACACTTCTTTCCCTTATTTCCATTGAACGAGGGTCTCGTACTGGCAGACTTGGTGTGTTTAGGTTGTATAAGAGGGACAATTAATCAGCTGCCCGCTCACAATAAGTTCACGTGCTACGTGACGCCAAACATGCGCATAAGAGTGTTTTCACACTCGTTGTTTTGCTTATAGATGGCGCTGACTGTCGCTCCTACTTCTAAATTCACAGATAAACCCAAAAAAGTGGATGGAGAGAGGGCCGCTGTAATAGCTCAGTGGTTAGAGCATCGAACGCGTAATTCGAAGGTCGTAGGTTCGATTCCTGCTTACAGTTGGTAATTTTTTCATCCACTTTTCTTTCTTCTTATTTACATTCCAATAATGTTAATAACTTCCCCTGTACATTCCTTGGCATTACTGTCTGTTATATCTCATTATTATTGTGTTAAAAACACGGAAAAAACGAGCCCTTAGGTATACACTTCTTTCCCTTATTTCCATTGAACGAGGGTCTCGTACTGGCAGACTTGGTGTGTTTAGGTTGTATAAGAGGGACAATTAATCAGCTGCCCGCTCATAATAAGTTCACGTGCTACGTGACGCCAAACATGCGCATAAGAGTGTTTTCACACTCGTTGTTTGGCTTATAGATGGCGCTGACTGTCGCTCCTACTTCTAAATTCACAGATAAACCCAAAAAAGTGGATGGAGAGAGGGCCGCTGTAATAGCTCAGTGGTTAGAGCATCGAACGCGTAATTCGAAGGTCGTAGGTTCGATTCCTGCTTACAGTTGGTAATTTTTTCATCCACTTTTCTTTCTTCTTATTTACATTCCAATAATTTTAATAACTTCCCCTGTACATTCCTTGGCATTACTGTCTGTTATATCTCATTATTATTGTGTTAAAAACACGGAAAAAACGAGCCCTTAGGTATACACTTCTTTCCCTTATTTCCATTGAACGAGGGTCTCGTACTGGCAGACTTGGTGTGTTTAGGTTGTATAAGAGGGACAATTAATCAGCTGCCCGCTCATAATAAGTTCACGTGCTACGTGACGCCAAACATGCGCATAAGAGTGTTTTCACACTCGTTGTTTGGCTTATAGATGGCGCTGACTGTCGCTCCTACTTCTAAATTCACAGATAAACCCAAAAAAGTGGATGGAGAGAGGGCCGCTGTAATAGCTCAGTGGTTAGAGCATCGAACGCGTAATTCGAAGGTCGTAGGTTCGATTCCTGCTTACAGTTGGTAATTTTTTCATCCACTTTTCTTTCTTCTTATTTACATTCCAATAATGTTAATAACTTCCCCTGTACATTCCTTGGCATTACTGTCTGTTATATCTCATTATTATTGTGTTAAAAACACGGAAAAAACGAGCCCTTAGGTATACACTTCTTTCCCTTATTTCCATTGAACGAGGGTCTCGTACTGGCAGACTTGGTGTGTTTAGGTTGTATAAGAGGGACAATTAATCAGCTGCCCGCTCATAATAAGTTCACGTGCTACGTGACGCCAAACATGCGCATAAGAGTGTTTTCACACTCGTTGTTTGGCTTATAGATGGCGCTGACTGTCGCTCCTACTTCTAAATTCACAGATAAACCCAAAAAAGTGGATGGAGAGAGGGCCGCTGTAATAGCTCAGTGGTTAGAGCATCGAACGCGTAATTCGAAGGTCGTAGGTTCGATTCCTGCTTACAGTTGGTAATTTTTTCATCCACTTTTCTTTCTTCTTATTTACATTCCAATAATGTTAATAACTTCCCCTGTACATTCCTTGGCATTACTGTCTGTTATATCTCATTATTATTGTGTTAAAAACACGGAAAAAACGAGCCCTTAGGTATACACTTCTTTCCCTTATTTCCATTGAACGAGGGTCTCGTACTGGCAGACTTGGTGTGTTTAGGTTGTATAAGAGGGACAATTAATCAGCTGCCCGCTCATAATAAGTTCACGTGCTACGTGACGCCAAACATGCGCATAAGAGTGTTTTCACACTCGTTGTTTGGCTTATAGATGGCGCTGACTGTCGCTCCTACTTCTAAATTCACAGATAAACCCAAAAAAGTGGATGGAGAGAGGGCCGCTGTAATAGCTCAGTGGTTAGAGCATCGAACGCGTAATTCGAAGGTCGTAGGTTCGATTCCTGCTTACAGTTGGTAATTTTTTCATCCACTTTTCTTTCTTCTTATTTACATTCCAATAATGTTAATAACTTCCCCTGTACATTCCTTGGCATTACTGTCTGTTATATCTCATTATTATTGTGTTAAAAACACGGAAAAAACGAGCCCTTAGGTATACACTTCTTTCCCTTATTTCCATTGAACGAGGGTCTCGTACTGGCAGACTTGGTGTGTTTAGGTTGTATAAGAGGGACAATTAATCAGCTGCCCGCTCACAATAAGTTCACGTGCTACGTGACGCCAAACATGCGCATAAGAGTGTTTTCACACTCGTTGTTTGGCTTATAGATGGCGCTGACTGTCGCTCCTACTTCTAAATTCACAGATAAACCCAAAAAAGTGGATGGAGAGAGGGCCGCTGTAATAGCTCAGTGGTTAGAGCATCGAAAGCGTAATTCGAAGGTCGTAGGTTCGATTCCTGCTTACAGTTGGTAATTTTTTCATCCACTTTTCTTTCTTCTTATTTACATTCCAATAATGTTAATAACTTCCCCTGTACATTCCTTGGCATTACTGTCTGTTATATCTCATTATTATTGTGTTAAAAACACGGAAAAAACGAGCCCTTAGGTATACACTTCTTTCCCTTATTTCCATTGAACGAGGGTCTCGTACTGGCAGACTTGGTGTGTTTAGGTTGTATAAGAGGGACAATTAATCAGCTGCCCGCTCATAATAAGTTCACGTGCTACGTGACGCCAAACATGCGCATAAGAGTGTTTTCACACTCGTTGTTTGGCTTATAGATGGCGCTGACTGTCGCTCCTACTTCTAAATTCACAGATAAACCCAAAAAAGTGGATGGAGAGAGGGCCGCTGTAATAGCTCAGTGGTTAGAGCATCGAACGCGTAATTCGAAGGTCGTAGGTTCGATTCCTGCTTACAGTTGGTAATTTTTTCATCCACTTTTCTTTCTTCTTATTTACATTCCAATAATGTTAATAACTTCCCCTGTACATTCCTTGGCATTACTGTCTGTTATATCTCATTATTATTGTGTTAAAAACACGGAAAAAACGAGCCCTTAGGTATACACTTCTTTCCCTTATTTCCATTGAACGAGGGTCTCGTACTGGCAGACTTGGTGTGTTTAGGTTGTATAAGAGGGACAATTAATCAGCTGCCCGCTCATAATAAGTTCACGTGCTACGTGACGCCAAACATGCGCATAAGAGTGTTTTCACACTCGTTGTTTGGCTTACAGATGGCGCTGACTGTCGCTCCTACTTCTAAATTCACAGATAAACCCAAAAAAGTGGATGGAGAGAGGGCCGCTGTAATAGCTCAGTGGTTAGAGCATCGAACGCGTAATTCGAAGGTCGTAGGTTCGATTCCTGCTTACAGTTGGTAATTTTTTCATCCACTTTTCTTTGTTCTTATTTACATTCCAATAATGTTAATAACTTCCCCTGTACATTCCTTGGCATTACTGTCTGTTATATCTCATTATTATTGTGTTAAAAACACGGAAAAAACGAGCCCTTAGGTATACACTTCTTTCCCTTATTTCCATTGAACGAGGGTCTCGTACTGGCAGACTTGGTGTGTTTAGGTTGTATAAGAGGGACAATTAATCAGCTGCCCGCTCATAATAAGTTCACGTGCTACGTGACGCCAAACATGCGCATAAGAGTGTTTTCACACTCGTTGTTTGGCTTATAGATGGCGCTGACTGTCGCTCCTACTTCTAAATTCACAGATAAACCCAAAAAAGTGGATGGAGAGAGGGCCGCTGTAATAGCTCAGTGGTTAGAGCATCGAACGCGTAATTCGAAGGTCGTAGGTTCGATTCCTGCTTACAGTTGGTAATTTTTTCATCCACTTTTCTTTCTTCTTATTTACATTCCAATAATGTTAATAACTTCCCCTGTACATTCCTTGGCATTACTGTCTGTTATATCTCATTATTATTGTGTTAAAAACACGGAAAAAACGAGCCCTTAGGTATACACTTCTTTCCCTTATTTCCATTGAACGAGGGTCTCGTACTGGCAGACTTGGTGTGTTTAGGTTGTATAAGAGGGACAATTAATCAGCTGCCCGCTCATAATAAGTTCACGTGCTACGTGACGCCAAACATGCGCATAAGAGTGTTTTCACACTCGTTGTTTGGCTTACAGATGGCGCTGACTGTCGCTCCTACTTCTAAATTCACAGATAAACCCAAAAAAGTGGATGGAGAGAGGGCCGCTGTAATAGCTCAGTGGTTAGAGCATCGAACGCGTAATTCGAAGGTCGTAGGTTCGATTCCTGCTTACAGTTGGTAATTTTTTCATCCACTTTTCTTTCTTCTTATTTACATTCCAATAATGTTAATAACTTCCCCTGTACATTCCTTGGCATTACTGTCTGTTATATCTCATTATTATTGTGTTAAAAACACGGAAAAAACGAGCCCTTAGGTATACACTTCTTTCCCTTATTTCCATTGAACGAGGGTCTCGTACTGGCAGACTTGGTGTGTTTAGGTTGTATAAGAGGGACAATTAATCAGCTGCCCGCTCATAATAAGTTCACGTGCTACGTGACGCCAAACATGCGCATAAGAGTGTTTTCACACTCGTTGTTTGGCTTATAGATGGCGCTGACTGTCGCTCCTACTTCTAAATTCACAGATAAACCCAAAAAAGTGGATGGAGAGAGGGCCGCTGTAATAGCTCAGTGGTTAGAGCATCGAACGCGTAATTCGAAGGTCGTAGGTTCGATTCCTGCTTACAGTTGGTAATTTTTTCATCCACTTTTCTTTCTTCTTATTTACATTCCAATAATGTTAATAACTTCCCCTGTACATTCCTTGGCATTACTGTCTGTTATATCTCATTATTATTGTGTTAAAAACACGGAAAAAACGAGCCCTTAGGTATACACTTCTTTCCCTTATTTCCATTGAACGAGGGTCTCGTACTGGCAGACTTGGTGTGTTTAGGTTGTATAAGAGGGACAATTAATCAGCTGCCCGCTCATAATAAGTTCACGTGCTACGTGACGCCAAACATGCGCATAAGAGTGTTTTCACACTCGTTGTTTGGCTTACAGATGGCGCTGACTGTCGCTCCTACTTCTAAATTCACAGATAAACCCAAAAAAGTGGATGGAGAGAGGGCCGCTGTAATAGCTCAGTGGTTAGAGCATCGAACGCGTAATTCGAAGGTCGTAGGTTCGATTCCTGCTTACAGTTGGTAATTTTTTCATCCACTTTTCTTTCTTCTTATTTACATTCCAATAATGTTAATAACTTCCCCTGTACATTCCTTGGCATTACTGTCTGTTATATCTCATTATTATTGTGTTAAAAACACGGAAAAAACGAGCCCTTAGGTATACACTTCTTTCCCTTATTTCCATTGAACGAGGGTCTCGTACTGGCAGACTTGGTGTGTTTAGGTTGTATAAGAGGGACAATTAATCAGCTGCCCGCTCATAATAAGTTCACGTGCTACGTGACGCCAAACATGCGCATAAGAGTGTTTTCACACTCGTTGTTTGGCTTATAGATGGCGCTGACTGTCGCTCCTACTTCTAAATTCACAGATAAACCCAAAAAAGTGGATGGAGAGAGGGCCGCTGTAATAGCTCAGTGGTTAGAGCATCGAACGCGTAATTCGAAGGTCGTAGGTTTGATTCCTGCTTACAGTTGGTAATTTTTTCATCCACTTTTCTTTCTTCTTATTTACATTCCAATAATGTTAATAACTTCCCCTGTACATTCCTTGGCATTACTGTCTGTTATATCTCATTATTATTGTGTTAAAAACACGGAAAAAACGAGCCCTTAGGTATACACTTCTTTCCCTTATTTCCATTGAACGAGGGTCTCGTACTGGCAGACTTGGTGTGTTTAGGTTGTATAAGAGGGACAATTAATCAGCTGCCCGCTCACAATAAGTTCACGTGCTACGTGACGCCAAACATGCGCATAAGAGTGTTTTCACACTCGTTGTTTGGCTTATAGATGGCGCTGACTGTCGCTCCTACTTCTAAATTCACAGATAAACCCAAAAAAGTGGATGGAGAGAGGGCCGCTGTAATAGCTCAGTGGTTAGAGCATCGAACGCGTAATTCGAAGGTCGTAGGTTCGATTCCTGCTTACAGTTGGTAATTTTTTCATCCACTTTTCTTTCTTCTTATTTACATTCCAATAATGTTAATAACTTCCCCTGTACATTCCTTGGCATTACTGTCTGTTATATCTCATTATTATTGTGTTAAAAACACGGAAAAAACGAGCCCTTAGGTATACACTTCTTTCCCTTATTTCCATTGAACGAGGGTCTCGTACTGGCAGACTTGGTGTGTTTAGGTTGTATAAGAGGGACAATTAATCAGCTGCCCGCTCACAATAAGTTCACGTGCTACGTGACGCCAAACATGCGCATAAGAGTGTTTTCACACTCGTTGTTTGGCTTATAGATGGCGCTGACTGTCGCTCCTACTTCTAAATTCACAGATAAACCCAAAAAAGTGGATGGAGAGAGGGCCGCTGTAATAGCTCAGTGGTTAGAGCATCGAAAGCGTAATTCGAAGGTCGTAGGTTCGATTCCTGCTTACAGTTGGTAATTTTTTCATCCACTTTTCTTTCTTCTTATTTACATTCCAATAATGTTAATAACTTCCCCTGTACATTCCTTGGCATTACTGTCTGTTATATCTCATTATTATTGTGTTAAAAACACGGAAAAAACGAGCCCTTAGGTATACACTTCTTTCCCTTATTTCCATTGAACGAGGGTCTCGTACTGGCAGACTTGGTGTGTTTAGGTTGTATAAGAGGGACAATTAATCAGCTGCCCGCTCATAATAAGTTCACGTGCTACGTGACGCCAAACATGCGCATAAGAGTGTTTTCACACTCGTTGTTTGGCTTATAGATGGCGCTGACTGTCGCTCCTACTTCTAAATTCACAGATAAACCCAAAAAAGTGGATGGAGAGAGGGCCGCTGTAATAGCTCAGTGGTTAGAGCATCGAACGCGTAATTCGAAGGTCGTAGGTTCGATTCCTGCTTACAGTTGGTAATTTTTTCATCCACTTTTCTTTCTTCTTATTTACATTCCAATAATGTTAATAACTTCCCCTGTACATTCCTTGGCATTACTGTCTGTTATATCTCATTATTATTGTGTTAAAAACACGGAAAAAACGAGCCCTTAGGTATACACTTCTTTCCCTTATTTCCATTGAACGAGGGTCTCGTACTGGCAGACTTGGTGTGTTTAGGTTGTATAAGAGGGACAATTAATCAGCTGCCCGCTCATAATAAGTTCACGTGCTACGTGACGCCAAACATGCGCATAAGAGTGTTTTCACACTCGTTGTTTGGCTTACAGATGGCGCTGACTGTCGCTCCTACTTCTAAATTCACAGATAAACCCAAAAAAGTGGATGGAGAGAGGGCCGCTGTAATAGCTCAGGGGTTAGAGCATCGAACGCGTAATTCGAAGGTCGTAGGTTCGATTCCTGCTTACAGTTGGTAATTTTTTCATCCACTTTTCTTTCTTCTTATTTACATTCCAATAATGTTAATAACTTCCCCTGTACATTCCTTGGCATTACTGTCTGTTATATCTCATTATTATTGTGTTAAAAACACGGAAAAAACGAGCCCTTAGGTATACACTTCTTTCCCTTATTTCCATTGAACGAGGGTCTCGTACTGGCAGACTTGGTGTGTTTAGGTTGTATAAGAGGGACAATTAATCAGCTGCCCGCTCATAATAAGTTCACGTGCTACGTGACGCCAAACATGCGCATAAGAGTGTTTTCACACTCGTTGTTTGGCTTATAGATGGCGCTGACTGTCGCTCCTACTTCTAAATTCACAGATAAACCCAAAAAAGTGGATGGAGAGAGGGCCGCTGTAATAGCTCAGTGGTTAGAGCATCGAACGCGTAATTCGAAGGTCGTAGGTTCGATTCCTGCTTACAGTTGGTAATTTTTTCATCCACTTTTCTTTCTTCTTATTTACATTCCAATAATGTTAATAACTTCCCCTGTACATTCCTTGGCATTACTGTCTGTTATATCTCATTATTATTGTGTTAAAAACACGGAAAAAACGAGCCCTTAGGTATACACTTCTTTCCCTTATTTCCATTGAACGAGGGTCTCGTACTGGCAGACTTGGTGTGTTTAGGTTGTATAAGAGGGACAATTAATCAGCTGCCCGCTCACAATAAGTTCACGTGCTACGTGACGCCAAACATGCGCATAAGAGTGTTTTCACACTCGTTGTTTGGCTTATAGATGGCGCTGACTGTCGCTCCTACTTCTAAATTCACAGATAAACCCAAAAAAGTGGATGGAGAGAGGGCCGCTGTAATAGCTCAGTGGTTAGAGCATCGAACGCGTAATTCGAAGGTCGTAGGTTCGATTCCTGCTTACAGTTGGTAATTTTTTCATCCACTTTTCTTTCTTCTTATTTACATTCCAATAATGTTAATAACTTCCCCTGTACATTCCTTGGCATTACTGTCTGTTATATCTCATTATTATTGTGTTAAAAACACGGAAAAAACGAGCCCTTAGGTATACACTTCTTTCCCTTATATATATATATATATATATATATATATATATATATATATATATATATATATATATATATATATATATTAAAATGAGGCGTTTTAGAGTGGCACTCTCTTATAAAACAGGAGAGTGGTCACGACACGTCAAGCGGTAATGGCGGAACCAGTCTGAGTACCCAGCCAACCAAACGTCGTCTTCTTCACTGACTGAGTCTTACCCCCTGCCATTCTGAGTAGCACTCATCTACTTCACTACATTTTCCTCCCCTCCGGAAAAGAGCCATCCTGGCGACTCATGGGCAGGAGACAATAGAGGGATCGTAATACGGTTTTAGGCGGTCTATGTGGACGGTCTCACGGCCACAGCGTCGTTGATCATGGGGCTGCTCTAGCGGCTCGACGATGTAATTGACGGGTGAAGTTTTCTTAACCACACGGTAAGCGCCGTCATACTTGTACGTCAGTTTCATTGAGAGACCAGGGCTGTTTGAAGGGATATGAAACCAGACAAGGTCATCTGATGCATAAGAAGCCGGAGGCGTAGGGCTGTCGCGGTGGTGTTTCTGGCGTTGCTGTTCAGCACTTGTGAAAGAGCGGGCAAGCTGACGACACTCTTCCGCGTATTTAGCAGCTTGTGACATCGTCATCGACTCAGCAACATCCGGGTGGTAAAGAAGGATGGTGTCTAGCGTGCAAGAGGGCTCGCGACCATAAAGGAGGAAGTATGGAGAGAAACCAGTGGTTGTCTGGACAGCAGTATTATGCGCGTATGTTGCCAAAGGGAGAATAGTGTCACGGGGTCGTGACGTGGCCGAAGACGGGAAACTTCGTGTTGGGATTTAAATGTTTATTTGGGCAAACCTGTGCCCAGTAAACGGAAAGTCCAATTACAGCAGCAGTCTCGCACAAATAGCAGTCTCGGACTGATAGCGGCGAACGGAGCGTCGGCCTTCGTTCAACAACTGACAAGCGGCGAAGCGCGTCGGCATTTATACTCTTGCCGTCGAATGTTCTAGCGTTATCGCTGGCGGTGGCGTAGGTTCCAGAACAATCTCTACCGTTCGCACAGTGAGCGTAATCTTATCGAAATGATCTACTACAGTCCGGAACCTTCTCGAAAACTGCAGGCGCGGTTCGCGCTGAGAATGGTGGGGTGTTTTGGGACGATAACAAAAACTTGGGAAATGGAACGTTGCATTGCCCCCCTCTGTAAAAAAGGCATCGTCCCGATGCTTTAACTAAAGATGAAGGTACAATAATAATGCAAGAAAGTACAATGAATAAATTACGATACAACAATACTACAAAAAACACTGGTTCACTTTGTTAACGCGCATGAAACGGCTTGAGGCGCGCGACATGGACGACTTCAGGTCGCGATCGGCGTCGTTGAGATTTCGTGATGCCGTCGGGGACAACCTCGTAATCAAGTGGGCCGAGACGTCGAACCACCCTGTACGGTCCGAAGTACCGTCGCAGAAGCTTTTCACTTAGTCCACGTCGGCGTATCGGCGTCCACACCCAAACACGTTCACCGGGCTGGTATTCCACGAAGCGTCGTCGAAGGTTGTAACGGTGGCTGTCGGTCGTCTGTTGATTCTTGATACGGAGACGCGCAAGTTGTCGGGCTTCTTCGGCGCGTTGAAGGTACTCGCTCACATCGAGGTTTTCTTCGTCGGTGACGTTGGGTAACATGGCATCGAGCGTCGTTGCCGGGCTCCTTCCGTAGACCAATTTGTATGGAGATATCTGCGTCGTCTCTTGCACCGCCGTGTTGTATGCGAAGGTCACATACGGAAGAATGGCGTCCCACGTCTTGTGTTCGACATCGACGTACATTGACAGCATGTCGACGATCGTCTTGTTAAGCCGCTCGGTGAGGCCGTTGGTCTGGGGGTGGTACGCTGTCGTCCGGCGGTGGTTTGTTTGGCTGTATGCCAAGATCGCTTGAGTTAAGTCGGCAGTGCATGCCGTTCCTCTGTCGGTGATAAGGACCTCCGGGGCGCCATGACGTAGGACGATATTTTCGACGAAGAACTTAGCTACCTCGGATGCACTGCCTTTTGGCAGGGCTTTTGTCTCGGCGTAGCGGGTGAGGTAGTCGGTAGCTACCACGATCCACTTGTTTCCGAAAGCCGACGTCGGGAACGGCCCCAGTAGGTCCATACCAATCTGCTGGAAAGGTCGGCAAGGTGGATCAATTGGCTGCAGAAGTCCCGCTGGCCTTGTCGGCGGTGTCTTGCGTCGCTGACAGTCCCGGCATGTCCTCACATAACGAGTGACGTCGGTGGTAAGACGTGGCCAGTAGTACCTTTCTTGTATCCTCGCGAGCGTGCGGGAAACACCGAGGTGCCCTGCCATCGGATCGTCGTGCAGGGCCTGCAGGAGTTCTGGTCGCAGAGCTGAAGGCACCACAAGGAGGTACTTAGCTCGAAGCGGTGAAAAGTTTTTCTTTTGTAGAAGACCATTTCGTAGAAAGAACGACGCAAGTGCGCGCTTGAATACCTTCGGGACTTCGGCGGTCCTGCCTTCGAGGTATTCTATTAGGGCCTTAAGTTCCGGGTCGGCCCGCTGTCGTTCAGCGAAGTCGTCGGTAGTTATCGTTCCCAAGAAGTAGTCGTCATCCGAGTCGTCGGGTAGCGGTTGGTCGACAGGCGCACGAGAGAGACAGTCAGCGTCGGAGTGTTTTTTGCCGGACTTGTAAATGACAGTAATGTCATATTCTTGAAGTCTCAGGCTCCATCATGCGAGGCGACCTGAAGGGTCCTACAAGGTGGCTGGCCAACACAAGGCGTGGTGGTCGTTCACAACTTTGAAGGGCCTGCCGTAGAGGTAGGGGCGAAATTTCGACGTAGCCCAGATGATGGCGAGGCACTCCTTTTCTGTTGTGGAATAATTTGCTTCTGCTTTAGATAGCGATCGGCTGGCGTAACTAATAACCCTTTCAAGTCCGTCAGCCCTCTGCACAAGAACGGCGCCAAGACCTACGCTGCTTGCGTCAGTATGTATTTCTGTCTCGGCGAATTCGTCGAAATGGGCAAGTAACGGAGGCGTCTGGAGGCAATGTTTAAGCTCCTGGAAAGCGTGTTCGTGTGGCGTTTCCCACTTGAACTCCGAGTCGGCCTTGGTAAAGTTAGTGAGAGGATCGGAAATGCGGGCGAAGTTTTTCACGAACCGCCTATAATAGGCGCACAGGCCCAGAAATCGGCGCACGGCCTTCTTGTCAGTGGGCGGCGGGAAGTCGGCGATGGCGGCTGTTTTCCGTGGATCGGGACGAACTCCAGACTTGCTGATAACGTGCCCCAGAAACAAGAGCTCCTCATACGCAAATCTGCACTTTTCTGGCTTCAGTGTGAGTCCGGACGTCTTGGTGGCTTGAAGTACAGCTTCAAGGCGCCGAAGATGCTCGTCGAAACTCCAGGAAAACACGACGACGTCGTCCAAGTACACAAGGCAAGTATGCCACTTCAATCCTGCCAGTACTGTATCCATAACGCGTTGAAAAGTTGCAGGCGCTGAGCAAAGGCCGAAGGGCATCACATTAAACTCGAAGAGGCCGTCCGGTGTTATAAACGCCGTCTTCTCTCGGTCTCTTTCGTCGACTTCAATTTGCCAAAAGCCAGTCTTGAGGTTCATTGACGAGAAGTACTTGGCGTTATAGAGCCGATCAAATGCGTCGTCTATTCGTTAGAGAGGATACACGTCCTTACTTGTGATTTTGTTCAGGCGGCGATAATCGACGCAGAAACGTAGGGTCCCATCCTTTTTCTTCACTAACACCACGGGGGATGCCCACGGACTCTTGGACGGCTGGATAATGTCATCTCGCAGCATTTCATCAACTTGTCTCTTCATTGCCTCACGTTCTCGCGTCAAAACCCTGTACGGACTCTGACGGAGTGGTCTGGCATTTTCTTCGGTTATGATTCGATGTTTCGTGATTGGGGTCTGCCGAATTTTCGATGACGACGAAAAGCAATCTTCGTATTGCAGGAGCAGGGCCTTGAGCTGTTTTTGCTTATCGTTCGGAAGTCTGGGACTGACGTCGAAAGCTATGGGAGGGGCTTGGTTCCTCTGAGCAGGTTCCGCAGAATCGGCGAGGGCGCAAGCACTGGTGGCTTCGACAATTTTTTCGATGTATGCGACCGTTGTTCCTTTGTTCACATGTTTGTACTCATTGCTGAAATTCGTGAGCATAACCGTTGCTTTGCCTCCCCGCAGCTCTGCAATTCCTCTTGCGACGCAAATATTTCGGGTGACTAACAGATGCTGACTGCCTTTAACGACGCCTTACAAGTCAGGTGATTTAGGAGCGCTGACTGAAATAATGACGCTTGAGCGAGGCGGAATGGTGACTTGTTCTTCCAGCACATTCAAGGCATGGTGTCGTGACGGCGAGCGCGGCGGTAGTGCTTCTTCTGTGGATGTTATCGACCTTGTTTTTAGGTTGATGACAGCACCATGGAGGCATAAGAAGTCCATGCCAAGGATGACATCTCTCGAGCAACGCTGTAGGACTACGAAGTCTGTAGGATAAATACGGCCGTTAATGGTGACTCTCGCTGTGCAGATTCCTGGAGGCGTTACGAGATGACCTCCGGCTGTGCGGATTTCAGGGCCTTTCCAAGCTGTCCTAACTTCCTTTAACTTCGCGGCGAACGACCCACTGATGACAGAATAGTCGGTTCCAGTATCGACGAGAGCAGTCACACTGTGGCCGTCGATAAGAACGTCGAGGTCGCTAGTTCGCCGTCTCACATTACAGTTAGGGCGTGGCGTCGGGTCACGGCTGCGTCGGCTTCTTCCGCTGCTTCCATGTTGCGTCGTCCGGCCACCTTCGGTAAGTGAGCTTTTGCCTTCAGGGCTTTGCCTGGTTGGTGTTGTGTTCAAAAAGCTCCGTCGCGTCAGCGTCGTCGTCGGAGGATCTTCAGTAGTTCGTCGCACAGCAACCGCACCTCCATCGGTTGCTGCCCTTAGTTTCCCGGATACGGGCTAGGAGACCGGCCCCGCGTTGGGCCAGAATACTGCCGGGGGTGCGGTGACATACGGCGAACGGGAAGGACTTCGTGGTGTCCATTGAGTTCCTGCCAGGTAGTCGGCGATGTCACGTGGCTGATCTCCTGGCTGCGGACGCGGTGCATTGACGGCGAATCCACGCAGTCCCATCTGTCGGTACTGGCAATGGCGGTATGTGTGCCCGGCCTCGCCGCAGTGGTAGCAGAGCGGGCGGTTGTCAGGTGCACGCCAAACGTCCGTTTTCCTCGGTGCACTGCGCTGGCCTGCTGGGGAACGGTAGGACGTCGGTTGGGGTGGTGGCGGCGGTGGCGTCTGGCGACAGAAGTGTGACGGGGCGGCGTTTTGGCGTGGACGGGGAGGAGCGTTGTGGCGCACTGCAGCGGCGTAGCTCATAGTTTCTGGCTCGGGCGGCGGTGTTTCGGGAATTCGAAGCGATTGCCGGACTTCTACTCGCACAATGTCGGCGATCGAATCCACTTGAAGCTGCGCCGAAGGCAACAGTTTGCGCAGCTCTTCCCGCACGATCACTCGGATCGTTTCACGCAGGTCGTCGGAGTCACTGGCTTGAGCAGCAGCGCATTCTGGAGTCAGGCGATGATTATACTGTCTGGTGCGCATGTCCAGCGTTTTTTCGATGGTGGTCGCCTCGGATACAAATTCTTGGACGGTGTTCGGTGGATTCCTCATTAGTCCCGCGAAGAGCTCCTGTTTGACCCCTCGCATGAGAAAACGAACTTTCTTTTCCTCAGGCATGTTTGGGTCAGCGTGACGGAATAGGCGGGTCATCTCCTCTGTGAAAATTCCAACCTTTTCATTTGGTAGCTGAACCCGGGTCTCGAGTAGAGCAGCGGCCCTCTCTTTGCGAGCGACGCTCGCGAACGTTTGCAGAAATGCGCCGCAGAAGACATCCAACGTTCGGAGCGTGGACTCCCGATTCTCTAGCCAGGTCCTTGCGGTGTCTTCCAGGTAGAAGTACACACGACGGAGCTTTTCTTCGTTGTCCCAGTGGTTGAGGGCGGCCACATGGTCGTATGTTTCTAGCCAGGTTTCCGGGTCTTCAAACGATGAGCCATGGAACGTTGGTGGTTCCCTGGGTTGATGAATGACGATCGCGGGCTGGGACGGTCCGGTTGTCATTGTCACTGCAGTCGAGGTCATGGTCTTGGTCTTCCGCGCCTTGTCTTGTAGAAGGCCGTACTCCGGTGGGAGACCTTGCTGTCGGCGGCTCGTTCGCTGCTCTTGGTTGGCGTCGGTGTCTTCTCCGCGACGGGGGCTGGGTTCACGGCTTGACGGGGGCGTCCGGTACATGAACTAAGCAGCACCTCCACCAGATGTCACGGGGTCGTGACGTGACCGAAGACAGGAAACTTCGTGTTGGGATTTAACTGTTTATTTGGGCGAACCTGTGCCCGGTAAACGGAAAGTCCATTTACAGCAGCAGTCTCGCACAGATAGCAGTCTCGGACTGATAGCAGCGAACGGAGCGTCGGCCTTCGATCAACAACTGACAAGCGGCGAAGCGCGTCGGCATTTATACTCTTGCCGTCGAATGTTCTAGCGTTATCGCTGGCGGTGGTGTAGGTTCCAGAACAATCTGTACCATTCGCACAGTGGGCGTGATCTTATCGAAATGATCTACTACAGTCCGGAACCTTCTCGAAAACTGCAGGCGCGGTTCGCGCTGAGAATGGTGTGGTGTTTTGGGACGATAACAAAAATTTGGGAAATGGAACGTGGCAATAGTGTCCCAGTTTGTGTGATCGTTTGCGACGTACATTGACAGCATATCTCCTAATGTACGGTTGAATCGTTCTGTAATGCCATTAGTTTGAGAATGATACGCGGTGGTGGTGCGATGAATGACTTGGCATTCCTTGAGAAGCGATTCGACGGCGTCCGACAAAACACACGCCCTCGGTCACTCAGGAGTTCGCGTACTGCACCGTGACCTAAAATGATCTGATGCAATACGAAACGACCGACGTCACTGGCTGACGCAGAAGAGAGTGGTGAAGTTTCTGCGTAGCGCGTAAGGTGATCGATAGCGACGACTACCCAGCAATTTCCAGCCGGTGTAATCAAAAGAGGTCCATAGAGATCAATACCAACACGGACAAACGGTCGGGCAGGACAAGGTAAGGGTTGTAGTGGAGCTGGAGAACTTGGAGTGGGATTCTTCCGGCGTTGGCAAGCGAGACAGGAACGTACGTAGCGACGAACGAAGCGATACATTCCATGCCAGTAGTAGCGGTGAGACCTGCGGGTGTAGGTTCTTAACACTCCAGCATGGGCGCATTGAGGGTCGGCGTGAAAGGAGGCGCATATGTCTGAGCGGAGACGACTGGGAATGACTAGGAGCCATTGGCGTCCTACGGATAGATAATTCCATCTGTATAGCAAATCATCTCTGATAACGAAGTGCTGTATTTGACGGCACATACCTCTAGGGATATTTTGCGAGGGAGCTCGACTCAACAAGTTGATAAGTGAAGCGATCAAAGGATCTTTTCGTTGCTCCTGTAGCATGTCGCTGACACTAAGTGCAGATACGTCGGGGGCAGGCGAAGACGGCGACTTGTCGCTACATCGTAGAGGTGATCGGGACAAAGCGTCTGCGTCGGAATGTTTTCGGCCTGATCGGTAAACGACGTGAATGTCGTACTCTTGTAGCCAAAGCGCCCAACGGGCGAGCCGGCTGGTGGCATCTTTTAACGAGGAGAGCCAACATAATGCGTGTTGATCTGTAACCACGCTGAATGGGCGCCCGTAAAGATAGGGTCGAAACATGCCTAAGGCCCATATGACGGCTAGACACTCTTTTTCGGTGACTGAATAGTTAGCTTCTGCTTTTATGAGTGCACGGATGGCGTAAGAGACGACGTACTCATCAAATCCAGGTTTACGCTGGGCGAGCACAGCACCGAGGCCAACTCCGCTAGCATCCGTGTGTATTTCCGTCGGGGCAAGAGGATCAAAATGTCGCAGTATAGGAGGGGACGTAAGAAGGTGGCGGAGTGTGGCAAATGCATCATCACAAGCTGAAGACCAACTCGAAAGGTCGTTGTTGCCGGCAAGAAGGTCAGTCAAGGACGATATGATGGAGGAGAAGTTGCGAATAAAACGACGAAAATATGAACATAAACCGAGGAAGCTGCGAAGTTCTTTTAAAAATTTTGGCATAGGAAATTCGGCAACGGCACGGAGTTTCGTCGGATCCGGAAGAATGCCATCTTTAGATACAACATGGCCCAAAACTACAAATTTTCGAGCGCCGAAGCAGCCCTTCTTCAAGTTGAACTGTAGACCAGCGGAGGTGAGGCAAGTAAGGACTGTCTCGAGCCGCTGAAGATGCGCTGAAAAGTCACTTGAAAATATCACGACATCGTCTAAATAACACAGACATGTCTGCAATTTGCGGCCACGGAGGATGTTGTCTATCATGCGCTCGAAAGTGGCAGGCGCATTGCAGAGCCCGAATGGCATGACGTTAAATTCGTATAAGCCATCAGAGGTAACAAAAGCCGTTTTGGGCTGATCAGCCTCAGCCATGGGAACCTGCCAATAGCCTGAGTGCAGATCTAGTGACGAGAAGAACTCCGCGCCTTGTAAGCAGTCAAGGGCATCGTCTATGCGAGGTAGCGGGTAAACATCTTTGCGCGTGATCTTATTCAACCGGCGGTAGTCGACGCAGAATCTTATTGAGCCATCCTTTTTCTTGACTAGAACAACTGGGGATGCTCACGGGCTGTTAGAGGGCTCAATAACACCTCGCTTCAACATGTTGTCAACTTGTTCAGCGATTCTGCGACGCTCAGATGCCGATACCCGATACGGAAGCTGACGTAAAGGACCGTGAAGGCCAGTGTTGATTTCGTGAGATACTGCGGAAGCACGGCCCAAAGTCAGTTGCTGGTGGTCGAAGCTGGCACGGAAGAGCTCGAGGAGGGCGATGATGTCGGTGCGCTGCTGGGCCATAAGGTTGGTGTCGATGCAGCGCGAAATTGCGTCGGTGAATGATGGGGAAGAGGATGACGCGCAGCAATCAACAGCGTCAATAGGTAGCGCAGTCGAGTGGTCAGGAACTACACGTGCACTCGAGGGATCAATGTCATCGGCAAAGCCCAAGCACTCTCCGCACAGTAACTTGGAAGGCGAGGGAAATGGATTTGATACATAAATTAAGTGCACTTGATGCATCGTGAACATTCAAAACGGCGAAAGGAATCAGGAAGCACTTGCGGTGAACAGCGGTTTCAGAAGGCGTAAAAAGAACAGTTGAGCCACTAAAGACGTCACAGAAAAGCGGAACTAGAGCGGATGAGAACGGGGGTATCGAAGTGTCGGCGGCAACGAAAACTTTTGCAGGTGAAAGGGACGAGTTGAGTGAAGCAGCGTCGCATAACGGCGCGAACTCCACTTCGGCGCGAGCACAGTCGATGACGGCATGATGATTGCAGGGAAAATCCCAGCCTAATATAATGTCATGGGAACACTGCGGGAGCACTACAAACTCGACGACATAAATATCGTCAGCAATAGCGACACGTGCTGTGCATGCAGCAAAAGGGCGAATTCGTTGCTCGCTCGCAGTGCTCAAAACGAATTCGTGAAGAGGCATTGTGACATTTTTTATTCGACGGCAAAGTTTTTCAGTCTATACAGAAACTGCGGCGCCAGTATTGACCAATGCAAAAACAGGTATACCTTCAATGGATAGAGCAACGACGTTGGACGGCGAAAAACAAGGTCTTGTGGAGTTCGAAAGATCCACAGTTCTTGCCCCCGGAACTGCGGCTCCTAGTTTTCCTCAGGGACAGGGCGAGGTCGACGTAGCATAGGGGAAAGGGAACGGCGTTGAGGTGAAGGCGACTGGTGTCTGTTGAAGTTCCGGTGAGGTGAAAATGTGTCCATGGTCGCAGTCTAGCCAGATACAGCAGGCTCTGGTCGTTATGGGAAATTATAATTGTTGGGCCTGACGTCGTCACGCAGGAAAAACTCACGCCGTCGACAAACTCGCACCACGTGACCCGCAATTCCACAGGCGAAGCATATAGGGCGGTTGTCTTGAGTGCGCCAAGGGTTCTAAAAGCGCGGAGGTGGTGGTCAGGAAAAAGGACGGGCAGCCTGGTACATAGGCTCAGTCGGTACGACAAAGGGGCGCGTGGACGTAGGCGTTCGCGACAAAAAAACGTGGCCGTTCGCGACAGGTGGACGTCGAGTTCCGTTGAGTGCTTCGGCATAGGTCAATGAAGCAGCCACAGGTGGTGCGTAAGCTGTTGGCAGCGCCTCAGACACTTGTTCCTGGACTACTCGCTGTATTGATGGCGCTAAAGTAGATAGGGCACCTTCGGAGGTATAAGGCACGAGGGACAACTGGCGTGCGACCTCCTCTCGTACAAATTGCTTGATCTCGAGAAGCAAAGTGGTGTGGTGTATAGCAGTGCTAGCTGACGTTAACGCGGAGATTGTTGCACATGGCGCGCTGGCACGACGAGTAGTGTCACGCTGTTTCCAGAGCTCATCATAGCTCTGACAAAGTTGGATCACTTCCGCTACTGTTTGCAGGCTTTTGGCGACAAGCATCTGAAATGCGTCATCAGTCACGCCTTTCAAGATGTGTTTGAACTTCTCGGCTTCTGTCATGGCCGAGTTGACACGCCGGCAAAGGTCGACCACATCTTCGATATAACTGGTGTAATTCTCACCATTCTGCTGAGCCTTTGTACGCAAGCGCTGTTCGGCCCGTAGTTTGCGAAGCGCTGGACGGCCAAACTAGTCCTCTAACGCCGTTCGGAAGGCCGACCAGGTGGGCAGGTCTCTCTCGTGATTACGGTACCACAGACTGGCGACGTCAGTCAAATAAAATTGGACGACAGTAAGCTTGTGCGCATCGTCCCACTTGTTGTGCTTGCTCACCCGGTCGTATTCGTCGAGCCAGTCTTCCACGTCTTTGTCATCGGTTCCACTGAAGGTAGGCAGATCACGTTGCCGAAAGGAGCCGAGACAGACAGGAGCTGCAGTAGTTGGAGCCGAGGCGGCTGCCTGCTGATCGTCGTCCGTGGACATTGTAGCAACTGGAGGCAACGTACGATTTCGCAATTCCAGGATTAGGCGTTACCCAGCACTCTCCACCAATTAAAATGAGGCGTTTTAGAGTGGCACCCTTTTATAAAACAGGAGAGCGGTCACGACACGTCAAGCGGTAATGGCGGAACCAGTCTGAGTACCCAGCCAACCAAACGTCGTCTTCGTCACCGACTGAGTCATACCTCCTGCCATTCTGAGTAGCACTCATCTTCTTCACTACAATATATATATATATATATATATATATATATATATATATATATATATATATATATATATATATATATATATATATATATACATATATATATATATAAATATATATATATTTATATATATATATATGTAAACAGGTGTCGCTGCATCCAGTGGAAAAACATCAAGAAGTAGAGGAAGCGCAAAACTAAAACATTTTATTCTTCCAACGTTTCAGACGGGGACCGGCCTTCATCACGGAAAACATGATACAAAAATGCGCTCTTCTTAAGTATGCATGGTATATAAGGGGCTCCTGACACGTGAGCCATCACTATCTCACAATATCTACTGTGATGTGGCGAGATGTGAACGGTGAGCAGAGAATGTCAAAGCAATGTCAAAGTAATGAGAATATAGAGGATGGGGAGACAAGACGATGGTGACGAGCCCTTGCCGAAGTCACAGCTATCATTTGAAAAGCAGGCGTAGGCGGAGTCGCCACTGCAGCGTCCAACCAGCCCAGACACTAGGCCGTTCTGCCATTCCTCGTGGCTCACGCATCACGAGCCACATGGCTCGCTTCTTCTTCGGTGCGGCTGGCTGGCCAATTCTAGCGTGACACTACCTAGGCTCCCCTCCTCTAACGCTTTGTGTGCTCAAAAATTGATTAATATGTGGGGTTTAACTTCCCAAGACCACCATATGAATGCAGCCGCCACAGTCGAGATTCGAGCCTGCGACCTGCGGGTCAGCAGCCGAGTACCTTAGCCACTAGACCACCACAGCGGGGCTTCTGCGATCGAAAATATACTTACAAAAAAGACAAGGACAAGTACTACATACATGGACGGCAATCCGTAAGGTGTCTGTAGGGAAGTGCAGGTTGTCAACGTGGAGTGGCCGTCGGTAAGCAGTCAGTCTCCTGTGGGCGACTCTGGGAGAATCGCAGTGGGCGAGGGTTGCGAGGGATGGAGTCTGCTGGAAGCAAGGGCGGTCGTTCGTATGGGCGGGTAGTGCAAGTCGCAGACTTGCGACGCAGGCTCGTCTTTCGGCGAAGAACTGATGCCAAATGGCGCGTTGCGTAGCATCCATGCTGCAAGCGTGTGGACACAGGCCGGCTATTGCTGCACCGTGGCGTTATAATGTTCTGACGACGCGTACCGAAGGTTGCGGGCTGCACCTAAAATAGCGAGGCAGCGCTTGAAATGTGGCGTTCATGTTGCTGACATTGGGCAAAACGTCATCTGCGCAATACCGACTGCTGATGTGTTGAGCACTGCTACCAGCCTGTCTTCAACATTTCACGACGTGCCAGAGTGTGCCGTCTCTGTACTTCCGCCTATTTGCGGCGGATCTCTGCACCCTCGGGTAACTTGCTAGGGTGGGTGGAAATCTGCCCGTGCGTTTGACTCTGGGTGCGATGACGTCGCCGTGTTTAAGTCACAACTCGGTGACGTGCGAGGTCATGACTGGGTGTTGGCGCTTTAGGAGCCGGGATGCTTGCATTTCTGGGGCCTGGTCACTAGCCAGCCTTGACCTCGTCCAGGAGGATATCACGCAGAAGACGTGCAGACCCCGCGGTAAGACTGAAATTTGAACCAGTGGTTGAGGTATTCAGTTGAAAGTCTGGTGACGTGCAGCACGCGGGCAGGGGAGCATGATCATTGACTGCTTGCGTGTATGTTGTAGCATGCGCTGGTGGTTCCAAGCCTTGACGGCCCAGTGTGTTGTACGCGTCGTCACCGTCCTAGTGGGGGGCTCGGCAGTTGTGTCTGAGAAGCCACCAGGCGCCTTAGCTGCCTCATCTGTCATTGGCGATTCGGGAGCCTGTGCGGCAGGAGAAGATTGTGCTAAGAATCTAACGGTGTCCGAAGTAGTAACCGGTGTCGAATCTGCCAAGGAAAGAAGTGGAAGTGGCCCTGGTAGCAGAACCAACATCTGAGAAACAGGAAGCGGAGACACTGGGGTGACGGGCCTTTTGGTGGGTGGACCACTTGAAGCGACAGGGTGAACTCCGTCACTTGTGAAGCCGGCCGTTGTTGGCATGGCAGTAGTCTGGACGGACCATGGTGCAGGAGGCGTAGTGGACGTCATGCTGTCGCTTTTAGGAACTTTTCACTGCGAAGAAGGCTGGATTGCGTTTGGTGGAGAAGCGCCTTGTGTTTGGTCCGTACCTTTTCGGAGGTGGTGTTTAGCGCCGCAAAACCATAGGGCGGTGTCACGTAGCCCGTCATATGGGAGGGAGCTCCAAGAAAAATAGGTGAGGCATCGCTTGATGTCAGGATGAAGAACATACTGGAGGACCTCAAACATGAGTTGTTGGAGCCAGATGCTGTTGAGCTCCAAGGCAGCCTCAAACTCTTGGAACCTTGACTCGACGTTGGAGGTGTGGAATGGTGGTAGAGGTGGGTCAAAGTGCGGCTGTACAAATTGACCTGGCTGGGGAATTGCCACAAAGCTCAGTGGCCAAAGTCCCACGCCAGTCGCTTGTCCGTTGGTCCGTGGTCACCATATGTAGAGGAAGGAGAGACAAGACGATGGTTACGAGCCCGTGCCGACGTCACATCTTTTATTTGAGACGCAGGCGTAGGCGGAGTCGCCTCTGCAGCGTCCAACCAGGCCAGGACCAAGGCCTTTCAGCCATTCCTCGTGGCTGGCGCATCACAAGCCACGCGCCTTGCTTCTTCTTCGGCGCGGCCAGCTAGCCAAATCTAGCGTGGCGCTACAATAAGTTTTCAATTCCCCGAGTTCTGTTTTCTATCTTCCGATCGGCTGCTGTGTTCCCTGGACCAACAACAAAGTCAAACCTCGGGCATTCGACAGCTCAGCGCATATCCGAAACAAGCTTCGCTCAACTGCATACCATCCGAACAGAAGCAATACACAAGTGGATCCTGCCTCATTGGACAGGGAACAGTCCCTCAAAGCAAGCGCACGCCACCCGGTTGTCTCCCGCACAAGACCGAACCGCCGGTGACACTTCTAGCAGGTGTCAAGCGGCAGAGCGCCAGGCTTCTCAAAACAACGCTTCATGTTTGAAGACGCAACCGCTGCAGAAAGTTTATCAAAGTCCCTAATAATTGACTAGTATATCTCAAGCGGCAGTCATTCTATCAAACTTAAAACTAGCATGGTTATTGAAAAACGAATCTGTAATGATCTGCACGCGTTCGAGCATCGAACGCGTTATTCGAAGGTCGTAGGTTCAATTCCTGCTCACGGCTGGTTATTTTTTCATCCACTTTTCTTTCTTCTGTCTTCTTATTTACATTCTATTGGTTCTAATAACTTCCCCTGTACATTCCTTGGCATTACTGTCTGTTAGATCTCATATATAAATATATATATATATATATATATATATATATATATATATATATATATATATATATATATATATAAATTTGAATGTATAGGGGAGGTTATTTGTCACCCACTTTTCTTTCTTCTTATTTACATTACATTTGTTTTAATAACTTCCCCTATACATTCCTTGGCATTAATAATTATTGTCTTCTAGATCTCATTAGCATTGTGTCAAAACACGGAAAACGAGCCCTTAGGTATACACCTCTTTCCCTTATTCATTAACGAGGGTCTCGTACTGGCAGACTGTGTCATTAGGTTGTATACGAGGGACTATTGGTCAGCTGCCCGCCGGTAATAAGTTCACGTGCTACGTGACGCCACACAGGCTCATGAAATGGTGTTCCACACTCGCCGCTTGGCTACAGATTGCACTGAATGTCACTCCCACGTTTAAATTCACACATAAACCAAAAAAGTGGGTTAAGGGAGGCCGCTGTGTGATAGCTCAGTGGTTATAGCATCAAACACGTTCATATATATATATATATATATATATATATATATATATAAGGGAAAGAAGTGTATACCTAAGGGCTCGTTTTTCCGTGTTTTTAACACAATAATAATGAGATATAACAGACAGTAATGCCAAGGAATGTACAGGGGAAGTTATTAACATTAATGGAATGTAAATAAGAAGAAAGAAAAGTGGATGAAAAAATTACCAACTGTAAGCAGGAATCGAACCTACGACCTTCGAATTACGCGTTCGATGCTCTAACCACTGAGCTATTACAGCGGCACTCCCTCCATCCACTTTTTTGGGTTTATCTGTGAATTTAGAAGTAGGAGCGACAGTCAGCGCCATCTATAAGCCAAACAACGAGTGTGAAAACACTCTTATGCGCATGTTTGGCGTCACGTAGCACGTGAACTTATTATGAGCGGGCAGCTGATTAATTGTCCCTCTTATACAACCTAAACACACCAAGTCTGCCAGTACGAGACCCTCGTTCAATGAAATAAGGGAAAGAAGTGTATACCTAAGGGCTCGTTTTTCCGTGTTTTTAACACAATAATAATGAGATATAACAGACAGTAATGCCAAGGAATGTACAGGGGAAGTTATTAACATTAATGGAATGTAAATAAGAAGAAAGAAAAGTGGATGAAAAAATTACCAACTGTAAGCAGGAATCGAACCTACGACCTTCGAATTACGCGTTCGATGCTCTAACCACTGAGCTATTACAGCGGCACTCCCTCCATCCACTTTTTTTGGGTTTATCTGTGAATTTAGAAGTAGGAGCGACAGTCAGCGCCATCTATAAGCCAAACAACGAGTGTGAAAACACTCTTATGCGCATGTTTGGCGTCACGTAGCACGTGAACTTATTATGAGCGGGCAGCTGATTAATTGTCCCTCTTATACAACCTAAACACACCAAGTCTGCCAGTACGAGACCCTCGTTCAATGAAATAAGGGAAAGAAGTGTATACCTAAGGGCTCGTTTTTCCGTGTTTTTAACTATATATATATATATATATATATATATATATATATATATATATATATATATATATATATATATATATATATATATATATATATATATAGTCTAGTAGATCCTCCGTGAGCGGTCACAACGTGGTTTATTTCGACGTTTCGGCCTAGAGTCCGGCCTTCATCCTGGCCTTCATCCTAGAGTCCGGCCTTCATTCCTGATGAAGGCCGGACTCTAGGCCGAAACGTCGAAATAAACCACGTTGTGACCGCTCACGGAGGATCTACTAGACTATATGCAACGCTACGGCCACTCAACCACCATGCCTGCCTATATATATATATATATATATATATATATATATATATATATATATATATATATATATATATATATACATATATATTGTAAGAATTCACTGGACGTCATCCTCATCAGTCAATAACCATCATCAGTCTTCACCCGTTCCTCTTCATCATCGGCACCATTTTCGCTGTTGCTTGAATAAAGCGTCAGCTGAACCCGTGGTATTTCAAGTAATGGAAGGTGCTTCCCGATCTCTTCGACCTCTCTCCATCCAAAGCCACCTCCTGGAGCTCGATGCCGTCGTCTTGCCCGTGTAAACACCGAAGCTAGCCAAGAAGATCGCAAACATTGTTACGATGCCACTCACCGTGTCGTTCTCTACCGCCCTGGCGACGATGTGCTTCTGTGGACTCCTGCGCGAACGCCTGGCTTATACGAGAAGCTTGAGTCACGCTATCTTGGCCCCTACAAAGTTATCGAACAGACCTCACCGGTGAACTACCTTATCACACTTGTTCATGTCCCCACTGACCAACGCTGCCACGGGACAGAGATTGTTCACGTTTTGCGTCTCAAGCCCTATCGTATGCGTTCCCCAGCGTAATTCGCGGCCAGGCTGGCCGCTTCCGTCGACGGGGGAAATTAGTGTAAGAATTCATTGGACGTCATCCTCATCTGTCAATAACCATCATCAGTCTGCGCCCGTTCCTCTTCATCATCGGCGCCATTTTCGCTGTTGCTTGAATAAAGCGTCAGCTGAACCCGTGGTATTTCAATATATATATATATATATATATATATATATATATATATATATATATATATATATATATGTGTGTGTGTGTGTGTGTGTGTGTGTGTGTGTGTGTGTGTGTGTGTGTGTGTGTGTGTGTGTGTGTGTGTGTGTGTGTGTGTGTGTGTGTGTGTGTGTTTGTGTGTGTGTGTGTGTGTGTGTGTGTGTGTGTAAGAGCAGAGGCTGCACCACTGGGTGTCCCAGCTATGTAAGCCCACGTGCTCTAGCTTTCAACGCAGTAATGTCAGTGTCCATCTTGGCGCCGAGAGGCGGAAGCTGGAAATAGTAATTCGTATATATAAGGAGATTTCAAAATTTTTAGCGAAAATACGTGAGTCCTGAAACGCACATCATCCTTCCTAGAAGGGTAAAAAACGTGTTCAACGAAAAACACGCAAGCCACAAATTTTATGGCAACACCTCATTAAAGAAACTACCAGAGCATTCAGACGCAGGAAGCCAGACATAGAAAAAGATACAGGTACATTGAAATATTGCCCTGCGGTCTTTAGCGAGATGCTTCAATGCAACTGTTGGAAATCGACTATACTATTCATTTACTGAAGCATGGTTAACTTGTGTTCAGGTTGAAATGAAATGGAGATGTTGCGCGTATATTGTCCCTACTTTTACCAGCCGTACACAAGCATAACCTGAGTAGAACTCGCCAGGGTACCTCATCAAATATTGTATAGCCCTGTTAAACCCAAAGACATGGATTCGTTCATTTCTTCCAGATGATGGCTGAATTTTGATGGAGGCAAAATGCCAAAAGGCCCATGAATTTACGTTTAGGTACATGTTCGGAAACCTCATATGGTCTACGTTACTCTATTAATTACGGTTATGATAAAATACGCAATACGTTATGCCAGATTTGGCAAATGATTAAAGTGGGATTGTGGAGGACAAACTGCATACTACACAACAACAGTTCAATTGAGCTCTGGACTCAGACGGCAGTGCCGGTGGCGGCTCAGTCGCAACGCTACGCCAGCTTCACCTTTGGAGCGGATACGAGTTGGTGTCGACTCCGAAGTGGGCTTTTGCAACTGAGAGTATCCAAAATCATTGGTAGGAAATAACAATATAAACTCTAAACTTTACCTCATGTGACTTTCTGAAATGGTGATTTCACTGCGAGGCTGGTCTGCTAGGCTACGTCATTATCGCCACACTGGGAGGCTAGAATATTACAAGAAGAGTCAGGTCACACACGTTCAATCTCACCGAGACATGCAAATGTTAGGTCGGAAAAAATACCGTGATTTCTGCAATTCACTGACTCCATTAACTCTACTTCCGAAAATCAGGCAAACAATCACTGCTTTAAGTCACCCAGTATCCCAACGAAACCCATTCAGAGCATTGACTGTATCTCTTGGATTATACGAACTGGATGTTGCTCATATGTTTTGCGCCATACTGACTGCAACTGGGCAATTGGTTCACAACACTTCTGCACTGCCTAACTATGTAGAGCAGGAAATACAAGATGCATACGCTTTATTACATGCTCAACTAGATAACACGTATTCTCTACAAGAGTTTCGTACTGCTCTATCACTAACCTGCGTAAGAACGGCAACAGGTCCCCACAACGTGTCGTACAGTGTTCTAAAAAATCCAGGCCCCAATGGCATGCGAGTTCTCGGATTATATAACGACATGTGGGCAAAGACGTACGTTCCAATGTGTTGGAAAGTCACGAGAATCATCCCACTGCTAAAGGCCGGTAGATCACCGCTTTCGCTTGACTCATTTCGACCAGCCAACCTCACTAGCTGTGTATCTAAAGTCATAAAAAGAAATTGGCAGATCCCACGTACCGTGGGAATTGATGATATGCGAAGCACGAATGAGAAATGTTGATATGTTACTTTAAAATCAGCACAACGTTACGAGGTGGAGGTAAATGATGCCGTCCATGACTTTCGTGTCATGTTTTTCATGTTTCCATGTGTCGTTTACCTTCGTCATCACGTGATACCAAATTTACTATATGTGGAGCTAGGTAAACGGCCGCGAGCAAGCTATGAGCGCGGTATGTTGTCATGTTCCTACATGACACCCGTGTCAGGATTATCAAGTTTGCACCAGACATATATTTTGCCATATACTCACGTCACTTGACACCAATTTTCGTATATGTGGAGCGAGCAAAATGGCCACGAGTGCATCATGAAAGGCACAATATACTCTAATGTAGCGTTGACGCGCACTCACGCTGGGCGCAGTGACGCTACATTAGCAAAACACGAGCACACATAGTCTGACGCCAGGCGCGACCAGCGTTCGTCGGCTTTGCCCGATGGCAACCGGCTATGCATTACCCAGACAGCACTGCGTCTACTTCTTTTCGTGACGGAGAAACGCCAGACGCACTGAAAAGCGCATGCGTCAAAACAAAGGAACGCCGAGCGCGCCTGCAAGTATATGGCAGGACCGGCGCCTGGCGTGGAAACGCCGGCGTGATCCGACGAAATGAACGCCGGCGGGCACGCGCGCAGCGTCACGTCGGAATGTATCGGCGTCTTGACTTTGGCATGTAGTAATGTTCTCGCATGACACGCATCTCATGATTATCATGTATGCACCACTCACATACCTTCCACATAAAAAACAGCGCCAATAACGAGGGACAAGAGAAAGAAGGACACACACAGCGGCACTGACTTACAAGATTTATTTGTTAGAACCGCACAATATATACTTGGGCAGTATCTGACAAAAAAGAGAAAAATACAAAACAAGGAAAACAGAATCCACCTAACAACTACGTAATTATTGCCACAACGCACCATGAACATGATATGTGGGGTTTAACATCCCAAAACCACGATATGATTATGAGAGACGCCGTAGTGGTGGGCTCGGGAAATTTCGACCACCTGGGGTTCTTTAACGTGCGCCCAAATCTGAGCACACGGGCCTACAACATTTCCGCCTCCATCGGAAATGCAGCCGCCGCAGCTGGGATCCGAACCCGCGACCTGCAGGTCAGCAGCTGAGTACCTTATCCACTAGACCCCTGCGGCGGGGCAACGCACCATGAAAAACACGTGTGCTAACATTCTGAAGAAAATCAATTTCTTTTTGTGATAGCGCAATCGAAGGCCTGCTGACACATGCACTGCCCAGCCTTTCTATTTCTGCAGCCTCATAAATTTCACGTACCATCTGGTCCCGATGACGCCTAATGACGGTACAAAGCTAAAAATCGGGGACACAATCGCAGTCTCGGCAATGAATGTCGAGGTGGCCCGAAACTGTAGAGTAGACGTTTTTAGCGTGCTCTTTCAGCCGCTCATAAAAACACGCTCATTTATGAGGCTGCAGAGATAGAAAGGCTGGGCAGTGCCTGTGTCAGCAGGCCTTCGATTGCGCTATCACAAAAAGAAATAGATTTTCTTCAGAACGTTAGCACACGTGTTCATGGTGCGTTGTGGCGATGATTACGTAGTTGTTAGGTGGATTCTGTTTTCTTTGTTTTGTATTTTTCTCTTTTATTGTCAGATACGGCCCAAGTATATATTGTGCGGTTCTAGCAAATAAATCTTGTTGTAAGTCAGTGCCGCTGTCTGTCTTCTTCTTTCTCTTGTCCCTCGTTATTGGTGCTGTTTTTTATGTGAATCATGTCGTACCAAATAGCCCAAGCAACCACGTTAGCTATTCACATACCTTTGTCATTCATTCACGTTCCGTAATATCAAATTTGGTATATGTGACGCTAGCGAAATGGCCGCGAGTGTATCATGAGCATTGCATGTAGTCATGTTGTTATAAGAGACCCATGTCATGATTTTTGAGTTAGGACCTTCCGCTTGTGTTCATCATGCAATCATGTCATACTATACCAGTTTTTCAACATTTCATGTGAACGAAATCATCGCAAGAGCTACAGGACCATAAAATGTAAATCATGATATTATTGACATACATGTCATGATTTTCATGTTATGACTAGTCAAATATGTTCTTCATACAGTCATGTTTGTCATCGATACCATTATCGAAACGTCCAGGAAAGCTAAAAGGTGTACGCGGCTGGCTGGATAGATAGATAGATAGATAGATGGATAGATAGATAGATAGATAGATAGATAGATAGATAGATAGATAGATAGATAGATAGATAGATAGATAGATGGATAGATGGATAGATGGATAGATAGATAGATAGATAGATAGATAGATAGATAGATAGATAGATAGATAGATAGATAGATAGATAGATAGATAGATAGATAGATAGATAGATAGATAGATAGATAGATAGATAGATAGATAGATAGATAGATAGATAGATAGATAGATAGATAGATAGATAGATAGATAGATAGATAGATAGATAGATAGATAGATAGGCTCAAAGTCATCAAAGTTTGCTAAGAAATGTTTCACATTTGAAATGGTTGACAGAAGGTTACAATTGTTAATCGAAGCTAACAACTCTCTTCTAGAACAGATGGCTGGCTTCAGACGACGACGATGCACTATGGACTGCGTCTTCGACATTGTTACATTGTACAATATGAGACAAGCTGTGGAAACATGGTTGTTGCGACGTTCATTGATATGAGAAAAGCGTTTCACTCTGTGAGTCGCCATTCTGGGCTCTACGGGCTTACCTAACTATAGGTTCATGGTTGCATCCTTCCATGAATCGCCAACTTCCTGCGTAGCAGGCAAATATACATTTCTACCAATAGCATGTAGAAGAGCTAGGCAGCCGAGCTGCCGTACTCAAAGACACAACAGTGTCAGTTGCAGAACAAGGAATCCTCTGGTTTATTCTTAGGCCACGCTTTTATAGGCATGCGGTTGCTTATCCACTGCCGCATCAGCGCAGCTGATGACGAAGTGGAACGTCACGCAGTAGGCGTTATCACATTCCTTCCCCCAAGATTGTTTATTTATCTTCAGTGACGGAAATCGTGAGGCACGTATCGGTCTGGTTCTTTCCGTGTACGCTGGCTTTGGCGGCGCAGGGCTAGTGGAGAGTCAGAAGGCTCTTCCACTGGCGTCTGAGGAAGTTCGTAGTGAGCCACAGGCAGGGGCAATTTCTGCCCCCCCCCCCCCTGTTGGCGGCGGGACCACCATTGTTGTGTCATCGGGAACATGTTTTGCCGTGTTCGCCTCCGGATGCGCCTGCTGGGGCGTGGTGGGAGCCTCCCGATTACCTGCAGAGTCCTCGGTAGCGGGTCGTGTCAGGGCCTCTGTACCGATGTTTGCTCCTGCATACTTGGAATAACTGCGTGAGCGCAAATGGTCAACATGAACGTGCCGGACTGTGTTCCGAGTCTCTACCAGATAGGTCACCGGACTAACTTGCCCTTCCGTCCACGATACCTTCTCTTGCCTGACAGTTTTCACGTATACCCAGTCTCCTTCACTAAATACACGAAAAGTCGATCTCCGTCCGTCGTGCTGCCGTTTCAAAGTTTCCTGCTTTCTCTCCATGTCGTCTCGAAACGATGGCCTCAGTAAGGACAACTTCGTGCGCAGCGTTCGCTTCAGAAACAGTTCGGCGGGACACTTGCCTGTTGCCGTGTTAGGAGTGGTCTGATAGGCAAGCGAGAAGTCGTCCAGTCTCTCTCTCAGCGGCCTGCTGTTACTCCCCTTGTCGTGCATTAGCTGCTTGCGAAGGCTCCTCTTAACAGTTTGCACTGCTCTTTCAGCAGCCCCATTGGATTCAGGGTGGTACGGCGGGCTGTAGGTGCGTCGGATACCGCAAGCATCGAGGAAGTCTTGGTACTCCTGCGAAGAAAACTGGGGACCATTATCAGAAACCAGTTTCTCAGGGAATCCGTAAGAAGCAAGCAAGCTCCGCAAGCGGTCAATAGCCTTCGCGGCTGTAGTTGATTGCATAGGAAACACTTCAATTCACTTTGAAACTGAGTCAATGCACCACAGGAATGTTCTTTTTTCGAAGTCGAAAAAATGCACATGCACTCTCTGCCAGCATCGGGCGGGAAACGGCCATGGCTCCAGTGGGGGATGAGGAGCGTTGTTTTGCATCTCTTGACAAATGCTGTACCTCTTTACTGCTCTTTGTATGTCTACGTCGAGCCCCGGCCACCATAGCAGACTACGTGCTAGCATCTTCATGCGTGACGCACCGGGGTGTTCTGCGTGCAGCAGTCCTATTACCGCGTCTCGCAACATTGTTGGCACGATAACCCGACTTCCCCACGTGACAACCTGCTACCAACGATAGTTCCAAACGCCTATTGTAGTACGGTACGAGCTCTGCATCTTCGACTTGCGCTGGCCATCCTTCCAAAGTATATTGATAAACCTTGCTAAGCATGCGGTCATACCTGCTTGCTTTAGCGACGTCCTTAGCAGTCAGTGCCGTTGTTTCAAAAACAGCGAGTGTCTCTCTCCTCCATCTCGGTTACACTTGAAATAGGCAATCTCGACAGTGCATCTGCAACTTCTATTTCACATCCCTTTCTATATCTCAAGTCGTAACGATAATAAGCGAAAATTAAAGCCCATCGTTGCATGCGAGCGGCCGCTAAAGATGGAACTTGCTTTCCTGGCCCTAAGATGCCTATCAGCGGTTGGTGGTACGTGAACAACGTGAACGTCCGAACATATAGATAGCGATGAAATTTCTTGAGGGCAAAACTGATTGCCAACCATTCTCGCTCGATCTGGGCATAGCCACGTTCAGCTTGCGACAGTGTTCTGGAGGCGAAAGAGACGGGTTTTTCTGTGCCATTTGGAAGTCTGTGGAAGAGAACTGCACCGAGCCCATACTGCGATGCATCACAGCTAACAGCCAAGGGGTTTTTCGTATCGTACAACCTGAGTACTGGGCTTGTCTTGAGCAAGTTCTTCGTTTCTTTAAACGCCAGAGCACATTTTTCCGTCCAATTCCAACACTTTCCTTTCCCCAGAAGCTCATACAGCGGCGCCGCTCTGGTTGCCAAGTTGGACAGGAACTTTGAGTAGAATGTTACCATTCCAAGGAAAGACTAACTTCATTGCATTTGTGGGCTCGGGTACATTCTTTATCGCCCTTACTTTTGACCTAAGTGGCCCGATTCCCTCCGCTGAAATTCCATGGCCCAGGTAGCGAACTTCACTGCAAAAGAGCTTGCATTTTTCCATGCGCAGCGTCACATTGTGATCGCGTAATCGGGTCAGCACTTCTTCCAGCTTCAGCCGACAGTCATCAATACTTGACCCTCCTATGATGACATCATCGATGTAACATCCTACTTGAGTGATGCCATTGAGGATCCTGTCCATGAGTGACTGGAATATGGCAGGAGCACTTGCGATGCCATAAGGGAGCCGCTGGTATTGGTATAAGTATTGGTGTGTGTTTACCGTTAAAATACCTTTGGCATCTTCGTCAAGCTCCACTTGCTGATAACCGGAAGCAAGGTCAAGAACGCAGAATACCTTAGAGCCTGCTAAAGTTCCGAATGAGTCTTCTGGCAGAGACAGAAGGTAGTGCTCAGTCAGTAGCGCAGGGTTCACTGTGACCTTGTAGTCGCCACACAGCCGTACTTTTGCTCCTCCATCTTTTGGTACCACCACTAAAGGAGCTGCCCAATCGCTTCTGGTGACCTTTTTCAATATCCCAGCACGCTCTAAGGAGTCCAGTTCCTCAGACACAGCTTGCCTCAGCGCAAATGGCACTGGTCGAGCCTTGCAAAATACTGGCTTGCTGTTTGGTTTCAAGAGAACTTTTGCTTTATAGCCTCTTATTAAACCGATCTGCGGCGAAAACACTGCCTCGAAATTCTTCATTAATTCATCCACATTCTGATCTTGCTCTACGGCTCGAACTTCTAGCCAGTTTAATTTAAGCTTCCTCAACCAGTTGCGACCAAGCAGACATGGCAACTCTCGACCACCACCGTCTACTATTAACACAGGTAGGGTATCAGATTGATCACCGTGTTCAACTCGCACGTTCACTGATCCTACCACCGGCACTAGTTCCCCTGTGTATGTCCTTAAAGGAACAGTCGCTTTCTTGATATCTTGATAGTCAGTTAAGAAAATTCGCGCTTAAAAACGGATTTCGTCATGACGGTGACGGACGCCCTGTATCTATTTGCATCTTGAAGGCTCGTCTTTCAATGCTGACAGTGACAAAGTAGGCAGACTTATTGATTTTTATACTGTATATTTCTTGCTCTTCATCCGAATCCTCTGCCGGACTATCGATTGCATTCAGTGCCTTTGTTCTGCCGGGGCGCTGCCTACACATTGTTCGCAAGTGACCTTGCTCCCCTCAATTACGGCACTTATACTTGCGATACCAGCAACTTTCCGAAGTATGGCGTTTGCCGCAACGAAAACACTCTGGGCACTCCGTTCTGCCACAACAGCTGTCCCTGCGACGACTGCTTTGCCTGAGAGCATCAACTTCTAGGCCGGCGCACTTTTGTTAACTACCTTGGTGTTCTTCCAACGACAATGCCCGGGTTCGTGTGGAAGCTAGCTCACGGTTTAAAGCAATTTTACACGCCTCTTCGAATGTCAGTTTTTCAGCTGCGAACAGCTCGCGTTGTGTATCGGTGCAGCGCAGCCCGGCGACAAGTCTGTCTCTAAGCGCTTCGTCGAGAAACTTTCCAAACTCACAACTTCTGGCCAACTTCTTTAGCTGAACCACGAATTCGGCCACAGTCTCTTGTTTCAACTGCACCCTTCGGTTAAATCGGCATCTTTCGGCTATCACGGCCTTTCGGGGACTGTAGTGACCTTTCAACAGAGTCGTCACCTCGTCATACGTTTTGCTGGCTGGCGAGTGCGGTATTAACAGGTTCTTCAGGACCTCATACACTCGAGGGCCTACAACTGTCAAGAATACAGCTAGCTTCTTGCCTTCCGTCACTTCATTTGCCGAGACGTAAAGCTCAAATCTTTCCAGGTAGGACTCGAAGCTATCCCTCTTTTCGTCAAAAATGTCAAGTTTTCCCACCTTCGCCATTGCAGTGACGCCCTCGCAGCCGTCGTCTTGACTTCAGCAGCAACAAAAGCACGTGGAAAGCCGACCGGGTCCCACCCTCGTCGCCAGCGTAGTATAGTTAGGCAGCCGAGCTGCCGTACTCAAAGAAACAACAGTGTCAGTTGCACAACGAGGAATCCTCTGGTTTATTCTTGGGCCACGCTTTTATAGGCATGCGGTTGCTTATCCGCTGCCGCGTCAGCCCAGCTGATGACGAAGTGGAACGTCACGCAGTAGGTGTTATCACATAGGGAAGACAGCGATCGCTTCAACATAAGCAGATGTGTACCCCAAGGAATCGTTCTAAGTCTGATTCTTTTAAATGCTGCATTGTCAGGTCTCCCAGAAGTGCTGCTCGCAGCTTTGCCAACATACTCATGTATGCTGACGACATATGCATGAGGACGTCCCACAAATAACCAGAAATGATCAAACATCGGCTTCAGCAAAGACTAAACGTAATACGTGGTTACTTTAAAGAGCGAGGCATGCAGATTTCGCACGCCAAACTGTTAGTTCTGCCTTTCACGAGAACGACTAAGAAAAACTTGAAATTTTTTATGGAAGGCCAGAGAATCGTAATTGCACGAAAGCATCGCTTCTTTGGTGTTACTCTAGACAGCCAACTCAGATAGAGTCAGCATATTGTTGATCTAGAAGATCAAGTGAACTGCATCATAAATGCTATGCATAGCAGAAAAAAAGGGAGTGGTACATCAGCGTTTCTACTGTATATCCATTGTGCACGAATCCGACAGAAAATTGCCTACTCCGCGCCAGTTCTCCACAACATTTCTCAGACGTCTCTACACCGACTTCAGCTGTTACAAGCACGAAGCTTACGCATATGTCTGGGGGTCCCACAGGCAACATTAAGTTCTCTGACGCTGGCAGAGGCAAGAGAACCCAACCTTACAATAATTAAAAATGTGGAGACCTGTCGGCCCCTTTTTCGTCTAGTCACCCAACGCCCTTCACATCCGCTCATATCAAACATCATCCGATAACTCGCTCGACATGAATTCTCACGTTGGCAAGTTTCCTAGTGCTCATGATTTCCTCTGCCGACAGTTGTTTCTTGCCTTTGGTATAAGCTGGAACATGCAAGTACGCACGATAGAAGCCAAAACTTTCTGAAATATTGAAGCCTCTGTCAGCAAGCACGACATCATTACGGCGTAAGTTATCAAGGATACCACAATGTTCTGCATTATGCTTGTCACTGCAGTGTTCTCTTCGACCTTCTGAAATAAAGGTGACGATACCTTGAGGAGCAACTTCACTAAGAAATTTAAGTGTTACTCTGCTTGTATTGTGACGATGTCTTACATCTTGCCTCGTATTACGATGGTCCACTCTATTTTTATTTCGAAACAGTCAATTAATTGTCGACACATTTGCTCCAAAGGAGTCAAAGAAAGCCTCTTGCATTGTCTTTTGCAGTGAAGCTCTGTCTGGCCACAAAATGTATGACTTCAACAAACAGTAGGCAACATGCAGTCACCTATCGAAAATTTGCGATGCGGTCGTTTCTGAAACACCAAATCTAAAGCCAAGATCAGTGTAGTGAAAGTTAAGTTTCATCTTCTTTAGAAAAAAAATGAACTTTTGTAATTTACTTAGATTGTTGCGTGCACCGAGTGGCACATTGCCCTCGACAACTTCCAATACGCCATACAGAATGTCAAAGTTTGCCATCCCTGAGTAATACATGACCTTGGCCTTGCTCTCTCTGAACGCTGCCTCCGTCCACTCCAGCTTGTCGATGTGGGCGCGCAGGGCATAGGTGTTGCCATTTAAAGCAGTGCACTGTTGCTCCAAGACTGCGATGTCTTGCATGGTCATTTTCTGCTTGTACAGCAACTCCTGAAGTTTACACAGAGCTATGCATCATTGTCTAGTTTGTGTCTCTATGTTGTGTGCAAAAGTTTCAGCATTTAGGCATCAAAGCTGAAAGGTTCATCGGTATGAAAGCATTTCAGCAACTTCACAAACCAAACCGAACAAACCTTCTGAGTGAATTATATACACGTTTCAGATTTAACGTAATAGAGAGACTAACTAGGCTCATTTTTGCCAGTCTGGGCTTCAGATTCAGCTCGCGGCAGTGGCGGGCCGTTGTCAGAGTGTCTGCTGTTTTCGACAACGCCGTCGCAGCCGTTCTCATGTGGAGTTGCGGTGACGTCAGAATTACCTGTCGGCTGCATCAACCTCGGTAGTTGTTTGTTCAAACCGGCGCCTAGCAGCATGCTCGTAGCACGCAATGCTTTCGGCTTTCCTCGCGTATCCGAGCAAGAGCGTTAGCGCCCAGTCTGGGTTCGTTTCTTGGTGGAGCTTGGCTGGTCTTCCTGTAAATGTAAACAAGTGTGTATCCAGTGCAGTTTTGAGCGCGCCTCATGTAACATAGCGCAAGGTTACCTGTTACGAAGTGGGCACCGCATACTCGAATGTTAGAAAGACCGCGCATTTGATCGGCCTGCTTGACACGCGCAAGCCACAGCCTGCGCCGCTTTGCGGTGAGTGCTTTTGTATGTGTGCCATGCCATTCCGCAATCTTCTGAACCCGAAAAAGAGTTGTGGTCGCAAAATACTTTGAGATGTTTTTACTACTATTACTACACCCAACAACTGTGCAAATTGCCATTACGAGCTGCTTACGGCAGTACAACTATCAGACGGACGGGCAGTCATGTGGTGCTTTTTGGTGTTCCGCTATGCCGGAAAGCTGACCCGGCGTTAGCGGAAGTGACGTCTGTGCAAGCCGTCTGTAGATGAGAAAAGGCACGGCCGGGCTGCGTGGTTCCGTATCATACCCCAGGCGTTGTATGGGACAAATGGGGCGCCGCTATTGACGGAAGCAAATCACGGGATCTAAACGTACTTCCGATCTTTTAGTTTGCTTTTGTTTTGCTTTATGCAAGATAGTGGCACGCAGAGACTTTAGCATAACGCTAGTTTTACAATACGCCGGTAAAGTTTGTTGAAGCAATACGCCGTTGAAGTTGCGCCGAAACGTCTGGGATTTTCGCTAACAGTGTCGCTGAAACACGTTGTGTGCTTACGCAGCTTGTGTGCTCCGATTTTGATTCCAATAACAATTATATGGACAGTCTCGGCTGGATTTTGCCGCCGGCGTCGACGTGGGCGTTGATGTCATGCTCCGTATATGTATACGTATTTATATATATGAAAATGCAAGAAAGAAAAAATATAGAAAAAAAGCACTCCGACGCACGAAATTGAACGTGGGACCTCTGCTTTGCTAACCGAGGTGATAACAACTGAGCCACTTCCGAGCACACTGTTAACCGTTCAAACGGCAAGCTACTAACCACTTACCGCTGCTGACGACCATCTTGCAGGGGAATCGTGTTTTCAGCAATACCAGCAAGATGGCGCAATGAGCACGCGTCGCCTAGAGTTACTGTATATGCTACCTTTAGGTAACCGAGTTGCGCCAAGGTACGGCATTTTTGGTTCTGTTGTCTTGCGGGAAAGCCACTCACCACCCACATAGGAGCAGCGCTTGCGCTTATAGCGTTGCTTTATTTATTTTTATGCTTTCTTTTCTTTCTATTTTTATGATGGTACGAGACAAACTCAGTTGCTCTGGTCACGCCTGGAAGCCTTGATTTTATGTTTACGTTTTTGGTTAGTAATAATGAAGAAAACGTGCGGCATCAGCTCATTGAACCAGCAGTACATATGTATATTTATAGTAGGCCACAGATAAGCTTCGTCTTCTTTTGCACTGTTTTTCCCATTTACATATATATTAAAATATATTTTACTCTCGATCACTACGGAGTCAAGGATGAAATTTTTTCGTCGCGTTGGACTCATTCGTTAAATGTGTGAGTTGACAAGCTAAAGCTTTGTAGTCGTCAACTGAATCGAGCTGGATAGTGATCGAGAGTGACCATGCGATGCCTGCGTTAACCGTGCATGTCGTATTACGATCGTATTAGAATCGCAATTCACGACAATTGATGTGAATCATCGTTCAACAACCCTGTCATGTTCACCATTCTTTTCGCTTAAGGTTTCAAAGCTGCGATCAATTCACGCACTAGCAGCAACAACTTGCCGATTCAAATAGTTCTAGATTAAATTCTCCCTTTATTTCTAGCGTTTTAACCAACAGACTAATTTGGATGTATGCAGCTGACACACGCTGCCCAACTCTGAATCTATAACGTATTCACAAATGCATCTGTGGTGAATACAAATAGAGCAAGTTATGCAGTGCTGTGGACAGATTAAAGAAAGCCAAGCGCATGGGCATCAGCAGAGAAGTGGAAAAGGGGCCCTTGCCCCCTTCAAGCCACAACAGCACTTGCCCTCACCCAAGCTAGACTAGTGCTCTTGCTCTCCCTAAGGCGCAATGAAGCAATGGTTTGCACCCCCCGAGAGAAAATCCTGCTGACGACAATAGTCAATCATTTATTCCTTCCTCACTGAACACTAATCTTTCTCTACCAACACCCGCTGCACACGCGTCTAATCACTTGGTCTGTAAGTAGTACAATTTACCACAAAATGAACTTGATACAACATTTCTCCCGACCAACATGACCACAGTACCGAAGAAGTGCGGCGAGAACAACAACAGCCGATGTCAACAAAGCTTGATCTGCCCAGAATCATCGTAGCGTTGGCTTCTCCGCAGAGCAGTTGAACCACTTATGACCACGTGATGGCACTCGGCGAATAGGGGCACTGAACTCCTGCAGGCGGAGCGGCCCGTAAAACAGTGGCGCAACTCCACTACCTAGAGAAGTGGTTATAAGTGGGAAAAGAAGAGAAAAGTTGACCCCGTAGTTGTACGCATCAGGGTGCGACACCTCAATAGTAGCTCACAAGAGATGGGGGTGAAGAGGAATTAAAAGGATAGGATTAAAGGTATAGAGACAGATATATAAGCGCTGGGACAGCGAGCGAGGACATATGAGGGATACGAAAGGTATGAAAGATGGAAACATGGTTACAGGAGTCCGAGGACGGGGCACAACTCACGAGAGCTCTTGTCGGCGTCAGGAGATGGCGTAAGGCAAGTCCAGTAGGTCAAAGCTACGCTGTAGTCGGAGATCGGCGTCAGGAGATGACGTAGGGCCAGCCCAGTCGGCCAAAGCTACGCTGACGTCGAAGATTGCGAGGGCGTAACCGGTCGACACGGAATCCAGCGAGCGACCAAGTTAGCTACCTAAAGGTAGCACATACAGTAACTCTAGCGTCGCCTAGGGTGCCTCGATGCGCGCGCGCCCGCCTCCCTGTTCAGGGTGGAGACAATCGCGTCGTCTGCTACGGCGGCCCCCATGCTCACGCCCACTCAGTGCGGCACGCGTGTATACCGAAGTGACGTGCCTTTTTGCGGACAATAACTCTGCAAAAAGGGCACTAAGGTGGCGTTACAATGAAGTTGATAATATTTTTGGTGGCATACAATTTAACAATATTGCAATGTTAGCTGTCCCATGCTAATATAGAATGCTGTCACCTGAAATAAACCTTCTAAAACGCGTTACAGTCTCTAATGTGCATGGCGTATTTTCTTTTTTTACGTATTTAACTCCAAAAATTCATTTGTACGGCGCTCGGTGATTTTCTTTCACAGCCAGAAATAACACGTTTTACGCAAGCGTTAGTAGAGATGAGTGACAAAAATCCTACGCTACTAGCATTGCTGTTTTTCAGCCGGAGTTGCTAGGTGAAGTTGTAAAAAGGTTATTATGCAGCCCTCGAAATTCATGTTGCATAAGAAGTTAAGAACATGCTGACGACAAAAAGAGGTCAGTGAGTGACAAGGAGATACGTTACACAACGTTTGAATTGTAGTACATGTTTTCATTATCAGCAAGTGTCCACTGACACAGACATTTCGCAGATCTCAAACGAACGACCAGAAACTAGAGAATAAAGCGATGAAAATCGGAATATTACTTTTTACTTCACCTATACAAGTATATAAACGAAAGCGAAAACGTCGTACAGACAAGGCAAAAATGCGGCAAGCACGGCAAAGTAACAATAAACACACAAATGAAAGTAACAATAAAGGGCGACACAAATAACACGAAAATGTGTAAATTTTGGCGATATGTCTTAAAATGGAAGTTCAAAGTTCACTGTAGGTTAACTCCACCACACGTTTTGCTTGCATGACCGTCGAGTTCCTTTACCGCGACCTGATGCAGCGGCACAGGCAGCCTCAGTCTCGCTTAGTTAGACACGAGGAGCTTCACCACAGTTTCTTTGTGTTCCTGGCAGCATCCTGCTACGTTCCACCGGAGCGTCTTGCTCAGGTATGCAGTCACAGCCTTGAAGGGCGATTTTATGGTAAAAATGTTTTCCGTCCAGGTGGTGATACCATTAAAATTCCCCTCGCATGCTTTAAGCACGACCATAACTGCATCGCCTGGGTAGTGAAGGTTGCTCCCGTCACTGACGTATTCCTTAAGGGTTGTCAAGTACGCATGCTTACTGCTGCTTGAGCCCAACAATTCAGATTTGCACTTCTCAAAGTGGTCGATAGATTCGAGTATCCCTTTATTGAGATACTCCCCGATTTGAAACAATATCTCACACTCAGCAGATGTTAGCCCTTCAACAAACGGGATCTCCGAATTGTCGAAGGCTTCAGTTTCGGCTGCCACTTGTTCTAGCATTCCTGTCGAGAACATGTCGATCAGGTACTGTGCGTCATCAACGTCGTAGCTAGTCGTTGATGGTGTAAGCAAAAACTGACTGCCAGACACAAGCTTCAACGCACACTTCATGTCATAGGCGTTTGAAACGGGCATCCTAAAACGTATAACAGAAAAGAGATTTTCCAGACAGTCCTGGAGCAGTCTGCTTGTCAGGAAGAACTTCTAACCTTTTCTTTTTGAAAAACAATCCTGCAGACGAATGACGACTTCTGTGGCTATTAAGTAACCCGCCTGTGAGAACTTCCTTTGGGACGTGCTCGCTAAGTTCGTTCCTTGAATTGTCTCATACTCCAATAACAGAGTTTCTATGGCGGCGTTATACTTGTCCAAGTGTGAAAGACTTAAAGCAACTGACATATGTCACGATGGCATTAACGTATACCACTTAAAGACACTCCAGAAACCATGCTGTGGTTTCAGCCTCCGGGTCTAGTTTCTTGTGATTTATCCAATACCGAATCACTGCAGGAGTTTCTCTAAAAAACTGAACCGTGACTCCCACCTTTATCTTTGTAAAATGCCTGTTCGACAAGAGGATCTCCGATAGCTTTGGTGCAACTTATACTTCCCGGTCCTCGTCCAAACGTACTACTGCACGCACGTGCTCAAGTTGTACTTTGTTTGAGGGTAGGCCATATTGACACTTGATTGCATCACTAATGGTGAAAACAACACAATTCAAAAAATGGCCTCGGATGTTTTTAAGTACGTGCACCGCGTCTGCAGTGAAGAGTTCCCTGTCTTCTAGGCAAGGGCGAGGTATCGAGTATATGGTGTTAGAGTCTCTGTGGCAAGAAAATCTAAACTCGGACCACATAGCCCTGTTGGAGGAATCCATATCTGAAGTGACAACGCGTATCCTCAGGGATATATCTGCACAAAAAAGCACGATATTCATTACGTAGTCCTTCGGGATGCGGTTGTCTACGCTGCTTCCAGTAAAGGGATAAGCTGTTACTTGCTTTCACCACCGGTTAAGGCCACCTACCATGAACACAAGGGAATGGCGAGCCGGGTTTTCAGGATTTTCAGGCAATGTTGTTCCACCAAGGACCACATCTTCAGCTCGATCGAGCTCATAGACCTGGGTGATCTCCATATCGTCTAGTAAAAGAACACAGTCCTTTGCAATATTTTGCATGCCTACTGCTTTCGTTTTTAGCAGGTCTACCACGTCTGCGAGTATCCCAGGCAGAAACTTGAGTCCCTGTAGTCGACACGCAAGAGTTCTGTTAGCCGACAGTGAGTACCCAAGTTTCCTTAAGTTTTCGTAGCCGGACGTCGCGCATGAAAATTTAATTTGAAGCGCTTGCTTCACAGTTTGCGCAGACCAAGTACGTCCTTTGTTGCTGTCGCGCGACAGTGCTTGTATTTGGTCCTCATTCAGAAATTTCAAGTTCTTTCTAAAAGTTTCTATGGTACTTTCGAACTTCTTAACTTTTTTTCGAAGGCTTTGGATCGTTGAGTTTGCCTGGGTGTGCAAATCTTGAAGTTTGCTGTATATACGTGTCAGGTGTGCCAGCTGTTTATTTAATTCTGCGAGAGAGTTATTAGCAGACTCCGGGTCAGACACCCGAGCTTGCACTCCACTGAATGAGCCTTGCAGACCTGTTTCGTCTGCTACTGGTGCTACTGAGCTTGCTTTATGTGAGCTGCAATTCTGTATTTCAGGCGGCTCAAGGCTACCCGGCGACGAAATTGCGCCGATCGCAGCTGCTTGATCATCAATGGTCACGTCGCCTTCATGTAGGGCTGATATAAGAGCGGTCCCACTCCTTTCTTTTCGTGCCTTCTTGTGACGAGGAAAAGCTGCAAAACCAAAGGGGAGCATCAAACTTCATCCCACAAACATCATTAGGCATGCCACGACTGGCTTTCTGATGCCTTTACACTTTCATGTCTTAAGAACAGAATGCTACCTTTGTTGCACATTTAAAATCCTGTAGTCTCCCGCAGAGGGACGAAACGTCGCAAACCTCTTCGTTCCCGGTGCCCTTTTTCCTAGTTTACTGACGCAAAAACAGCATAAGAACGCCGCCTCTACTCCCCCCCCTCCCCAACAGAGCTGTGATCCAATGTCACATCCGCCCTCATGCAAGAAAAAAATCAACTCCTATACGCTTATGTTCGTTATATATAAACGCAAAAACACATGGCAAAGTTCCGCCAACACAACTCTAACATCTAGAAACAAAACAAAGATCGACCTCCTTTTAAGTGCACACTTATATTTCAGTTAAACTCTATTGTAAACACAAGCACCGCTATCAACACAATAAAAACACTGCATGCATGCATGGTCACACAATGATGTCATAAGAATACATGGGCGAATAATGCTAAATTTTGTTTACAAGCCCGCGAAAAATAAGGAAATAATGACTTACAGCTGAAGGAAAACACTGTAGGCACGGCATTCGGCTTTAGCTTTTTCCACCCATCCGCTCTGTTTCGCTCGAAGCTGTTCTCTCCAAAATTAGCCTGCAGGGTCATGGAAGGTCGTAAACTTATTTCCTTCGCAATCAAGATATCACGAGTGTTTGCACGCCAACGATGCCGTGCTTCATACGTTCCTAACTATTTTCCGAATGTGTTGTTACGAACTTTACCGCAACTGCGACATTTACAACCGCCTAATTATTATTTGCAAGCTATTGCTCAGATGTGAGTAACCTCCAATAAACGTGAATGAACGCTGGTTCTTCCATGGGGGGCCATAACATTATCTGGTAAACAGTGCACACACTCCCTTCAGCACAGCTTTCTCCCAGTTGAGCTGCCACGTCGGGAAGCTCGAAATAAACGCTTCGTATTGACTTTTTCGAAGCTCCGAAAAGCTTAAAATCACTTAGAAATGCGCAAACACCGTACCACAAGGAACACGGGCGCGCACATAGCTTTTTATAGTGTGACGGAGATGGCAGGGACATTTTTCTTTAACAGATTGACGTAATTACTGTTACTAATTTGCATAAATTGTAATCCAGCTGCCGGCCTGATAACTACAATTGGAAAAGATTATCCACAATATACGTCGATCATCACTCCCGCTTAATAAAATTCACCCGGAAAAAAGTTATTTCCGGGAAGCCCCACCGTACTCACACTGCATACGCACGAGGTGTTCGTTGGCTGCCACTTGTCCCGCTTGATCCTTGCAGTCCATAGAATTCTTCTTTTCGGATACCTTGGGAACTGAAACATTCGCCAGTCATTGCTGGAGTGGTTACTGCACTGCGGCATGCAGCAGCAGGGCATTTTGTGCCGACGACAAACGGCAAACTACGCTCACACGCAGCAACATCCCACTACCAGCACCGGCTGGCGCGCTAGTTGGGCATGAACATGGCGGCGGCGTCAAGATAAAACCAGTTTTGTCGGCATTGGCTCCGTCACAGAATTGCACCACCCTGAACGGGGAGGCGCGCGCGCTCGCATCGAGGCACCCTAGCGTCGCCACATCACATGGTGGCACCCGCTCTAATCTCCTACGCGAACTTTGCCCGGCTTAAAGCCGTTACACGCAATAGCCGCACAGCCGCTCCGCACACCCGCACCACACAAAATAGGCGAGAGCGGCTGTCTCAGTGACGTTAGGCAGAGTGGCTCTCAACTTTTGAAAGCCGCAAGCCGGCTCGCATGGCTCGTCTCCCATTGGCTACTGCGAAAAACGGCCTGGACGGCCACTCCGTCGGCTCGCTTGGCAAACATAGCGCTTGCTAGAGCGGGCGCTGAAGCGACATGGAAAAAGAAAAAGAACTGCTGATTTTATCGTTGTGCCCATCGTAAGCGCTGTGAGACTCCCGGGGAGATATCGGTAGCCAGCCAGTGTTCACTGCCCCGTAAGCAGGTGCGATCGACAGCGGAAACGAAGAAACAAGCACATTGTAGAAAGGATGTTTGCGGATGCGAGTGTCGTCGTTTTGTGTGTTTCCTGGGTTGTACCGTCCATTTTTCAAGTGTAATCGCAAAGAACTTGGAAGATTTCCGTGATATAATCATACACTTTTCTAAAGCAGGGTATGCGTTTAGTGCGCGCCGAAGTGAAAAGTTTGCAATCATCGCAACAAGTGTTAGCGTCGGGTGTGTTCTGTGTGTGCTGTTCGTTGCAGCAAATAGTATGCATAAATTTTGAACGCTTGCGAGCGTTAGCTTCTGCTACGATAAGGATGGGCAAGTTTTATTGCCCGTCATTGTTGTCATTCGTAATGCGCAACGCCGTACGAATTCTGTTCTGTGTACTGCTGTGGTGAATATCTGTGGACCGTGTCACATTTGAGCGATTCTGTCCGGTGTTTTGGAGTGTGTTCATGAAAAGGAAACCGTGAAATATTCAGGAGTGTACAGCTCAGTTTCCGTACCGATTTGTGTAGTTGCGTGCACGTGCCCTGAAGAGGAGCTTGCACACAAGACATTTTTGTGCATGTAGCCCCCCCCCCCCCAATTTTTAAGGTACGCTTATAATCGATTGTCTATGAATGCGTGAAATAAGTTATTGTAGACCAAGTCAAAGCAAGTGTAAGTATTGCAATAAATTGTGAGATGTTCGAAAGTAGCTGCTAATGCAGTATCAATAATTTTGTCAGGATTGCAGGCAGTCATGCTACATGAACACCATGACAACTGGTATAATGTGCGATGGTTATCTGCTTGCATTAGGCATTTGAAGAATAGTTAAACAATATTTTCAGTATCCTGCCGAAATGCTCATGTCTGTCTTGTTAAACATGCATTGTCATCATCAAGTGTGTAGCAAAATATTTCAAGCACATGTCAGGTCAAGAAAACTTTAATCAACAAAAATGCTTATTATCGTTAGCTCAGTGTTGTATGTCTGTTCCTTCCTAATAGTGCACAGAAACTGAAAAATGTACGCCTTGTCTCCAAAGATGGACGCCATCTCTCAATCAGCTAAAATATTTTATGAATGAATTTAATGAATATGATGATAATTCATCATTCTGGTCGGTAGTAGATATTTTGCAATTGGTACAAAGTAGCCAAATAAACTTGTCGGCAATACTGCACACTGATCCCCTGTCATTGGCAGTTGTTGAGGCTTTTTAGGTAAATGAAATCAGCATAATCTTCTAAGCTATAATGATTAAATCTGGCTATATGTGCATGTTTTTGCCGGGGAGGTGTTGCAAAGATTTCTGGAAAGAGCTGGAGCTACTTCACTCTGTGAAGGTGGGTGACCAGCCAAGCTGTGTCGCACAAGGATTTTGTTTGCTTACCTTTTATATTTATACATTTATTAAGGCTTTTAAAATATTAGCGTATGCTTTTTTAAAGCAGTTCCACCTCAGTTTTTGAGGCCTAGTAGTGCAACATGCAGGTTATGTATTTATGTATACATTTATTTCTTTGCTAATTTTTTTTTCATTCACCTTTTTTCTGTCTAATTTTTTATGCACCAGTAGGGAGTGGTAATGTTTGCCCCATTTCTGTTGTGCATACACACTAAGAGCTTTCTGTTGATTATGTATGTGTTTGCGGAGTCGCAGTACAGCTTATTATTATTATTACTCTCATGGTTGCACTGACGTCAGTCAATTTGCCTAGACCCACCGCGGTGGTCTAGTGCTAAGGTACTCGGCTGCTGACCCGCACGTCGCGGGTTCGAATCCCGGCTGCGGCGGCTGCATTTCCGATGGAGGCGGAAATGTTGTAGGCCCGTGTGCTCATATTTGGGTGCACGTTAAAGAACCCCAGGTGGTCGAAATTTTCGGAGCCCTCCACTACGGCGTCTCTAATAATCATATGTTAGTTTTAGGACGTTAAACCCCACAAATCAATCAGTCAATTTGCCTAGTGCGTCAGCTGCCAATTGAACTGTCTGGACGCACACTGTCTCCTAATTCAAAATTTGAATCTAGAGACAGTTGACGACCATAATTTTCTGCTGAATATGTAAGATCGTGGAGTTGTGGGGACCTATACAGTAGAACCTCACTGATACAGTCTCGCTTAATACAATTTCCCAGCTGATTGATATATGTGGTTCAAAATCCCAAAACCACGATATGATTATGAGAGACGCCGTGGTAGAGGGATCTGGAAATTTTAACCACCTGCAGTTGTTTAACGTGCACGCAAATCTGAGCACACGGGTCTGCAGCATTTTCACCTCCACCAAAAATTTAGCCGCCGCAGCTTGGATTCGATCCCCCGACCTGTGGGTCAGCAGTCGAATACGTTAGCCACTAGACCACTGCGACAGAGCGATGGTTTCGCGGCTGCTGTGCTCGCAATCATGAAAATAAATTAAACCAATTTGGATCATAAGTATTATCAGATCCTGCATTTATTGTGCGCATTTTTTTTTTCAGAAACGTATCGACGTTTTATTGTATATTGGTAGCCTGCATCATGAATTTAAGACATGATTCTAACATCGCGACTTAGGTAACTTTGAGGCAGTCTAATCACGTAGAGATTAACCTGTTTTGACGAGACAACGACGTCGCTGGAATGTTGTTGTGTTTCTGTGCTTGCATAACAAAGGCACCAACACGTAATGTACTGATAGCACTGACGTAACATCAGAGTTCGCATCCCACTGTGTCGGCACTGCAACATGACTGTTATAGGGCCAGTAGTACACGCCATTCATAGCGTTGCTGTCAAGAACATTGAGAATACTCCAGTACAGTGTGATAACATTAGCAGCACCCATTTATGTACATACTGTGTTCACATTTACATACATACTGTGTTCACATTTGCTTGCCATTCTTCATTTTTTATGAACACGTGAACCATGCTGTGAAGGGTGGAAAATTTGTGCACATTGTAGAATCTTGGTCGTTGTAAACTCTCCCAGGGTGTCAATTGCGATTGCGACCGTAAAGTACCTACTAAGTGCCTGTTAAGCAAATCACGCTCCTGCGTAGCCATGAATTTTTTAAATGCTGTGGTTGTTGGTGACAATAAATTATAGCTGGGAACTTTATAATGGTTTGTCTTGCTATAACTTATATTAGTGGCCTATAAAACACTGGTCCTCTGTTAAGAGGAACCTGGAATGGTTTGGTGATTTTGTACAAACACATTGGGCTGGTAGATTAGGTCTCAAGGGTTATTTAGAGACCAATTTGACCACTCTGCGTAAACTGTGTTATTTATTACTATGCTTCAAAGCTGCCAATCGCCGGAAATTGGTGCAGATTGTTGCAACTCGGCCGAATGCCTTTCAAACTGCCCATTCATAGAGCAACATGCTCTGCCCAGAGCATGTCAGCAACCACGTCAACATGGCTGCTTATGTGATTGGCTGTCATAGGCTGTAGAATGTGCACAAGTAAGATCGACTTGTAGGGTGGTAGCATCTGTCGGAGCAGATATCAATCACTTACTTCGTGGTCTTCGTTTTTGTTGCCAGACGGCGTACGTGCTGCCAGGCACTCTGCGTGATGGCCTCTGAGACTAAACACAACCTGTCGGTGTGCCATCACGGAGGTCTAGACTGGTAAAAGCTCAAAACGGCGAGCGCAGTCATGAGAGCTCTGAGATCACCAGCGTGCCTCGTAAGTTGCGGTGGTCAGACAAGGTGAGAAGGAGGGCATCTTATAATTGTCTGTAGCGGCCTTGGTACACTGCGTGTCACTCAATTTATGGTGCGGATGGTTTCATGATGCCCTAAGCTAAACGCTGACAAAACTATAAAAAACCGTTTCAGGATCTCTTTATTGGAAGTTTGCCGAGTTGAATAAGCGTTGAAGTACAAGGATAGGTAGGGCTACATAGAGGCAGGAATGCATAATGGAGATTCAGTTGGGGGGCGGCCTATGTGTAGAGTCGGAGGGGCAGACACTTGATACTTCATGAGCTCGGAAAGGAAAAGGAGGCGTAAATTAACCAACAAGAGGGATCTGTAACTTTTGTAAGCGCTAAATGCATGTACGTGACACGAGTGAAGGACACGGGACAAGCGGTTCGGTCGTCTTACAAGCGTTCATTTAGCGTTTACTAATGTTATGGATGAATACCAACTACCCTGAACCCAGTGCTTTTTTAGAGAAGGAGGAAATGGGGAATTCTTAAGAAGCATGTGGCTTGTGTAGGATGCTGCAAATGATGGTTGTGCCATCTGTGCATAGGCGTACCAGCCGGGCAAGGCAGGGGGGGGGGGGCGTGATCCCTCCATCCCCACTGAGAAAAGCTAGGGGGCTGAGCCCCCCCCCCTCCACTTTCGACAGTGGTGACTGTTCGCTGCACGCCGGGGAAAGCAGCAATTGAGGCAAAGTTTTTCTTCTCCACAGTAGTCACTGAATTATGTTATTACAAGGGAATAATAAATATAGCGAAATTTCTACAAGATTGTAGTTCTGACGAATTTCCTTGTAGGCTCTTGCGGTGCTAGCCACCTAAACGGTGCTTTCGTGCCTTGTGTTGTAGCATTGTAGTGCAGGCCAGCTCTGAACAGGGGCCTAATAACATTGCATAACTTGTCCACGCTTTTATTCCGCTGCGACTGGCTGATGCAGTTACGAATGCAAACGGGCAAACTTTTTATGGACTGGTGAAATCGTCTGCTGCTCAAGGAAAATTATTTTCTTTGATCGGAAATAGATATCATCAAGGCTGCTTTGTCGAAGCTGCTGTGAGCTGATTGATGTTACGAATCTTTTTCAATGCTCTAGTCTCCGATAAGCCTGATCAGCCTTGTATATGGTAACTTGGAGCGATGGTGGCAGCTTGCAAAGTGGCGACAAACAAAGCAGTGGACTCTAGCACAGTGGAAATTTCAGCTTTTAAGCTTGTCCTTTAACTTGAGCCACCGGACCAAGGAGAAGGTGAAAGAGTATGGTTTTTAACACAATGGAGGCTTAATTGAGAGTCAGGCGAGTAAGTTTTCATTCAACTCAAATGGTCTTTTGCAGCTCAGAATACAACTTAGACAACAAAGAAGCACACACGTGCAGCTGCTCATTTCTATCTCTTCCTCTCTTTTTCTCTCTCAGAGAGGACGAGCTCACAGAGATGTGTGCGCGCACATACTACTAAACGCATTGATGCTGCAAGTGAAAATATTTTATCACGCTCATGTTATTTCATTTCGGAAGCTGCTATAAGTAACCGTTCATAATGTGACCAGCGGCTACTAGACTTGAACTTTATTCAAATGAATATGCTCTCTGACTATCCCAAAACGTTTTAGGTATTGATCAGTGCGTGAATGCCCTGTTTAAAAGTGCATGCGCTGTAATGAACATCGTGATATTTCCCAGATTCCGGACGTCATGTAAGAGGAAGGCATTTTTATGGCACACAAACAATTTTAAATGCCAAAGAACCAATGGCAAACAATATGCTGCCGTATTGAAAATAGTTTATTCTCTTACTTTTTCATGGTTGTTTATAAGGGGTCCCTACGCGATGAATGAATATATATATATATATATATATATATATATATATATATATATATATGTGTGTGTGTGTGTGTGTGTGTGTGTGTGTGTGTGTGTGTGTGTGTGTGTGTGTGTGTGTGCGTGCATGTGTGTGCGTGCGTGCGTGCGTGCATGTGTGTGTGTGTGTGTGTGCGTGCGTGCGTGCGTGCGCGTGTGTGTGTGTGTGTGTGTGTGTGTGTGTGTGTGTGTGTGTGTGTGTGTGTGTGTGTGTGTGTGTGTGTGTGTGTGTGTGTGTGTGTGTGTGTGTGTGTGTGGTTAGGCTTGCCCCCCACTTGCGGAAGAGTCGGTATGCCCCTGCATTTGTGGATCTTTTTGTTACATTCATCCCTTTCTGAAGTCAATCCTTCCACCAACTGTAAAATCCTGGAGCCTCTTTGGATGCTGTATGAATCTTTCAGGTCTGGCAGAAATTCCTGTCTGCTTGGGTTGATCGGTCTCTGGCTCACTGATTTCAATGTGTTTGTCTGAGAAAGGGCTTGCCCTGTTGAGTATTCAGTTCCTTCTCAGGATGCTGTCTTCTATCTGAACTTCATACGACCTGTCATAAATTCCCCTAATTATTCTCTTTGACCCATGCTCCTGTTTTCGTTGGTTGAACTGGTGGTTGAACTGGGCTTGGTAAATCCTTCGCTTGTCTGTGATGTTAGCTGGTGTTTTTCCGCCTCTTCTACATTCTTATTTCACTCACATCAACAGTTTCAGGTTGTAGTAACTGTGAAGCTGTTGGCACAATCATTTTAGTGTGGCAACTCATTGACACTTGTGCTGGAGTACCATTCTTTTCTTGAAGTGATGTGTTTTGTTAATAAACGAATGTCATTTGTGGGTCTGAGTGGCTTCCATGTCCGTTTTTAGGGAGCATTTGTGCTCTCATTACGGCTAATTCAGCCCTTTTGTTTGAACGCAGGTAAACCGAGCTTCTGGGTTTGTGTTCGAAACTCCAGCTTTTCGTAGCATTTTTTTAATTCTTTGCCTGTGAATGGCAGGACATTATCGCTTATAAGAATTCTGGGCACCCAGTGCACTGCAAAGTGAGTCCTTAGTTTCAGTATCACTTGGTTCGAAACCACCAATTTGACTTTGTCACTTCCCAAAAGTTGCTGTAATAATTGGCTGTAACCAAAACATTCTTTCCCTAGAGTTCGAGCATGTCGCATCTAACCGGTTCCCATGGATAGCTTGGTTCTGCATGGAGTGAAAGAGTTCCTGTTTGCTGGGCTTGTGCGCGCATTTGGCATATTTCACACCTCATGATCAAGTGTTTCAATTCTGTGTTCATTCCTGGCCAGAAGACACACTCACGAGCGCATTGAAGACAGCTCTCAATTCCAAGATGTGTTGTCTAGCGTTTCACTTTGCTTTCACCTCACAGAAACATTTTAATATTTTAATAATTTGGCATACTTTTCTGAAAATCCGGCGATTCTCAACAGGCCTTAATTCCTGGAAATAACTTTTTCAGAAAGCTTTATTTTCGTGTGTTAAGTATAAGTGCACGCTTTTGGGTAGTTCCTATTTGTGTTGTGGCTAGCCTGAAAGAAAGATTCACTTCAGTTTTTCTAGTAATTCATCACACTCAGTCACTGCTTTCATCTTTTCCAAAGTTGTCTTTCTCACACGGACGTATTGCACGACATGGATGTTCTCATGTTCCTCTTCATTGCTATCGTTGGGAATGAAAGCCCTAGATATCATGTCAGCCAAAACTAATTCCTTTCCTTGTCTGTTTTCTATTGCAATGTTTTGTTTTTGCATCTGAAGGATCATGCTTTGCAGTTATCTTCGATCCTGATCTAATCGTTTCTTCAATTGCTTGCTTTAAGTGGCTTACAATTGCTCAAACTTTTTGTTTTTTCGAATGTATACTGATAAAACTTTTTATCAGTATACATTCTGGCAAAGGCAATGGCCAGAATATATTTTTCTCTTTGTGCACAACAAACTTCCTTTGTTGTGAGTGCTCTGCTGACAAAAGAGACTTGCTGTCCATTTTAAAGAAGAGCTGCTCAGAGCCCGAAATCGCTCACATCGAATTTTATTTCAAGCTTTTTCATTATTCAAAGAAAGGCTAGAAATAGAGATCTTCTCACGAACGCATGCCTTTTCGAATGCTTCCTCCTGCTGCGTCCCTGTCTGCTATGGTACATTTTTGACAATGAGTTTCCTCAGAAGCCCCAATATGCATGACAATTCAACTAGGAATCTGGAGAGGTAGTTCATTTTAGCTCGGAAGCACTGCACTCATTGGAATTTATTGTCTTTGGCATCTGCTGAATCGCCTTGGCTTTATTTGGATCAAATTTTTCAGAATTAGGAAGGTGGTCATCAAGCTTGGTTCGTCATCAATTACCCCCTCTTAAAAATTAAGCTTTTAGAAAACTTTGGCTTTAGTAGGATCTAGTACAATATAATCAATAGTGGACAATGCGTGACATGCTCTCTGTAGAACTTCCAGCACTTGTGGATCGATGGATACTCACATCGGTTCTTTTTTTAATGCGCATTCCTTAGCGAACTTCGGCAACTTTGATCATATCTATCTATGTATCTATCTATCTATCTATATATATATATATGTATATATTTATCTATCTATCTATAATCAATCTATCTAGCCACCTAGGACTCTCAGCTCTCCTGGTTGTTTCCATAATGGCATAACATGTCTGTATGATGAGCATAAGTGACTAGTCGTAACATCAGTCATGACATGTATGTCATGAATGTTATGATTTACATTTCATGGTCTTACTGCTCTTGTGGTGCTTTTCGCCACATGACATGTTGCAAAACTGGTATGGTGTGACGTGACAACGTGGTGAACACAAGTGACACGTCCAAACATGATAATCATGACATTCGTGTCGTGTAACAACGTGACTACATGCCACACTTCTGATGCGCTCACAGCTGTTTTGGAGAGGCCGGTTGAATGCAAGAAGTGCAGGAGCGCCTTCACAGCCTTCTTCTGTGACATGTCCTGTCGGTAGCACAGGATTCTTTCTTCCGAAAGAGTCTGGTTGTCCAGTTCATCTAGTACCATGCAGAGTGACTGTCATTGCGTACAGTATTGTGGGCATTCACACAGATTGTGCCGAGTCGTTTCGTCATTGCCGCAATGGTCACATGCAGCAGTGTCAGCCATTCCTATGTGGAACGCGTACGCATTGGTAAATGCGACGCCCAACAATAATCTGCCCAGCATAGTAGCGTCTCGTCAGCGTAATTCTAAAGAAATTCGAAGACTGAGAGTTGGGTCTAAGGTACATAACCATGCATGGATGAAATGTGGCTTGTTCCATTGTGACGTGGTGCGCTTGCGAGCAAGCATGTGGACTTTCCGTGCAGCGTCAGTTCAGAAAAGCGAAATTCATATTTTATCACTTTCAGTATGGGCAGAATAGGCAGCTCTATCGGTCCGTTCATTGCCTATTATTCCAGAATGACTTGGCAGCCATTGAAATGCTATTTCATGTCCTTTCTCAATGAATTGTTGAGTCTTTTCTGCAATCTTGAATACCAGCTGTTCGTATGGGCCGTAGCGTAAAGGTGATAGAATGGATTGCAGTGCCGCCTTTGAGAAACCGAAAATTGTCCATTTTTGTGGCTGTTGATAGCTGATGAATTACAATGTACACGAAGAGCTGTGAGCTCTGCTCTCGTTGATGACGTGAGGTGGGAGGTCTTGAATTTTCTTGCTGTGTCTTTTATTGGTATAACAAATGATACTGTTGAACTCTTCTTTAAAACAGAGCCATGTGTGTTTACGTGTATAGAGCCTTGATACGTCTCGTATAACAAGAGTTGAGCAAGCTGCCTAAGAGCAGGTGACCACATATCTGATTTTTTCTTGATGCCAGCTATAGTTAGCCTGATGTTAGCCTCAGTCAGACACCAAGGAGGAATCGAAGGCCGGACGGCGGGTGTCAAGCATGTTGGCAACAATAACACACATAGATTGAGGTTGAGGCAGAGGCTTGCACTCGTCAAGCTCGGGGCAGTGGGTCCAGGGTATCTGCCTTGCGCACGATAGGGCAAGGTTATGACTTGGCTGTACTGGAATGAGCTCACACTGGGCCGACATCTGTCCCAGGCCAGCTGCAGGGTTCCACTTTTTTTTCTCACTAAACAGGATCTTCTGTATTCTTCACTTGTGCCTATCAACATACTTGTACACTTCCACGAGATATGAAAGTTGCTGTGCGACCATTAACTTGCGTAACATCCCAGGGGCCTGGTGGCATGAACAGTGCAAATTAAGATTCTGCATTCTTCTCTTCCTCGTTGCCTGTTGCATGCTACAGCAATCACCCATGAGGCGAAATATACACCTTTATTTCTCTCACTTTTGAGCCCCTCCTTCATTTCAATCCAACTGTATTCTTTGTGCACTTTTATCTCCGCAGCCCGTTACAGAATTACTTGGGAAAATATGTTACAGCTGGTGCTAGGCACTGCTTCATTTAAACAGCTTCTCCAGGCGGGAGTGATCACTGCTTAAGGAACAGCAAAAAGAGTGTGTGAAGCTTGCGTAATACCACCTTCTTTTCGAAAGTTTATTCTGAGACAAGGAACTGCTCTAGTTCTTGGTTGTGGCTGGCGTGATAACATTGAAATAGGTATTGACTATACACTTTAAACACTCCTGGCTAACAGCCTTGACCGATCCGAGTGTAAAGCGCTGTCTGTAGCCTCCTATTACACTAAGGAATGCTGTCAGCTGGCCTGCTCAATAACAACTACAAATGATCCTTTGTCGTGACAGCAAAGTTCTCTACACACACTGGACAGACTTTTAGTTGGACTGATGCACCACTTGCCTGCTTTTTAAACTCTTTGCCAGATACTGCATTTCCTACGACATCAACGAGACACGTCTCCAGTTAACCAGGTCTTGGAAACTGTCAGTTGACGGAAGATGTCGTAGGTATGACACTGCATGTCCAAAGCCTCTAACTTCACGACAACCTAACTGTCCTCTTGTCCCGTTGCATTGTTTGAATGCATCCTCTTTTTCCAGGGCATTTGCATTTACATACAAATGCCTCGCCAGGGATACCCTATCGGCACATACCATCCTCATTGACTCACTGGTGAAGACATGCTCACGTCATTAGATTGTGCCAGTCTAAACAAGTGCTCAGTTTAGACAGGCACGTTCTAGAAATGAAAGTCAACCAAATTTTATTACAATTGTTTTAGGCATTCAATAAGTGAAATTCTTTGGTAGCGATGATTAGGAGTGCTAAAAATATTGACCACGGAAGTTGATTGGAAAGCAATACAACAAGAAAGTCTATTTTCTGCTAGCAACAGCAGTGTACACCACATGTGACATGGCAGCAGCTATAAGTCAGTCACACTGAAGTTAATAAAAAGAAAAAGTACAGTGCATCATCAATGCATGCACTTGTACGAAACAAAGTTCACACTCAGTTTGTTTCAAACAAGTGTACGCATTCATGATGCACTGTTCCTTGAGTGCACACTGAGTTGAAGATGTCCTGCAAGAAAATTTTACAAGCTGACTTTCATTTGGCAACATCTTCCTTGCATAATACTGAGGTATATGCAAAAATAATGAACAAGGTTGGCACTAGCAAACAAGTGCTGGCAAGCATAAAATTAAAAACGAAAGCAGATGACAATTACTGGCATACCTTGAAATATTTAATTCGCATAGCATGATGGTATTCTCCTTCCAGTGAAAATGCAGCCGACATACTGTGGTACCAAATCATACGTAGCCACCCCCACAGTTTTTTGAAGAAATCATTATGAGTTACAGTAACCCCATGGGCCGTAACACTAGAATCGGAGCACTACAGTGACTTCAGCGGATATGATGACTAGCATGTGAGTACCCATGAGAAAGTAAATAGTTTGTCCTAATGTAGAAATGCAATGTAAAATTTCACTTTGCGTAGGATGTTGGTCAACACTACTTGTGTTGGTTTCGCACAAAATCAAACCGTTTCGCATGATTGTACCCCTTTTTTTGCTCCTCAGGAAGCATGAAACATGCTTCTAATCTCATCATCATAATAATATCCACACCATAAGCATTCACAAGAGATTATTTTGGGCCAATGAATGCTCGCACTTGAATATATCACGTGTATTGCCAGAAATAATTTAGATCGAAGTGCTTTGATTTTGTCACATTCACTGAAAAACATGAAAGAAAAGCAGCATGTTCATTTGAAACACATGGTCCTTTGGAGTGTGCGGCATAATGCATAATTCTGAAGGAACACAAGCTTGTTAATGTTTGTGAAATAATAAATTACCTTGTGTAACATGACACAACGAAGCAATGCAAATAAGTTCTGTGAAAACTTGCAAAGGGGCAGAATGATTCAGGAAGGGAAACTAGACAACCACCCGTTTGTGGCACAAGTCCACAAGGGAATCTGTACGGATTTCTCACAAGGAAAAGCTTCTTAATTGCCGAAAAATTTCTCCTGGTCCGGGGATCAAACCAGAGACCAATGCCATTCCGGTGCGGTTGCTCTACCAGTGCGACAACAAAGTCACAGGTAGCAGAACACAAAGGCATACAGGGGTGTCGCAAGGATTTCTTTACTATGGTGGGTCACCCGCAATACACGAGTTCTTTCAGGGGGCAGGGACGCTGATAACTTCTGTGCTGCGTTTCACAATGTTTGCTTTTGTGGTGGCAGGGTGGGGAGCAGGTGGAAATTTTCAGGAGGATTCAGCCCCGAACAGCCTCTCCCCACTGCTGGCACTGCCCCTAGAGGGGTAGTTACTGAATGGCAGGCAACTGTTTGCCATTAGTAATCCTCTCAGCAATTTTCCGGAAGCCAGTTTTCCATGTGAAATGTCACTGCAAGAGAATTGTTAAAGTTGAACTTGCCATGTTAGGGGGAACATATGCTGTTTACACTTACATTGAACCACTTTAATTGTTTCAAACCAATAACTGGTATAGTCATTGGCAATGTGGTTGCAGACGCACTTCCAAAAACATTATTTCAGTTATGTGTTCAGTTGTAGTACCGCTGGTTCGGTATGATGTCCTACATTTGAAAGTTTTGCTCTAAATTGGCAACATATATTTTTTGGCTTGGGTTCAGGCAGGTTTTGAGAAAACTGATTTGGATTGTTTCTTAGTAAAAAATTACTTTTTGGGTACAGTTTTTTTATTTGGCTTTGATGCGACAGCATGGTGTTACAACAAATAATGAACGAGCAAATATGTTGCGAAGAAGCCATCTTACAACATGCATGCTGACTAGCATAAGCATGACGTGCCCAGTGCCATCCTCGACAACCCACTTAAGGTTGGTTTCAGTGCAATAAGTTACAATTCCCATAATTTGTCAGTCTTAGTGCTTAAAAGCTCGTGTTTGGACATAGCTGAGATTTTATTTTGAGGAAATCAGGAGTGGGGAAGGGGGCAATATAGCCACTATGTACATACAAATGTGAGTGTACATGACCTCGCACATTCAAACTGAATTATTTTTAGGTGTTTCAAACATATCCTTTAGCTTGTGTGTGGTCTGTAGCATAGGCAATATGGGAAGGAATGAAGCATTACTTGTGATGTGTGTATTTGAATTGAGTATATGAATGCACGATCAATTGACCTTTAGCACAATGGCTTGGCTGCTGTGGCTTTATAACAACACAGAGTCTTAAATTGTTTTTATAGTGCTGATGAGACTGCTTCCATTATACTTGTTTATATGAATAGCTCACTGTAAAACATGCTCACGGTATCACATTTGCATGCAACGTATTCTGCACTGTTTTAAAGGGCTGCCCAAGAACTGTGAGTCTGTACTACAACCCAAGAAAAACGTGACATGTTTTTCGGCGTACCCTATGCTATATCCTGTGCAAGCTGCTAATAAACTACCTTGTGTAATGCAACCGTTATCGTTTTTTATTAGAGGATGCAAAAGTTATTCAGACAAAATTACTGAATTGATTGCCCATACCTTGCAGCAGTTTACAATTAGTACTATAGCACATGTGGCTCAATGTTCTATCCTGGGTCATTTGTTTCAAGCTTTCATCTCATTGTTCATTTAGGCAGCTTGCTAGAGGGAATGCACGTGTGCTAGAAGGTAAACCTTTTTTTTATGACACAACTGATCCCATTTAAAATTTTAATCAGTGTATTACCTTGGTTTAGTTTAGAATAAAATACAGACACTGGGCAGCCGTGCATGCCATTTCATTTTATACGTTTTTAGCAAGTGCTGACCTTTTGACACTTTATCACTCTGCTATGCATTTTTAAATAAGATGTAGTGGCAGATGGTCAGCCACCAGGACATTGTTTTGTAGGTTTTGGTGCCACTCTGCACTTGTAATGCTTTATACTCAATAAATGTATCAAATAAATTTGGCACTATGCATCACCACTGTAAGAAGAAGAAATACCACAGGTGTATTTTTATCTACTGCTATTTGTTCTCACAGTGGTGACATAAAAAGCAATAATTAAAGTCAATATTGAATTTGTATTAGGATGCTGTGATAGCCTGGTTCAAGACAAGGGAAGGCATGAGCAAGATATAAATTTACTGCAAATAAAAACAGACCTTTTTTTCAATAATGTGGTTTTTATGAAGCAAAATTTTCTAGTGAAACAACATCTACATATAGAGTATTTCACATATTACAAAAGTAATAACGCTGCAAGTAATCATCTTGGGGTGTTCATGAGTATGTTGAGCCATTCTTGTTCGGTGCTATGACAACAGATTATCACAGACAGACAAAATGTCTCATTAGACTGACTCAAAAAGGGCTTGCGATTTGCTGGTGATGCTTCAGTATTACCGGAGCAATATGAAAGAGACTCATGTTATCAGCAGAAAACACTTCATGTTTTCAGCACAAAACAATTAGTGCTCTACCCACTACATTTATATTACTACCACAGGTGACAGAACGAAACGGCTCGATGGGCTAGTACAGCATGAATGATATTTGATTTTAGGATGATACAAAAAAACATTAGCATGCCAATGCCCCATCTCAACTCCACATGTCACTTCATGTTCACCCTGTACTCAGTGGAAAGAGGCTATGCATACACATCTTATGCTTAGTAGGGCAAGGCATACAACGTTGATGCAGCCCAGGGGCAAAGCCAGGGGTTGGTACACCGGGCTCACACCCTCCTCCTTTTTCGAATATTTTCCCCGTAGTATACTGGGTGCAAAATGACGCTCGATCACATTCACAGACGAGGCCCCACTTAAGATCATAGTGGTGCCCCTCCTCCAATTCTACGCTCACAAAAAAAAAAATCTGCCTACACCCCTGTGACAGCCCACACACATTCTGGTGCTCACTTCAGCGTTGTCAATCGTTGCCATGACCATGTGTACGCAAAATGTGAAGGCACACATTAAATGCACATTTAAAATAGAAGGACATGCTTACAAAAATTAAACTGCTGAAGCTCAAGCACTTTCACACCAGTCATAATTCAGAATAATGTGGCAGATTTTGCAAAATAGTCTATGCTGGTTAACTTGGCAGCCAAAAAAGAATACATCACAAATTGTATCACAAGTTGTCCCGAGGACAGCTAGTTAAAGCCAAGGCCATGCCTTGTGCCAATAGAATGGTCTTGCACAACGTATTACTCTACGTTGCGGCTGTTCTTGTTTATGTATCCAGAGTTAAAGCGAACACAAGTGTTCTCTCTGCTCACTGAGGAGTGAACAGATTTTGTCTCTTGTGAAGCCTTACACATTTCAGCACATTTACACTTTCAGCAAGGTTTCTTTGCAAGAACTTTAAAATCCATGAATTGCAGAAGTAACAAATGATTTGAATTTACTGATACAATTATGCCCCAAAATGACTGCTTGCTGCAAATGTGTCTCAGATGCAAGTGTTGTGCACAGCTCAACTGATCATAGAGGGAATGCCTTAGATGCTGCCCATGTTTTACTGCATTTGGCCCTTTGTGCCAGCTAGCAGAATATGAAATGGAGAAATTCAGGCTCCCCAGAAGAGACTGAGATATTGAGTGATGAGAAAGAAGGTTTTCCTTAGAGTAAGCACAAATAGGCATTGGTGAACAAGATTCATCGTTTCATTGGCGTTCAAAAAGAAAATGCTTTTCATACAAACATGCCTGTCACTGGACTACTGTGAACATAGCCAAACACAAGATTTCCTGCTAACAATTACTCAAGCGGGGGAAAAGGGAGCTGAAACACCAAAAATTTGTCACACATCATCCACAGAATATTCAAGTGGGTGGAGAAACCTAATATTCTGAAATGTAAACCTGGTTATGACATCATGTTGGTCGTTGTAGTATTGAGACGGTGACGGGGTATGTAATGAACCTTATTACCAATGTGAAAAGATGGTGAGGTAAGCAACGGGAATGTAGAAGTGAATGGGATGTAGCAAACAAATTGTGAAACCTTCAGATGAGTTAAAATAACAGCGATGTTTGTGTTGTCATTTTTTACGTACACCAACAAATAATGTAGACATGTGTTTTCGACAGCAACAAGGTGTCTTGCATAAAATGTAAACACACATTACGCTTCATATTTGCATTCCTTTAAAAACAAGCTATAGCGCCTTTGATATGATGCATGACTACTTGATATGCACATACATTTATTTCCAGCTTTAATGAATATATCATACATGCCAAACAGTTTCTGCTAGGCTGAAACTTCAATTACTTCAATACTTGTCGAGCTCATTGTGACATGTTATAGAGCAAACGCGAACTTCTATAGAGCGAAGTAAAGAGTGCGTCAGCAAGCCGCGCACAACGATATACACCAGCGCCCAACCATAAGCAATACTGACCAGTCAATTCTTTCGGCTATTTGAAGATAGCATCGTGGTATCGCAGCGTGCAATGCCGCTGCCACTGTAGGCCTTGTCTTCATTGTAATACAAAGCGTTTGTGCGTGTTAGCGCCCGCATTCCTGCTAGCTGTAAAAGATCGCCGTCGCACCAAATGCAACTCGAGCGATACGACCTGTGCGCGGTAACGACGACGACAACAACAAAAAGGGAGCGCGTAATTAGCCTCGATCACAGATGACTATGGCGACGCAACACATGCGGCCGAAAAACGTGTTGTGAAAATACAACAGCCTCGATTTCCTGATAAACGCGGCGGCTTGAACCAACGCATTAAAGAACTTGTCAGCGTCGTCTGCTGTTGGCGATGGTTGCCGACCTCGAAAACTGAAGCTCCGCCAAATGGTTACCAGCCTCAATAGCGCCGTATCGTCCAACCAGAGTGCGCATCAGGGCCGCTCATGCGGCTAGCGCTTGTATTGCATTTTGATGCCGGGCCGCCTTTTCGCTCTCCGCGTGCGGGCGGCAGGGGTCCCGCCACGCGCGGAGTGAGTGTGCGGCTAGCGCGTGTGACGGCCCTTAGCCGTCTACGCTGCCCGTGCTGCACTTGAGGAGGACGCAAGTCTGAGTGAAAAGACGCCTTTGGCGGTTGACGAGCTCTGTCGTCTACTGGAGTTCTGCCTCTCCAGTACGTATTTCTCCTACAAAAGAAGTATTTTCAGGCAGAACAGTGGAACCGCGATGGGAGCTTCAATCTCCCTCACGATGGCAAACCTGACTTTGGAGTACATAGAAGAGAAAGCACTGAGCTCCTTCTCACCACGACCCAAGCTTTTTCTGCCTTATATGGACGATTGCTTTTGCATCATTAAGACGGCTGAAGTTAAAAGCTTCAGACAACACCTAAATTCTGTGCACCCAGCCATACAATTCACGACCGAGTGCAAAAGCGACCACTGCCGGCCCTTTCTCGACATCCAGGTGGCAACAAAGCGTAACAGCCTGGAGTTCTCTGTTCATAGGAAGCGAACGCACACTGGCCGCTACCTTCAATTCGATTCTTTTCACCCCGCCTGCCACAAGGCATCGGTTGTCACCACGCTACTCGAGAGAGCTAGGAACTCGTGCTCTAATGACACCGAGGGAAAGAAAGAGGAGACCCGTGTAATCGCGGACCTCAGAAAAAAACGGATACCCAAAAAACATCATTCGAGCCACCACCCGCCGCGCAGAGCAACAGGGGATACGAAAACACCAATCAACCTCAATTGGCAGCTCCCCAAAACGCGTACCGGTTCTATACGTTCAGGGAACCAGCGAGATGTTAGCGCGGATCTTCAGGAAGGAAAGGGCTCGCATCGCGCACGTGCCTTCGTGTACGCTGGGCCGCCTCCTCCCCCGCCCGAAAGACAGGCCAACAATGAAGAGGCGCCCCAGTGTCGTTTACAAAATTCCGTGTGCCGAGTGCCCCTTGTCATATATCGGCGAGACGAAAAACCTACCGGAACGACTGAAGCAACACGCCAACGATGGGCGGAAGTTCTACGAAGAGCGCAGCGCAGTCGCCGAAGATGCTGAGACATTGGATCATCGGATAAATTTCGAAACAGGGACCATCCTTGAAAGCGAGCCGAACTGGAGGAGAAGGTTGTTACTCGAGTCGTGGCACATACAGAGGACCGCCCATAATATCAACCGCTCCCTCGGAACCCTTCCCCCAGTTTATTCACACAGACTGCGCTCCACGGCAAAACGAGAGAGAGAGAGAGGGGGGGGGGGTCATGAGCCACCCCGCGAGTGCTTTGAAGACGACGCTGCTACGTAGCCTCCGCAGTCACCCCTGATAATGTAACTAAGTCGGTTCCGAAACGTCGGGTTTCTTCACAACTTTTGGTTGGAGTCTAAATTATCTCCCAGTTGCATACCCAACCAGACAGACTTCTGTCGAATGTTTACTGTCAAGTCTACCACGTCATTGAACGGTTAAATTGAAAAAATCAAATAGAAATTTGTTGTCACAGCAAATTATGCTAATATTTTCCTGCTTGCTCTCAGATGTGTTGTTTAACGTGCTATGCATGAATGAAGTTTGCGAATTCGGTGCCATGGCATCCTTAAAATAGGTTATGAATCTGGTTTTAAAATAGCACATGAAGATGTAAGTTCACGCCATTAATACTATATGCAAATGACACAGCTCTAAATAATCCTGTTACGCAGAAGTAAATAGTATCAAAATGTCTTGTATGACGTACAAATAAGGTTGTGAAAAATAAAACTGCAATATTACTTAGCAATTTACAATGAATCAATTAAACAGACAATAAATGTGGAAGTTTCAATTTTCTTCGAAAAACTAGAGTGGCTACATTAGTTTGAGAGTAAGCCAGCTTATACACACAAAAATGCACAGAACAATGTATACCAAACATTTCGCACAACTCTAAATAATGCTGTCATCAGCGAATAATACTGATAGCTCTCGTATGACCACTGTGCAAACGGAACTAGTCACACAGATAAAAAACCCACCGATAAAAACCTTACAAAACACTAGAAAAAATTACCTTACTTAACATTACTAACAGCTACAGGCATTCCCACACTCTTTTATGCACATTTTGCTTGATGTGTTGCTTTCTTTTGGATTTCTTCATTCTTTTTACGCAAACTAAACCTCAGTCTACACAACACAATCTGCTGCATAAACTTATCAGCAATTTTATGGCATGCGGATAGAGGTGAAAATGCAGGTTTCATTGCCGAAATCACGTCAGCAACATGCTTGAGTGGAAGTTTTCGTGCTTCTAGTGACTCTTCATTTTTCAAAAGTGACTCTCCGTGCATTCTATGAGGAACATGACTGATGCTGATGGTGTGCATAACGATTGCTTGTTTGCTACATAATTCTTAAACTGCAAAAGCAATTCAGCCCGAGCAGCTTCAGTTTCAGTCAGCGTGCCTTTGCAAATGTCACAAAGCCCATACTTCTTACCGACGTTTCGAGCAATGTACCCTGCCACGTACTCTAGCGATTCCTGCTCTTCTGGTTCAAGTTTTTCAAGCATGGAAGGCATTTTCACATCATCTAGCTCAGTCCTCAAGTCTGGTCTTGAGCTCAAAAAATCTGTTAAGTGAACAGAGTCATCTGTGTCATAGCAGCCATGCTTGCTTGGCTTAAAAAACTGTGCAAGCACGAGTCTCAGCGTGTACTTGAATTCCTTAGCTCTAGGGACAGGGGACTTGGCTTTTATGGTACTAAAAATATTCTCTAGGGCATCCTGCGAGAAGCGACTCAGGAGAAGGAACTTTAAGCCTTTGGACTTGACATACCCCTAGCGAAGATTTGATGCTGTAGTAGTTGTTCCTGTCATGCCAGTCTGCACTGGCTTCCACGATGCCTTAGGTCGACTGTGGTACAAAATGTTAAGTTTCCTGAACATGTTTCCTGAACATCTCATATAAAAATGTGAAGGAATATTTCAACCTCCTTGACCTTTTGTCGGCACAAATCACTCAAAGCCAAGGTCGGTGTCCTTGACGTCATTAGCGAAAACCACCTAAACCCCTGATCTAAAAACCAGGCCATTGTTACAGCTTTCTCATCAATTTTTTCTGCTCAACCAGAAGCCGCAGAGCAGCAGAGATACTGTGGCCGAACAAGGCACAAGCGTTGCCAACATTCACTTTATCGAAGTAGCTTGGATTTAGATGTTTCTGCTTTAAACGTGGGGCAAGCTTGAGGCTGTGCTGTTTGTCAATTTTGTACAGCTGATCCACATACTTTAAGCTGACCTGAAAGGAAAACGGGTCATTATGATCCAATTTGCTGTTCATGTAAGCATAAATACACATGAATTTGTCATATAAAAAATTAAGGAAAAGTGGACATAACAATTTGTAGCTCATTTAAAACATATCAAAAATCGCATAAACAAAACTGTTTCTCTGTCAATATTTACTATGTGTTTTTAGGTTTTCCCCATTTCAGACTAACCAGCAAAGTTCACAATTAAGTTTAGAAATGCATATGACATGTAAACTCTTCTATTGTAGGATCTTCCCAGTTGGGGCTGGCAGCTTACTAGTATCCCTTAGGACTGAAGGTGCTGTTTCACCCTACTCGTATTTACCCATCGTGCATTTATTTCAAGCAAAGAAGCTCATGAGGAAGCTAAGGACAGCACTGAAGGATAGAAACAAGTATATAGATAACGTTTATAAATGCGAAGAGTAGTGCGAGTAGTAACCACTAACTGAAGAGAGTAAATGCTTGTAAATCAGATAACCGAGGCAGTTGGAATTAGTGACATGAAGTTGAGCAAGTTATGCCTGCAGTAGATAACAAGTCATCTATCAGTATAACAGAAGGGGTGCAGTCAACAGCAGAGGAATAGAGGCGATGAAATAAGGAAATATGCAGGTATAAGATAGAGCCATATAATGCAACATGGGGCTGTCAGAATGTGCTGATCCACTTGGTGTGTCTTGTTGGCAGTTTGAAAGGCATAAACCATCAAACCTGCAGATATGTGGGCAGTGTGTGCTTTGTTTGGCTTTCACATTCATCTTTCATGTACTTTAAGTTGTATTTGAACGTGGTAGAGCTCCTTGTGCAGGCATTCTGGCAGGGTTAATTGGCAATAGCAAGCGGACGCATTCATACAGCAGTGCACATTGGAGACATTGGAGGGAAACAGCTTGAAAGATGGAAGACCAGGCAGAGAAGGACACAGACAACAGCCTGGTCTTCCATCTTTCAAGCTGTTTCCCTCCAATATGTCGTACCAACACGCTCAAGCAACCACTTTAGCACATAGGAGGCTGTTTAATTGCATTTGTCTTGAAGTGTTATAACGGGTGGTCATCCAAAGAAAGTAGTCAAAGGAATTAGTTTTTCATGGCGACTACTTGACCACAGGATGCCCCGAACTGACTGCTTACATAGCAACATAGTACTTAGTCTCAATTGTTGGCAACTTGTTCTTAACTACAGCCTCATCATCCAGAACTATCTTCTGCTGCCTCACCAGATGACCACGCAAGTTTTTCAGAAGGTGGGGTGCATCCGCAAGGAAGTGCAGGTTGCGGCCTTCATCACAGGGGTGAACACATGTGGTCCGAGGGTGCCCGTACTTGGTGGCCATTATACTGGACAGTCTCAAAAGGGCCTCGTTTCCACTCACCATGTCAGAAGTTACACAGTCTACAGACAGACCAATTGCTTCACATTTCCTGATGATGTCAAAGAGTATGGCCAATACCTGCTTTGCATCAAAGGATTCAGCTGAAAAAGAAATAAACATGGTATATTTTCTGGTGTTTAATGCGCCTAAACCACGATATTATTATGAGTCATGGCCTAGCAAAGGGCCCTGAATAATTATGATCACATGGGGTACTTTAACGTGCACTGACCTTAAACAATACACGGGCCTTTAAGTATTGAACCTCCATCTATATGCAACCACCACGGCTGGGATCGAACCCGAATCTTTTTGGCCAGCAGTCAAGTGCCATGATCACTGCTTCACTGTGGCGGCAAGGCCTCAAGTTATATGTGATAAGCTTGCTTATTTACTCTTGCAGTCTACTGCGATTCACTTAAATAGAAAGAGTAAAACGAGAGAGAACAATGTGTCACTGTTGGCTAGATAAACTGCTTTTGTCCACTAGAAGTTACAGAGCAATGCATTATTTACCTGAAAAGTGGTATGCTACTGTCTGTTTCCAGTTGGACATAACTCCTCCAAGCTTGAACACCAGGGCGTGTGATTGATGCGAGACCGGCTGGTGAACTTGGGTCTGATGATGCTAAAGTAGAATGTCCTGAAAAGCAGCGCACAAGCATATATTTGTAAACCGCTATAAATTTTCAGTAATCACCTTATAGAATAAAATAATAAACAAAGAATGCAGAAATGCTTTGTTCATGCAGGTAACGCGTAAATAGAACTAATACTTACCTTTAAGGTGTTATTTAGCTGTCGTTTAGCACCAAAACTGTACGCATTATCTGAAGGGTGAAGGTTCAGCCCCTACCAGTGGCAAGTTGTCTTTTTATATACATATTACAAATTTTTATATACATATTACCAAGTGGCATTATGAATAGAAAGTTAGCTATTGATTTCACAGCTTACGAAAGAAGCCAGCTTCAGAGCACACTTTATGCTGAGCTGAAAAAATGTTGTTCATTATCTTTAGCTTAAGTTTCATACATTGTAAGCATTGGGCCTTTACAGCAAGGTCAGACTGCAAGAAACAGAACCCGCATGAACACTTACCAATGACAGAACTTGTAGTACAACCATATTCGAGGCCTGGGGGGAGCTGCATTTCATCAAGCATAATGACAGCGTACCGATCCTCTGCCTTGAATGTTGCAACTTTTGCTGCAAGTGCAGGAAAGACATCTTCAAGGATTCCTACAATTATGCAGACTGTTGTCAACTTGCCATACACTTTTAATGAGAGGCATGCATGAAGAGCTTTGGGACCAAATGAAACAAGAACTTAACTGTGCCAGAAGCAAGTCCAATAATAAAAATAATAATAATAATAATAATAATAATAATAATGTATTAACTGCCAGGGCTTTACATGCCAAAACCATGATATGATGCGGCATGCCATTCTAGAGTGCTCTAGAAATTTTGACCACCTATAGTCCTTTGACATGGTGAATCCAATCGAATTGACTAAATACTATATGAACACTCAGACAGTGATGTGCTGCCTTGTCACCACTAGTACAAAACCAGTTTTGCATGTTGGTATTTGTAACAAAAAGTTCAGAATTACACTGCACTAATAACTTCCATTCTCATGCACCAATTTTAATGATTATTTTTGCGCTAATCTCGGGATTCAGCACGACAGACACTCCAGTGCTGCAGGATGCTTATGAAAAGCATCTCAGAACCCCTTTAGGCGAATAAAGAAGCCTTGTAAAAATGTGGCTCGATATAGGCACTTCTTACATTTGTCGTACTGAGCTTCGTATCATGTTTCACCCTAATTCCCAGTAGTGTATTATTCGCATTTGTTGGTTACTTGAAGAAGACATACCATAAATTGCTGTAATGATGATTGACTGTTTCTTTTATACTGTTCCTTGTATAAAAAAAGAAGGCACGTACATGGTGAGAACTTTATGTTTTCAATGTTCTTCTGGAGCAATCTTTTTGCGCGCTGTGGCCATTCATTGTCGCGGAGGAATTCGTATCCTCTCGATCCACAAGCAAGTCGAACTTTTTATGATTCCTGCACTGTACTAACACTCCATGCATTTCCCCTCATAGTTATTTTACCAAGATAAAGCAGTTGATCATCGGCAAAGATCTTCCTAAATGACTCTTTCAGGCTTCTGCACTCTTTTTCGGCCTGTGCTCGTTCCTTCTGCTCCAAATTGAGCTGCCGCTTTCAGACAAAAAGCTCATTAAATGGGTCATTGTCTTCAAAAGTGCTCCCTCCCGTGATGTTTCCTTCTCGCACCGATGGCGACTCGTTCATTCGGTCATCTTCTACTGCACAATATGATTCCATTTATTACATTAGTCATTATTTCTAATATTAAAAACTTTCAAGAATCTAAAATCAGGAAACAGGCAGCATTAAGAAGAGCAATTAAAGGATATTCGAGGGTACGTGCACCATGACCAATGAGATGGCTTTACAAATATAAAAAAGTGCTTCAACAAGCATATTCAACTGAATCAATTGTTGTGGACGTAACGAAAACCGTGCAAACATTGGATAAAACTGTAACAACCAATTTCCAGTTGTAACTTTACATTGACAATAGAGAAAACCAATACACAAAAATAGAGCAGTTAGCACACAAAACTGCTATAGGTGTTGTTCAATCCACTGGTTTAATGATTATCTACAATGTTGTGCTGGCTGGAAATTGTTGGCGCCAACCAACAAAAATGATGAAGAAGGAACACGGATCGTGCAAAGATTGCTGCTTTAGCAAAGAAAACTAGCACAAATAACAACTAAGAGCGCGACAACGGCTTCAAAACCTGGAAGCTGTGGGAACTCTTGCACAAAGAATGCCCCATAGCCATTCGTCTAAATGCACAAAACAACTTGAAACGCAATTACTGAATGCAGATTTAAAGCATACAGTGAGCAGCGCAAACTAGAGTTTTCCAAAATGCGAGACTCAGACTTCATTCGATTTCTCCGTCCTAGCAACTATAGCACACAGCAGGGGCAGGAACACAAACATACAACGTGGACACAACGTGTATCTTTGTGTTCCTGTCCCTGCAGTGCGCTATTGTTGTTAAGATGGATTACCAACATGTCTGAGCTCAAGTTCTTTTGATTTCTCCAGTTTCCTTGGTGTACTACTATGAAAAATGAAAACGAAAATGTTAAGAATTAGTATTGCTGATGAATGTAGAGGACATGCATATTTTTCATCTGGCAAATCTCTAAAGTAGCCTGGTTTTCCAGCAGAGGACTTGCGTCTTTGTACGCACGTGTAGTCTCCACTGGTAACTCTAGTTCCATAAAATGAAGCCACAGATGCCCCCTGAATAAGACTCAAATGGTATTCAGAAGGATTTCACTTCGTTATTGTTTTCATGCATCGAATTAGCCTCCAACTGCGTAATTACATAAGGTACCTGCTACAGAGCATTCCATCGCTGTGCTTCCATCCACAAAAAACTCGCCATTGCCTTCCGAGCTCGCAGGTGCTCCCTCGCAATGCGGGATTTCCTCTGGGTTCTCATGAGCACCTTGGTTGTCTGTAAATTGTGGCGCTTCAAGTGCCTTGCCTGGGTTACCTGGCATTGGCTGCTGGCATCTTTGTTGCGAGACCGGACGAGAAAATAGAGGCTTTCTGGTTTTTTTTTTTTCTGTGGTCTATGCTGGAAAATGCCTGGCACTGCGATCCACTTCAACTTCTTGCCATCCACTCTTGGTTTCTCAAAATCATCCGGAAGGAAGAGGTCCTGTTGATTGTCCGTCAGAAAAAAAACGTGATCTATTGTTTCAAAATGCTTTAATAGTCATTGAGAAATCATTGAATAAGGAATATCGTTGCTGCCAACATCTTGGAAATATCACTTTTCGCTGTTGGTGCTACAACCACGTTCCTAAATTATCAGAGGCATTTTCATGTATGCTTGCTAACTATTTCCTAGTTTCAAATGCAAAACAGGATAAAAGGGTGCTATCTCAGGTGAAAAGGCAGGCATGAAAAATGGGGGCCCCGAATAGTGTAGTAAAATAGTGGAAAAAATAAGAGCACAGTTGAAGCAACACTCTAAAAATGGACTAGGTAATTTCATTTAAAATATATTTATGCAAACGACCATCCACATTTATTCAGTCTTATAAGTTGAAATATAAAGGCAAAAACACGTTGAGAAAAAAGGAGAAAACCACTGGCCCTTTTCCGTTCAAACTTTGTATGCACAACTAAGCCAACTTTCCCGAAACGCATTCTGCCGACACAATAATATTAGTGGCAATTTTTCGCCATTCTGGGCCGGCTAACCATTGTCACAAAGAAATGGAATAAATACCTGCAATACGATCGCGTAAATCGCAAATAACTCGTATTTTATGCGCACTCTCAGTTGTGTTTCTGTCCCGTTCATCGGAGGCTTGTCATGCCATCAATGCCGACTGGTTAAACGCTCCCCACAATAAAACTCTGTTCGTATGAGCGTAGCACGCAATTGCTCGAACAAGGTGCGCAAACGGAACGGGTAAATATTTCAACCGCATTAGAGCATGCCCAGCAAACCGCTGCATCTCTCATACAACAGTGCTAAGGCGCAATTGCACAAGCGAACACACACGAGCTGTTGTACAATTTATCTCACCTATCTGTTATTCTAGTCTGGAGAGCAAAATTGATTATCACCAACTCGCCCAACTTGTAACGCTACTTTTATTGCACTTGGAGACTTCACCAACTTACCTCGTACAAGCGGATGTTCTTCGAAGACACGAACTTCTTGCAGCCGATTCTGTGCAGCAATGCCAAACGTCGTTGCTGGTCATTTCTTTTTCGGTCGAAATGCAAAAAAAATGCCTTCCCAGACTCCGTTCGGTTGCTGCACCCGAAGGCGCCGCGGCCAGACATGGTTCTGGCACGTACGCTGCTAATAATCCGTCCAAAATACGTTAAAATTCGTCCGCGATGCTCGTTCAATAACGAAAGAAACGTCTCTGCGCGGGGGCGCCCAACGTGCTTGGAAAAATTATGGTGCAGGAAGGTCAAGTGACACAAATACCCTAATCACCACGGCTCTAGGGCGGGGTCGGCGCGCGCAAAACAGATGCGATACTCTGACATTTTTTTCACTGGCTCTAGTTATATAGTACAAGGAGCACCATCTATGGCCGGATTGGAGACTCAATGAGCGGTGATTAAAAACGATAACGGGGATGAACTGGTGACGCCTTAAGGAGCTTCATCCCTAAAAAGGATGCATGAAACGCACTCAAAGGTACAGATTACCGCGAACTAACAACTGTCACAGTTATTTCACTTTGTCTGAAAACCATGCTCTTTTCGCAAACGGAGACAGTTTGCTTCGGGCAAAATTACTCTTCTGCGCTCGGTAACTACAACGCAATCGTTCCGGTGAAATACCAAGCCGAACGATTCTGCACCATCGAGAGAAAAGCACACGCATGAGGGTCGGCTCTCCAACTCTCTACAGGGCAAAGTACACACCGGAGTTGAGCGCACAATGCCACGAGAGGGGCTGGGCGCCGAGCTAGCCGAGCCAGAACCCCCGGTGAGGTACGCCGAGTGCGCTGTTTTTACTGTTGTGACTCCGGGACCTGAGGGTGTCAGTTTTAACGCGATAGCGTTAGAGAGCCCGTGTCGCAGAAATCCCGCTGTCGGCGTCTGCCCCGTTGGTTGTGAGCGAAAAATCGGCCATGAGCGAAAAAGCAAGTTACAGAGATCGCCGCGAGAGGCCACTACTTGTCCACGCGTGCGCAACATCCACGTGTGCGCAACTAGTAACGTTGTGCGCAACTACTTGTCCAGTTAGGAAGTAGGGTATCTCGCCCTACTTCCGAGCTGTGCGGACGTGTTTTCGCGTGCTCCGCCTGTTCGGCAGGTTCGAGTTCGTGCAAGGTTGTGCAAGGTCGGTTGGTGCAGTTGCAGCGCGCAACGAGAGATAAGTTTCCCTTCATTTCTTTGTGTTTGTGAACACCATTATTATTTTTTCCCTCCTAATCAATAATTAGCGTTGTGAGTACTTTAGGTGTGGGACACGGGCAACGTTGTAGTGACGTTGACCATGTGAACGGGGTAGGCGGCTGTTTTGAAGAAGTTCGGGGCGCCAGGTTAGTTGTTAAACTGCTAGAGCCGTGCACGAAGGGTACGTAGTGAGAGGCTACTAGCCAATTTGAACCCGTATTTGGCCCCAACCAATTTGGCCCCGAGCAGTGTGAGACTGAAGGCTTGGGTAGCGGAGAAGGTGACAGGCGGGAAGGAACAGGTGAGAAGGGAGGTCAGGAGGCCGCAGTCTCTGGCCACATCACGGAGGCCCCGAGAACGTACAGCTCGGTGGCGCGGCAGTCTTCGAGCAGCGCAGGAACACAGGACAGACGGCCGAGAGAGAAACAGGTGAAGCAAACAGGGGCGCCATCAAAAACTGGAAGCCAGTGATTGGAGCGTAGAAGGGTCTCGGTGGGGGTGGGGAGGCTCTAACGTGGCCAGGGTTAGGGATGGCGTCTTTAAGACAGGGAAGGAAGATGGGAGAGTGAATGTGGAGGCGCAGTCAGCGAAGGGCATGGTGGATGCACTGGCCAAAGCTCAGGAGGTTGTAGAGGACAGCAAGGAGGGCAAAAATCTCGTCATTATTCATGTTGGGCTCAATAATGTGTTGAAGGGCAAGCATCAGAACCTTCAAATACCGTTAAAGGATGGGATGCGTAAGAACCGAGAAGCCTCTGAGAGTGTGCATGTGACCATATGCACAGTCTCAGAGGTCTGGGGGCAGTCTCATGGGATTGAAAGGAGAGTAGTGGAGGCCGACTGTGTGATCAAGGGTATGAGCCGCCAACTCGGATACAGCGTAATGAAAGCGAACCAAGACGTGTACGAGCCCGGCGCTCGCCCCTTTGCACAGGATGGCCTTCAATACAGTGGTGCGACGGGCAGGAGGTTTGGAAATAGGAAGGGTCGTCAAGCCACAGCTTTTTTAGGGTGGCCCAGAGCTCTGAGGCCAACAGTGTAGCCGAAGACGATTCTAAATGGGGACAAATATTCGAGCCACATGGATTTCATGAAAGAAAAAATCGACGCAAGCACAAGGGCCGAGCTAAGTCAGACATAGGCTATGTTACATGCAGGGTGGCAGGAATAGGTTAAAGTTAAAAAGCACAAAAGCGAGTTCACAAGTTCGCTTCTTTCCGAGTATGACAACACTTGATTGAGAACGACCATGCGTGTGTCCCAAGAAGGTGTCTCAAAGTTTGTGGTATTCGAGCCTTTGTTTTATTCTCATTTTGTTTATGATGAGGCTGCAAATTTTGGCTTTCTCCGTCCCGAGGCACTTGATTTCGGTGTTGAGCTTCTGCTTCACTAGCTCACTGAAGCCTACTTCTCCGGCAGTTGTTCTCATGTATCTATGTAGCGTAGTTCTGCACGGGAGTGCAAGGTGTTCGGTCCTGGTATACTCGTATGACTTTGTTGAGAGGCTTCTCAGAATCACGCACTGTCGTATAGTGGTTGCACACCACTTTGTTGTTGTTTTTATCATGTAGTTTAGGACTTGGTTCATTATCTCTCTGGCTTTAGTGCAGCCCTAATCGCAGTCTCTGGCTACTTGAAGAAATTTGCTTACGTTGCACTCTTCCTTTAATCGATGCAGCTATTTCTTATAGGCACCTACTGTTGCCCGCAGCCTTTCATTTCGTTGATTCCACACCCTTTCTTTGTCGCGCCATTTTTTTCGCTCCTAGACTATTGCGGAGCTTCTGCTGTCGGCTTGAACACCAAAGATCCTCAAGGCACGCGCACTTACACCTTCTTCCGCTGGCTTTGCATCAGTTGGCTCAAGAAAGTTTGCGGAATGATAGTAGTGATTAGCTGCTGCTACAAAAGGAAAGTCTTGAATGTCGCTTGGAGCAACACTTTCTGGTTGTGGCCGGCTACTGGGCTCAGCTTCCTCAAGCATGTTTGCGCGAACTTCTGGTGCCGGTGCAGGGCGCGAATCGATTTCCTGACTTGGCAGACTTGCCAACGTGTCCATTGAGGAATCACGCTTTCTTTTGTAAGTCCTGCTGCAGCTTCTCACCTTTGGCGGCTCCTTCCTCATGTAGGAGGGGTAATGCGAAAAGGTAGGAACTCGGCACCGCATCGGGATTTATTCTTTTGGTATTTATTCTTTTGGTATTTATTCTTTTGGTATAGTTTCCACAAAATGTAGGCTGCACACGGCCGAGTGATTCGAAGTGGAATTCAGTACCCAGTTCTACTAAGTGATAACTCGTAGCCATCGTTCACGTAGCTCACTGTTCACTGTAATTTCGTGAAAGGACACACCTGCTTCTTTCGCTGGCTAGAAGTGCAGAAGGGAACGCAACAGCAGTGCATGATGACCGATGAAAAAATAGGATGACATCACCGCTGAAGCAAACAGACGGACCTACAACTGCCACTGCAACCAAACGGCGGGTTAAACTTGTCATCTGCAAGTTGACTAGGACGCGAATTATCACTCCGGAAAGAGGCATATTGACAGTTTATTTCACCTTTATTACTTATTACGCGGGAATACTAATTATTTTATTCTCAACAACTCCAACCAATGTTCGCGAATACTCTAAGTAGACGACAAAAAAAGTGCAGAAAACCAGTGCGCGAGCGGTGGCGAGCGTCGCCTGCTGGAGGGTAATAGCGCAGAGCTCCCAAGCGGCGTCGAGGGGCAGGCTGACTATAGACGTGGCGGGCGCGGTGGTGCTTTCGCGGCAGGCACAAAAATATATAGGAGGCGCTTGTATACACTTTCAAACTTAAGAAGAAGGTGAAGGAAACGGAGACCGATATGTGGAGAAGTGGCATGATTGAGAAGTTCACACTTGAGATCTATCGAGCTTTTAGCAGGAAATTGCCAACGAAAGGACCTATGATAATACTCGGGGTAGTTCTCAACTGTTTGAGGCCAGGACGGGAGTATTGCGAACCAAAACATATCGGGCCAAATACGAAGGGGCAGACACGGTGTGCAGTGCATGTGGAGAGGAGGAGGAAACTGCCGAACACTTGAGAATGTTCTGTAAAGGGCTTCACGCTCTAGCTCAGGATGATGGCACAGAGTTTTTCAAAGCACTGCGGTTTAGGTACAGGGATGGCAAAATAGACTTGAAGCGGGTAGAATTAACTAGAATTAGGTTATCTGATTGGTGGCTAAAATCAAGGCACGAGTGAAAATTAAACCTTTCACTGCAAAGTACCAGTTTTAACTTCTCTATTTAAAGAAAAAAAAGATAAATGTAGTTTTTGGTTCACTAATTATTACAAATAGGTGGCGTTAGCCGCCACCCGATCTAAATGGTCCAGCCATATTAATCCATCCATCCATCCATCCGAACTAACACTGCTAAGAAAACAGATTGTCATAATCGGTGACAGCCTAATTGTTACGTCAGGTGAACGGCTGTTGATATCCCGTCTCTTCTACCTTGCGCATGCCGTGTCTGCCTCGCGCACTTGAGCAAAACGAAGCTCAAAGAAATAACGAAAAATTTTGGTCATCATTCACCCAAATGACAGTCCAGCTGATACAGATCCACCCGCAGTAACACGAGCACCACAAGTACACGTAGTACGTATGCCATAATACTAAAATTGTGTGTCAAACAGGTATTTACAAATGAAACAAGACATGGCCTTTATTTCGTGCTCGTACAGCTCGTTATCACCGCTTATAGATTTGGCAGTAAACACTTCGACAGATTTGATGTTATCTATTCGAGTACCGAGGTGATATCCGTACGCCCATCAACGTAAACACAGCGACCCCACAAGAACTTACAAAAGCGGCAGCGACTTTCACGTGAATCACTAGAATGTACTAGAAGTGTTCTCTTACACAACGCGATCACATCCCCACGGGCAGAAGCGGTTCTGCTATTTCACACAGCTCATAGCTCAATCGAACATCTTGGGTTTTCACCGGAACAATTCTGTTGTAGTCACCAGGCGCACAACGGTCACTGCACCCGCTGCACAGTCTCAGTTTGCGAAAAAGGCGCGCTTTTCAGGCACAGTGAAGTAGCAACTGAGACGCTTACTCGTGTTTGTCTGTACTTGTGAGTACTTTTCATGCGTCCTTCGTGCGTGAGAAACTCGGAGCACGTTTCGATCTGCTTGCCATTCATTACGTAACCTTCCAATTTGCTGCTATTGCGTCCATCGCTTTGCCTTTAGAGCACAGCTGTAACTTCTTTCGTGTTGGCATTTTTGAGAGTCGCGTCTGATAAGTACTTTAGTTCGAGCTCCTAGCGCGTGATAATATACACATATGTAAGCTGAAAGAAAATTAGAAGGAGGTTGAATTCTAAAGTTATAAACTAATGAAGCAGTTGGCGGCATGAACACCCAGATAAGAAAACATAACCTAATCATGATAGGACTGCCCGAGCATGCGCAGGAGCGGTATGCTGAATTGTGGCAGGGAACATCGAACGTATAGGGCAGCATCGAGAAGGTGCAAGAGGGCTGGTAACTAGAAAACTTTTCTGCAACCATAGGTAATTTATGTAGTGCAAAAAAGCTTAAGGATTTGGACAAGTCAAGTTTTGCTAAAACTTTTTCACCAGCCATTCAGCTTACGCGAAGGAAGCTACGTGATTTTGAGAGAGGAAAACGGACACCAAGCTCGACGAGCATTTTCACAAGTTACCGGTGCACAGTGGAATTCGCAGGCTAGAAGCTTCGTGGAGCACAGTTATGCTAACAGGAGAAGCAGGCAAGGGGCGAACCGACTGACAACGACCTACGATGTCAGTGCGAGCCAGGCATTGCAGTGCCTGGTATTTCCATGGCCCACGTGATCGGCCCACCACTGGCCAAGCCACGACATTGTCATGTTATGTGACGTCATGGTGACGACAAAACTAGGCTATCCCTGATGTTTGCACGTGATGGCGATTCCTTGCTGGACACTGACTCCGCCGGGAACGGAACATTATGGCGCTTGAGGAGGCATCCAAGACTTTTGCCTTCAGACTTTGGCCACAAAGGTTAGAGATGACCTGCTTCTATATAGATCTGCACCTCAGCTCCCGTTCCTCCATACATTTTACACAGTATATAGTGTGTTATGTTCGAAAGAACACTTTCCACTTGAAAGAAGCCGAGTCTTTAGAGATTCAGCGCGGAGCTTCTACAGCTAACTAAGCATCATGGAGGACCATTGCTTTTTTTATTTCTTCGCAATCCATCAACACACGATAAGCACCAGAAGACGGGAAGTCAGCGTTGATAGTACCCAATCCGGTGACAACTCCTTACTAAGCATCTACAGGCCCATTTCATCGTCCTCATTTAGCTGCAGGTTGCTAGAACAATGCAGAAATATCTGTGAATAATATTTGTTCGGGTTTGTGTACGAAATTCTCTAAGATTATGAGAGACGAAATAGTAGAAGGCGCCAAAAATTTCGCCCACTTGGTGTTTTTTATCGTGTACATAAATCTAAACACAATGCCCTCAAGCGATTTCGCCTCCATAAAATCATCACTTGTCTGACCCGCAAAAAACTATTTATCGTTAACCAGAACGGTTTCCCCAGAAAAAAAAAAAAACTCGTGCCAAACTGGATTTTTCAATAGTGATTCGATGGAGCCTAGTTAGTACGGCATCGTTCATTGGCTGCAATAAAATCAGACGCAAGCACAAAACGAGAAGATCTACACCAACGACTCTTCAAGTAAGTAAGTTATCTTCGTCGTTCACTGCGAAGGCATTTTAACACGTCCAACACAACCATCTGATTTCACGTGAGGGGATGGTGTACTTTAATGAGAGCTTGTGCTGGCGCTAACGCTGACAATGGCTGTGGCGTCGATGCAGGGGCTCTTTGCGATGTTGCGCAGGAGAGATTGAGGAGCGTGGTCCGTGATTTTATACCGCCAAATCGCCGTGGCGCCCCCAGCTACAGTGTACTTGAAGGGGGAAGTGGAGAGAACGAGGCGGCCGTGCCGCACCTCGGCTGATTCTCCGGCGGGTGACAGTAGCGGCGGCGCAGTAGTTCCATGGTACTGAAGATTAAGGAAACGTCTGCTTTGGGAGCGCGCGCCCGAGCCTGCGAAAGCGTGTACTTGCTTGTTTACGGCGCGTTTATTGCGTTTCTGAGTCTTTATCAGTGGATTCACCTGCTACGTGCCATGGTGCACTAGTAAATATGCAGGGCCCCGCCGCGGTGGTCTAGTGGCTAAGGTACTCGGCTGCTGACCCGCAGGTCACGGGTTCGATTCCCGACTGCGGCGGCTGCATTTCCGATGGAGGCGGAAATGTTGTAGGCCCGTGTGCTCAGATTTGGGTGCACGTTAAAGAACCCCAGGTGGTCGAAATTTCCGGAGCCCTCCACTACGGCGTCTCTTATAATCATATGGTGGTTTTGGGACGTTAAACCCCACAAATCAATCAAATCAATCAATCAGGAACGCATAAACTGCGTCGATACATTCACTGTTTCAAGAGCCTGCCGATACAGAAAAAAAGATGTGAATCTAAACTTGCACGGATCCTCCTAGCTCCTTACTCAATCAGCACTTTGAGCTGCGTTGCATCATAGGTGGCCACTGGCAAACTACAAAGAGGGGAGAGGTATCGAAACTACGAATAAATCATGCGCTCGTTTTGTCAGCAGTCTCTACAAAATTCAGAGCACAGAGTTCCTCATATGAGCCTATATGCGCTCGATTAATTCACGAGAAACCCGAGTCTAAGTAACGTTGTCACAACATTTATTGTAGACGAATCTTTCTGATCATGCCAGGTTTGTGGAAGATACTATTTATTGCTTTCTTAAAGGCTTTTTACATAATAAATTTATTAAAAACAACACTGAAACTTATTAAAAAGTGCCATTTGTATATATAGCCCGTCTGGTAATCTGCGTCAATTTATTGTAACCAGTTCTCATTGTGTATCGGCAGCTTAAATGTTGCTGCTTTCCAAATATTCTATTGGCGTCAAGCTGTTGCAAGCGAGCAAGTTTATGACGATGCTTTGTATTATAAGCGTAGTTCTATCAATAGGCGTCAAAAGTGTAGGCAGGCAATGGTGCATCTTGTTTTGAGAAATTTACCTTCGTTGTATATGTGCACAGTAATCACACGCACACACACACACACACACACACACACACACACACACACACACACACACACACACACACACACACACATATATATATATATATATATATATGTGTGTGTGTGTGTGTGTGTGTGTGTGATTACTGTGCACATATACAACGAAGGTAAATTTCTCAAAACAAGATGCACCATTGCCTGCATCTTGTTTGCATCGTGCATCTTGTTTTGAGAAATTTACCTTCGTTGTATATGTGCACAGTAATCACACGCGCACACACACACACACACACACACACACACACACACACACATATATATATATATATATATATATATATATATATATATATATATATATATATATATATATATATATATATATATATATATATATATATATATATATATATATATATATGATTCAAAAAAGAAATTCTGTGGGTCCGGTGCAAATATAATTAAGAATAGAGGAGCACACTTACGAAAATTTGATAATTGTTTACGTTTCGGCCATGGCACGGCCTTCGTCAGGATTAACAGAAATACGAGTATGTGGCCACTTTAATGGGCAGGCATGAACACGTCAGTACAAAACACGTGCGATCAGCATATGAGTGTCTCAAAAATTTTTTGAAACAGCCGTGACGACACTAAAACCATTAAAATCTAATACAGTAGACAAGATTGTGGACATGTAAAAGACATTTGTAACATTCACCATTGACGACGAGGATCACGCATGAAAAAAATTAATATGCGATAACCTTTACGAAGTATATTTTACGTCAGGGATGCTTCTTTAAATATTTCTCAAAATTTCGGACGTCAGGGCATCGTAGAAAGGCATGACACTTTGCCTACGCATTCGTTAATGCCGGATAACAGACTGTTGAACTTGTGAATCAAGAACGACTCTCGAATTTCACGATCATGGTGCAATTTAAAGCCCGATTCTAATAGTGTCACCATAATCTTGTCAAACGAATGACCTGGTAGATGACAATGCTTGGACAATGGAAGATGTGGCAAACTATTTACGTGTGATTTGTGGTTGTTGAAACGGATGCGAGAAGATGTCTCGGTTTGACCGATGTATTGCATGTGGCAGATTGAGCATTCAAGTAAGTAAATGATGTTGCTGCTATCGCAGTTTAAGTCCCCTTTAATTCTAAGTGAAAAGTTAGATGCCGTGCTTTTAGCAACAGTCGCAGTGGTCATGTGCGCACAAACTTTATATCGTGTTTTTTTACTGGGGTGGCAACCAACGGGAGCAATGAATCTAGTCGTGGAAGAAGTTACCATGTCGCGCAAGTTCCTTGATCTCCGATATACAACCCGCGGTGATTCAGTGAAGATGTCCTTAAGCCGATCGCTCTGTGTCAGTGTGTTGTAATGCTTTCTGAGTATATGCGACACGTTAAGAATAGATGCAGAATGCGTTAGAACGAGGTTGGTTCGGGAAGGTGGCGCGAATCGCTTGTCTTGAGCTCTTTCCGATCGAGACATTTGGCCCGTTGGAGAGCGTCGTCAATTATCTGTGAAGGATATTGTTGTTCGGTTAATGCTTTACGGAGCTGGTCACAATTACGTGTGAAATCCCTGTTGTCCGAACAAATTCTTTTAAAACGGATAGCTTGGCTATAGGGGATACTTGTTTTGCAGTGTTTGACATGGCTACTTTAAAATGAAGATATCTTTGTCGGTCAGTCGGCTTCCTGTATTGGTTTGTCGTTAGTTTACCATTGCTTAAAGCTACATTGACGTCAAGGAAGTTTATGGGGACTGGTGAATAAGAGTGGGAAAAGGAGATGGATGGTTCTACTTTGTTAAAATCTGCAATGAAAGAATTTAATGCCGCTTCACCATGGTGCCAAATTAAGAAAATGTCGTCCATGAAGCGTTTGTAATAAAGTGGTTTAAGGTCACGAGTGGCGAGGAAGTTATTTTCTAGAATGCCCATGAAGATGTTCGCATAATTGGGACCTATTTTTGTGCCTATCGAGGTGCCGCTGGTTTGAAGATAAGGTTCACCGTTAAATTCAAAGTTGTTAAGCTCAAGTATCAATGATAAAATAGTGCCCAAGGTGGAACCGTCGATGGGTTTGTCATTTACCAAGTCATTGTATGCTTGGAGTACAGAACGAATCCCGTCCTCATGGGGTATATTTGTGTACAGTGACACCACATCTAGTGTGACCAGAAGAGCCTCACTCGGAACACGCATATTTACAATGTCATGCAGAAAGTGATTAGTGTCCTTGACATATGAAGAAAAGTTTACAGGAAGCCCACTGACAGACAAAGATATCTTCATTTTAAAAGTAGCCATGTCAAACACTGCAAAACAAGTATCCCCTATAGCCAAGCTATCCGTTTTAAAAGAATTTGTTCGGACAACAGGGATTTTACACGCAACTGTGACCAGCTCCGTAAAGCATTAACCGAACAACAATATCCTTCACAAATAATTGACGACGCTCTCCAACGGGCCAAATGTCTCGATCGGAAAGAGCTCATCAGTAAAGACAAGCGATTCGCGCCACCTTCCCGAACCAACCTCGTTCTAACGCATTCTGCATCTATTCCTAACGTTTCGCATATACTCAGAAATCATTACAACTTACTGACACAGAGCGATCGGCTTGAGGACATCTTCACTGAATCACCGCGGGTTGTATATCGGAGATCAAGGAACTTGCGCGACATGGTAACTTCTTCCACGACTAGATTCATTGCTCCCGTTGGTTGTCACCCCAGTAAAAAAACACGATATAAAGTTTGTGCGCACATGACCACTGCGACTGTTGCTAAAAGCACGGCATCTAACTTTTCACTTAGGATTAAAGGGGACTTAAACTGCGATAGCAGCAACATCATTTACTTACTTGAATGCTTAATCTGCCACATGCAATACGTCGGTCAAACCGAGACATCTTTTCGCATCCGTTTCAACAACCACAAATCACACGTAAAAAGTTTGCCACATCTTCCATTGTCCAAGCATTGTTATCTACCAGGTCATTCGTTTGACAAGATTATGGTGGCACTATTAGAATTGGGCTTTAAATTGCACCATGATCGAGAAATTCGAGAGTTGTTCTTGATTCACAAGTTCAACAGTCTTTTATCCGGACTTAACGAATGCGTAGGCAAAGTGTCATGCCTTTCTACGATGCCCTGACGTCCGAAATTTTGAGAAATATTTAAAGAAGCATCCCTGACGTATAATATACTTCCTAAAGGTTATCACATATTTATTTTTTTCATGCGTGATCCTCGTCGTCAATGGTGAATGTTACAAATGCCTTTTACATGCCCACAATCTTGTCAATTGTATTAGATTTTAATGGTTTGTAGCGTAGTCACGGCTGTTTCAAAGAATTTTTGTGACACTCACATGCTGATCGCACGTGTTTTGTACTGAAGTGTTCATGCCTGCCCATAAAAGTGGGCACATACTCATATTTCTGTTAATCCTGACGAAGGCCATGCCACGGCCGAAACGTAGAGTAAACAATTATCAAATTTTCATAAGTGTGCTCCTTTATTCTTAACTATATATACATATATATATATATATATATATATATATATATATATATATATATATATATATATATATATATATATATATATATATATATATATATATATATATATATATATATATATATATATATATATATATATATATTCAATGCCTCTTAGCATAGTTACTAGTTTTAGGTGGTGCATTTCTCCTCCGACAACGTTACACTTAAACTAGTTTTGAGACATCATACTCGAAAAGGTGAAAGCTACAGTGCGCATTTGTAGACACATGCTAGGTTTCACTTTGCAAACTGTACACTATTGGCGCAGGGCTACCCAGGATTTCTTTTTTTAGGTGGTGTGGTGTGCAGTAGAATGCCTAACTTTGGTAATTGGTGGTCGCTGTGAATGCCCGTAACTATTTTAGTATACCCTGAAAAGTTAAAAACCAAAACATTTCATAGTGTAGGGGGTTCAGATTCTTTTCCTCTCTCCTTTTTCCCAGTGGCTTTCTGGTTCTGCGTGCGTGTGACACAATATTTGTTTTTTTAATGTCGCAGCTTTCTGAGCACAGCTAACTTCCAATAGATCAGCTCAGTTATTCTGGATATTGTAGACGCCTAACCAACGAAGACAGAGTTAAGAAAGAAGAAATCAGTATAAGACACGCCCTTTTTGAACTATTTTCGATCTCTCACAAGGTCTTTTATGCAGTCAAATTCAGTAGATTGGCGTGTCATACTTCAAGGGCTATGGCATCATGTGCTAGACAAGAATGACGGGCAGGTGCGAAGAAATCTGCTTCCAGAAATCGTGATGGACGAGCCGAAGCGCATAACCGTTCCTGCACGCGGCGCGCGGCTCTCTCAGTACTATTCGACTGCAGCGCCGCCGCTGCGGGCAACGCGGAAGGGATTAGGCGGCGAGGCGTGGTCACGCCACTCAACACTTCTAGTACACTCTACCCCAGCGGAGTATACAGCTGTCCCATCATGCACCTGTCATGCGCGCCGCTCTGTAGAATAGAGAATTCCTAAAGGAGAAAGACTGTTCGCTCGATGTGCTTTCGAACGTTGCCAGTGGTGGAGAGGGTGAAGCGAGAAAGGTGACACGTGACAAGCGGTGACATGCTTGAGAGAGAGTGGCGTCAATGCGCGCGCACTTCGAGGAAAGGCGTGGCCTACTTGGCACCGCCCCAACACCTGCAGCCAGGAGAGTGCAGTGCGGACAGAGGAACGGCGTTACACAGGCTCGTCAAAGAGCTGCTTCGCATGTAATATTTTGTCAATATACAGTGATATCCCGAGCAGTGTATGTATCATATCAGGAGATATGACAGGGCCATGATGCACATGCGTCAATGTTGGACCCATACCTATCTTATTTTTAAATTAGGAAAAAAAGTTTACTAAAGGCATCACCTTAATTATTTACGAATGATGAATATATATATATATATATAGACGTCTCGTCCTTGTACACAAACATCCCACACAACGATGGCATTTGCGCTCTCATCAAGGCTTGCGATGATTGTTGCTTTGACAAACCAGGTGATGGTAAAACCATTGGTACTCTCATGATTGATTGATTTGTGGGGTTTAACGTCCCAAAACCACCATTTGATTATGAGAGACGCCGTAGTGGAGGGCTCCGGAAATTTTGACCACCTGGGGTTCTTTAACGTGCACCCAAATCTGAGTACACGGGCCTACAACATTTCCGCCTCCATCGGAAATGCAGCCGCCGCAGCCGGGATTGGTACTCTCATGAAGCTCATCTTAGAACTAAACAACTTCGAATTCAATAACTTGCACTACGTTCAAACAAACGGGACATCTATGGGCACTAGAGTAGGTCCTAACTACGCAAATATCTTTATGGGCATATTGGAAGCTCACTTCATAGAGAATTCACCTTTGAAACCATGCTTCTAGAAACGCTTCATCGATGACATCTTCATGATTTGGCCACATGGCGAAGCAAGTCTTCCAAGTTTCATTAGGAATTTCAAAAATGCCCACCCCACCTTTACTTTCACCCGTAATTATTCATCAACAACGATTAACTTTCTTGACGTTACCGTCACAGCTAGCGAAGGACGGCTCTTCACAAATTTCTTTCGCAAACCGACTGACAGGCATCAACTCCTCCATTTCCATAGCAGTCATGTCCGACATTCCAAAACAGGGATACCGTACAGCCAAGCTCATAGGTTTAAAAGAATATGTTCCAACCACAAAGATTTCTTTTCGAATTTCCAGGATCTGAAACGTTCGCTCATTCAACGTAAATATCCACGGGGAATAATTGATGACGCCATAAAACGTGCTGGCAAACTAAACCGAATTGACCAGCTAAACGCTGACCCCAAGGCGTTGGGTACATACCAGGTTAACCTGGTGCTCACCCATTCAACGTCAGCTCCAAACGCCACCGCGATTTTGAAGTGACACCATAACATATTAACTCAAAGCAAGCGCCCTAAAAATGTATTCGCAGAACCACCGAGAGTCGTGTACAGACGTGCACGTAACCTCCGTGATATTCTCTCATCGTCTAAGCTCGCTGCCCGTAAGCAAAATGGCTGTGCTCTTTGTGGGAAGTCGTGGTGCAATGTGTGTGCGCACATGGTAACTACGCAAACTGTCACCAGTTCATTCACTGGCTTTCAGTTAACAATCAGGGGCAATCTAAATTGTGACAGTTTCAACGTAGTATACATGCTCGAATACGATATCTGTAATCTACAATATATTGGTCATACAGAAACACCGTTTAAAACTCGATTCAATAATCATAGGTCGCACGTAAAAACCCTTCCTAATCTGCCTCTATCGAAACATCTAGCAATACATGGTCGTTATTTCGACAAGATTAAAGCAACGGAACTGGAGTCCGGTTTCCGCTCACATCAATGAGCGGGAAATGCGCGAATAGTTTCTAATCTACAAGTTTGGTAAGCTAAACTCTGCAATAAACGAACACCCAGGCACACTCACTAATCTACCTTCCACCACTTAAGGTGTCTCATGCCCTTCCGAGATTTCTAGTTCATTTTCTGCTATTTTACTTCTTATTTTTGTTTTCGGCAGAACCATCCTTGTTTCCTGCTTAACAAACTCAGTTGGCCTGGTCATCTTTAGTATGTATCGCTCGTTCATGCGCTTCAATCTGCACGCATGGTTCCCATAATGCTTTCGACACCATGCGCCATTTATATTTGAAGTCTCTGTCACTCGTAGTGATGTCGCTATAACGATAAGAAGTGACCACTGTGCCCATATTATTTAACGCATTGCATCTTCACACTAAAGGTATTTTGCCTTTTTGTATAATCATGTCGAATCACTTCCGATTGCTATTGCGCATGTCCTGAAACATTTAAAAATGTAAATAATGGCTACGAAAGCTGCATTACATGTCACACTGACGAAGGCTGGCCCACCAGCTGAAGCGTATGTGATTATTAAAAGTGTTTCGTCGGGCTTTCACGCTTCCGTTTTTACTACGAAGCCAGTGCGCTTCCTTCCTCGCTACATATATATATATATATATATATATGAATAAACATGGACTACTCAAGCTACTCATGTACAGTCTGCCCACAATAAGCATACTAGCATTCAATATGGCAATTGCAAAATCTTATAATAAAAAATACACCTTAACACTTTGTTTGATATGTGGGGTTTAACGTCCGAAAACCACCATATCATTATGAAAGACACCGTAGCAAGGGCTCCGGAAATTTTCACCGCCTGGGGTTCTTCAACGTGCCCCCAAATCTGAGCACACGGGCCTGCAACATTTCCGCCTCCATCGGAAACGCAGTAGCTGCAGCTGGGATTCGAACCCGCAACCTGCGGGTCAGCAGCCGAGTACCTTAACCACTAGACCACCGCGGCGGGGCACACCTTAACACTTTGTTTTGCACATACATTCTTCACAGTGAAGGCAACAAAAATGATATTTTCAGGCAGTTTTTGCTCAAAATAATACTTCAATTAACAAAAAGACTCCCCTTAATACTAACACATATTGTACAAGTTTCATTACTACCACATTTGTTGCAGTCAGGAGTGTGGAGTAGACAATAGTACACCAGGCACTGCACTCTTGAAAGCTTTCACGAGGCATGACAAGTTTGAAGGCAGTTGATTTTTCTGTTTTATTTTTGCGATGTGTTTTCTAACTTTTCTTCTATTTTGTTGAAATACTTCTTCACCCTGTCCTACTGTTTTGGTTCGTTAATCTCAATCGAAGCAAGTTCAACTTCTTCACGCTCACTGTCTCCCGTGCTTTTGCCGTCTATTCACGATTCTCGTTGGCAGAACAAACTTTTTCCGCAAACTAAATATTCCAGGTTTTCATCTTGGCTTCCGCTTGAAAATTCATCTTTAAAGAGAATTTATTTGATTTGTCTTTCAACCCATGCCCCCCACAATGAACAAAAACCTTTTTAAGACTTTGAGGAGCTCCAAAAGTTCTTTTACAGTAAATATGAAAAAGAAACCGAATTACACGATGCACTATAACTCTGCACTACACTTTTTTTGACATCCGGAACGCTGGACTTCCTAGTCCTGAGCCACACAAGTGTGCATGCAGTCTTTAATTGCACATCAAGTTGTTGGTGACCAGAGATACCAAGAGATACCAAAACACTGCAGACTGGGCTTGTTAAGCTGGCTCCATAGAAAATGATATTTATTTGCATTTGTGGCTAGATATTATAAGCAATTCATAAAGAGGAGCTCGAGAAAGCCAGGTACTCATCGTCATTGCTGGACGAACATGGAGTTCCTTTATGCAATTAATGAAGCGCTCAAGAGCGATATGAATAGGTGTATCTAGCAAGTGTGAGAGCGATCTTGAACTTTTATGTTGGGCAAGTGGCAGTCAGAGGTTCACCAGTGCAATTTTAAGGGAGGGAAAAAATCAAATAACAGTGCCACAAATGTGGCACCTGGGAAGCAAAGTTTACCTCTGGATTTATTCTCAGATTCATTTACACAAACATAGGAATACAACAACTTATTCGACCTTGACATTTAATATTTTGATTTGAAATTTAATTCGACTTAGCATGGAATGATCACGTAAAGCGCACAACTTACAAAGCATTACAGAATTTTATACTTCTACAGTGGCGCCCTCATCTCGTGAAGCGTGGCGTCAGGCAGAGTTCTGGCGTCAGGTTCAAAGCATATAAATATAACTCACTTATCCGGCTTTCGCTACTATCGTGTCAGTCATGCTAGGTGGGGTACGTCGAATTGCTGGAAGTGTCGGCTATCTTATGCTATGAAACAGCGTGTCGATAGTCACGACAAAGAAGCGAGGAAGGAAAACAAACAAGCACGCTTTTATTTTTGTGAAACACCTGGTGTCAGTGTCCTCGTAGTATACACTCACTTATACATTGTTAGTATCGTATTTCACTGACTTGAAGACGCAGTCGATCAACCTGCCTCAGTGCTTCATCGCACTCTTTGGAGAGCACTGCACGTTTTTCGTCTGTCTCGCTGATGTGCTCACGCAGATGTTTCCATCGGCTTTGTACTTCTTCATACTCTTTGGAAAGTTTGGCGCGTTTGGGGTCTGTCTCTCAAATCTTCTCACGCAGCTGCTCCACCTGACTCAGTATTTCATCGCACTCTTCGGAGAGCTTGGCGCCTTGGTGCTTCACAGCAAAGCAAATCGTTTCTCTGCAGTTGTAGTCTTTGATTTCATTCACTGGTATTGGGAAACCGCAGCGAACGCTGCAGCGCACTAATCTTTTAGGGCTTTGTTCTCGTTGGTGGTGCATGGAGAATGCCGAGTGATGCATTTCGGCACCACAGCCCTCGCAAACCACAACCTCAAAGTCCCACGTCCCGAGGTGGTTGTACAGACCATCCAGGTCCATCTGGGAAGAAAACAGTCATTTTCACTTTTTTTACTGCTTCAACACTCAGTCACGCTGGACTGTTCCAGACTGCGTTTATGCACAGCACAAATTTCTGTAGGCGTATCTACTAGGCGAGAAGAACTGTTTTGATTGTGTGACAGTCTATACATAATAAGAGAGAACAACTATTGCCGGTATTGCCACGTCTTTCTAAAGTTGAGTATCTCAGCTGCCGTTATTCGAAGACTTCGCTCATTACGGGACTGACGTGTGTTCAGCAAATGAATCAACACTCATAAGGTAACGTAATGAGAACGTTCTGTTCTATAAATCAAATCTGCGAGTAAAATGCTTCGGCTATTGATGCGTGACATCTTCCGCATACCAGCAAAACAGCCGCTGACGATGTACACTACACAAACCTATGCAATCTTGTGCCGCGCATGAATCGTAATCAAATGTGTGTCGAGTTCTCTAGAAGTGACCTATCCATATACAACTAAACTCATCATTGGCTCTAACAGTACGCAGAGGCTAACCATCTCTGCTAGCATTAAAAACAGCAGAATGTGGTTAGCACTTGTACTACCAAAAATAGGCTTGCCTTCTCCGTTGTTCCAAAACCACGTCCACTGCAGTAATGGTAACAGAGGTTAGAAGTCTCATTTCATCGCTGTGGCATCGAGTAAGGCTGCACAAGGCTACCAAGGTTAGATTAATATGCGCGCAGGTGGAAAAAAATGGGGGATCCATGAGCTTCGCCTTCAAGAGTTCAGCGTGATAAAAATATCTTGTCTCTAGTGTGCACTTCGGCCACTTAGTGCTTACTGTTTGTTCTATGATGTTACGCGAGCGGTTTAAATTGTGGATAACTACAAGGTAATCGATAAAGTTGAAGGCTGCTTGTGTCACGGAAACCTTCGCATATGGCTGCATTTTGTTTAATGAGTAGCGTCCTCTAATCCAAGCGCAATTGTGGGCATGAAATATTTTCAAACTTGCTATGCACCCACAACGTGGTATATTAGAGGAATACGTGCAATAACGAGTGCGCCTTTTCTACTGGGTGGCCGGCTCATCATAAGCACAAAATTGTTATGATAATCACATTTGCTGACGTCCAATCGGAATGTACGCTTCAACCACGCAATATTACTGCGGTATTACATGTTGTATCGTAAGCCATGTTTTTGCACGGATGCATGTGTTTGTAAAGCATGGGCGTTATTTTCTCAACATTTTCAAGCAGAAGAAGTTATTTTAACAGCATTTCCAAGCAGAGGAAGTTATTCTCAATGCTGTTCCAAGCAGAGAAAGTTATTTTAAAAGCATTATCGAGCAGAGGAAGTTCTTTAACACTTATTTTGAAGAGGGGAAATTACTTCAGCTGTGTATTTCCAAGCAGCGGAAGTTATCTTCACTGCATTTTCATGCAGAGTAAGCTATTTTAACTGCATTTCGAAACAGCCATGTGGCTATGTATAATAGAAAAACTGCTTCCACAGCGAACGGCCTGGGTTCAGTCGATCCTCACTTGGGCCCGGAAGTTTTATTGTTTTTTTATTTGCATCTCTCTATTTTTGGGTCATGGACAAAGTGATACTTTTTCATTCACAACCAACAGTGTCGACACCAGAATTTCTGCAAAACGAGCTGTTTTTATGCTATTGTGTATATATATTTGGCAGTGGAAAGGGGAATAGACGATACATGACACTGTAGAAAAAAGTGTTACAAGTTCCGTGTTCGGCTCTCATTTTGCAAATGATGTTCATATTGACTTTTGCCTTACTTATGCAAAGATAACGCGAAAACTACCACTTCGCAGGTTCAATTACATCCATGGTGGTTGCATTTAACTGAAGTTGTAATGCTAGAGGCCCGCGTCAGAGCACGTTAAACAACACATCGTCGAAATTACCAGATTCCTCAAAAATGCGGTGTTCCTCGCCACTATGTTGTTGTTTTGAGTAGCTCAACAATCGATTATTCCAGCCAATTAGAAAACTGGTGCCACCCATCAGAAGGCAGGAACAGTGTAATAATACACGCGACAGAATAAGCCTTCATTTTCAGTCAGAACGAATGCATATATACGGGGCGAGGAAAAAAGAAAGAAGACCCGGAATGCAAGAGCACATCACATACACATCATGGCACACGCACCAAATGTCCTCCAAAACCCGGCAAGATTATGAAACTTCTGTGAGAGTTCAGACAGCCGCTGTAGAAATGCATGCTCACGTTTGCACCCAACATGCGTTTGCCATGAGGTGGACGGTGGTATTACTTCTACCTTAGCTCAGTGGTAGAGTATCATACACCTTATATGAAGGTCGCAGGTTTGGATACTGCCGGTGGCAAGTTATCACTTCATCCGCTTTTCTTTTGTCACTTTTACATTACAATTACTTCTCATAACATCCCATATAATTTCCCTGGCAATATTGTGTGTAAGTTCTAATTATATTGTGTCTAAAAAGAACAAGCCTTTAAATTTACACTTTCACATTTTCAGGTTGTATCTCCACACAAGCTCAGTCTTACATCATGTCACGTTCTACTTGGGTGAGGATTTCTTCTATGACTTCTTAAGTGTGTGAAACCATTCCCACAGGAAGGTTTAATTTATCTGTTAATGCATTTCTTAGTCGGGCTATGTCAGGCGCCATCGGGATCCGTCCACCACCCTCTCCCAGAGCAACAGCTGTGGGTGCGCACGTTCCTAGCAGCTACGGAGTGCCCACCAAGTCACGCTTCAGCGTCGGCTGCTGTCAACGACAGCAGCGGGCGCACGCATTTATCTTCGCCCATAGTATTTGGTGTGAGAAAGTGTAGGAGAGGGTAGGTGCAGTGCTATGGTAGCAGTGCTTTGCCGCTCCTTCTCTCACCGTTTGCTCTCTTTCCTCCCTGCACCCCACTTTCCCGCCTACTCGCGCCTCATTCTCGACCGTTCCCTGGCTGGGCGCCTCTCAAGAACATCCGGAAATGTGTGCTCGATACGCCGCTGTCTAACGCCAACGCTGAGCCAAAAACGCTGTTTTGTTCATTTCATAGCAGTCTTTGACCGTGCACGCTAGCAACTTGAGCTGGCGAACTACTAGAGCGGCGAACGACGCTATTGGCTGCACGGTGTAAAAAAAGAAAACATTATTCTTCAAACCCTTCGTTCTGACGTGGGAAATGCCGTTATGGACGCCACGCAAAGCAGTGGCATTTCCTCCCTATTCCCTTCGGGGAGGTGGGGGAATTTTTTTCTGGTCCCGCTTGTCCTTTCCCTGACACTCAACAAAAACATTTCGAATTTCAGGAATATTCATATGCCTTATTGTATAAACTTCTATAAACTAGCTTCAAATGATATGTATACACCGTGAAAAAAAAATAATGCACTGATATCAAAGGATTAGCACCCATGCTATAATTTGCTTCTTGTGGTTCTCAACTGTACTTGTCTGCGGCAACAAATAGAAATTGCAGCCAAATGGATGAACTGCCGATAGTTCAATGGAATTCGAGTATCAAAGATCAATCGCGCCCTTCATAACTTTCATTCGGAAAGGCAAATAACAGTAGCTCAGAGGGATAGTTGAATGCAATATCAATCCGAAAGTTTAGCTAACCTGTCATGATCATACTCAGCTGTTGGATAATTCTAAATGTCGCACTGAACGAACATTTTACATGCCCACTGCGAATATTCAAGCGCTTTGAATATTCGAACGAATATTACAGTACTAGAATTCTCTTCAATTTGAATTTCAATCATCAGAAATTTTGAAGTGCTTGAAATGAAATAATGCGCGAATAATAATCCCAATGTAACCACCTATGAAAGTGGTTTCACTGCGGTGGAGAATTAAAGGAAAAATCTGCATTATCGCGAAGCCCCAATTCAAGGTTAGACAAGCATATTAGCTCACATCGATTGATGATTATTTTAGAGCGGGAGCTGTTACGAAATTAGAACAAGGAGGCCGAAGTTTTCTGCCGCCGCTTCCGGTGTCCGTAACCCTTATCAGACGAATTAGAGAAAAACAAACCAAATAAGAAAAAAATTTCTAAGATGGAACGGCATTAGAACCTGGACCCTTAATGTGCGAGCCCAGTGCTCCACGACTGAACCATGAATTTTATTGAAGTAGTTATTACCCATGTACATACAGCATTGAACAAATATACACCAAACAAACGACTAAACAAACAAAAAGGAAAAGGTGGACAGGTATCTGAATTTAGAAGCTTCCTCGGCATTCCAGTACTTGGGTTGGAGACTGAGCCATGCCGGTTCTCAAATTTCCAGCACAGCAAAATCCTACACAAGCATTATGTCGGAAAGAAACCACGGTAACAAATGCAATATAGCCGGCTAGAAGAGTGAAATAGCGACCAGGCGTCACACAGTATGAATAGCATTGCGATGGGGTCGTTGAATGCATCCAACCCTTTACAAAAGGCTCAGCAATAATTCTTCATCGTTAGACACCGAATCAAATAATGAAGTAGTGGGTATCTTGCAGGTGCGTTTGCATGATTAGCCTCAAGAGAGTTTGCAATGGTTTCTAAGAATGGCACTCTCCCAATTTTCGCTGTGACTGGGCTGCGCTTTCTGTGCAGGCCTGGCGTGTTTTTTTTTTTTATTTAGAGAAGTTTATTACACCAGCTTCTACGCAATAAGTGTAGCAAAAATTTTAAAACGTAACATATTTTGGAAGCTTTATTTTACCGAAAGTCAAGTGCTGCTACAATTCAATGGGGACTCCACTTTCAACTTCAACCAAAAAGAATGACATTTGCACATGCCTTGTTTCAACCTTGAGGAAATATTCTGCCTCGGGTCATGGCAATGGCACAGATTTTTTTTCGTACAATATGTTATAACAATGCGATTCTAATTTATTCGACCAAATCACTGGACGCTTCAGATTCGCTTCGAACCTAAAATTTACTATTCTTTCAATTTTTACAACAGATACAGTATGTTTTTTTTAGAGTGAATAGGCGAGGTTTATAGATTCTCTAACCTCTGCGGTGCATCCCTCAGCTCGGTTTGAGCACCTCACTTTCAGCTTGGCGATCATGTTAACCATGATGGGGGCCACGGGCACCAGCAGGGACGTGGTCACTTCGGTGTAACAGGGGGAGCAAACGGTTGGCGCGACTGCCATGCACGATGAGCAGAATTCAGACCGACAGGCACACGCACACTCCACCGGGTCACAGAGCACGCCCTGGCACAGGCGGCACACGAGCTCTGTGGGAGGCGTGGGATTGAAGTTCTCGACTGAGTACACGGCAGAGTCTGCCGGCATCTGTGATGGCCAGCTCGAGTCCCGTCTGGGGATTGTGATGGTGGTTGGCTCGTCAGAATCTCCTGAAGTACCAGACACAGGAGAATTCATCCCGGCACAGCTGCTGCGAAAGACACATGTATGGAAGAGGTAAGTGCATGCGTTTGCCTGAAGAGCATATATATAGCATGCTTTATGTATATCATACAAAGCAAACATTGAAGTTTGGCCCTCATTAGCGATGATAACTTTTGTGAACATTAGGCGTGCATAATGAAAAATTTAAGAACCATAAAGCACATCCATAGTACCCTGGGCCTGCCTGTATATTAACGCATTAGCGCTAAACAGCTCACATAGCAGAAAGTCTGGTGTCAATGTCGAGACAAGTGAGGAAAACGTCTGAGTTCTCAGTGAGCAAAAACGCGAGACAAGTGCAAATAAATAATTAAAGTCCTCAATTTGAGTGGCTCATTGAATATTCTGCGTGGCGAGGAGGCGTTTTATCACAGAGTCATGCCATTGTGTGGAGCTTGATTCAGAAAAAACTACAAGACCATCATGCAGCGCGAGGAGTCAGCTTCACGCATGTATTGCGAGGCAGAAGACAGCAAGCGCACCAGCTGTTCACTCATGTGAACCAGGCACGATGCCACTAGTCCCGTGCCCCCCCCCCCCCCTCGAAGTTTTTTTCCGACGTAGCGTAGCGAGAAATCACCATTTCAAGAGGGCCCCTCTTGAAATCAAAGAGGTGCCCCTCCTTCACAAAAAAAAATCCGGCTACGCGCCTGATGTTAACTGTCCAACGAGTGCGCAATCGTGCATCGAGCGGTGCGAGCAGGTGTTATGAGTCGTCAATATCCGCAACACCATCACCAAAGCCTGCAGGTTCGAAATTGTTTGGACGTGTAGCGGGGCCTTCGCCGATTCCCAAAAGGAAGAGTTATGGGGAAGTGGGCACTCCGCAACTGCACCTGCAGTAAGCATTGTACACACCTACTGTCACGCGGCAGTATCTGCTTAGAAGCGAAGCGACGCTAGTAATTCAGGGTGTTTCGCACGGAGCTCGATTACGCTATCGCGTACACCCTCGAAGGTGAAGCTCAGGCGTCCGGCAAGTGTTTGTTGATAATGAATGTGGACACATTAGCAATATTATCAGCATTTCTGGTAACCCTGAGGTTATGTGGCATGTCGTATTGCCTTAATTCTCAACGAACAGGCTTGGAGTCAGTTTTCGCTACTACTTCAGGCCTTCGGAACCACCCGATAGGGCAGGACAGCCAAAGCGCCATTACTACTGTTGACATACCGTCTCCTGCGCTTCTGGTTTACTACTAGACTTGTTACGACAGCTTCATTCTCACTGCAAGTAGTCGCGTAATCAAGCATTTAGTACTGCGATAAGGAGACCACCATCAATTACCGTGTATCCCACGGCTGGTACTCCAGACAATCTAGAACGCATAAATTGACATTTTTTACCTCAGAAAAGCATGTCTAACTTTCGCAAGGGTTGTTCTATTACTTCCATGTTCAAGCCATGTCTACAGTCCTCGAGCCGCTTTCGGCTAGGCATAATTTTAGCGAATCATTGATTTTCAGCCAATAATTGTTTTTTTTCTCATCAAGTACTCCAAAAATATGGCTACAAAAATATTTGAACCATCAGGCTCTGTGGCTAGCTATCGGTCCAGTCGAGTGCATGAGTGGTCTATAGAGATGCAATTCAATAAGATTACGAATATGTACAGAAATGATACATGTCAGCTTGAATGATATGTTAAATAGACTGGAAGGCATACGGTTTCTGTCTTTTCTTGCAGCAAGGTTTACGCCTCCACCAAAGAGCGAAGGCTGGTTATAACGGTGGTAATGTGATCCGAACACAGCCCGATTACGAAATGGGGTTTTACTTTTGTTGTGACCGCCTCCGAGATAGACCGGTGCACGGTGCGGTCACACCATCTCTTGAACGCGTTGCGAAGGTGCACCACGGTTTTTCCAGCGTTGACAAGATGGCATGGCCACAAGTCTACCTTTACGCAGCGGAGTAGCGCACTTGTGCTTCAGCGCCGCTAGCAACCATGCACCGCGGAGAAGCTGGCGCACCGGCTTCACCGCGGTCGCCATCCACCTGGATTAACTCAAGGGACCGTCGTGCGCGCTGTAGCTTGTTAGCTACGAACTGGTGCTTCTATTTGCTTTAGATACATGCCCACAAGCTTTGACAGCAAAGCATTTGCTTAGATTAGGCATTATTTTTGAAAAAAAGTGTACTGAAATAATAAATGCTGAAGGCTTCGTGGAGCAGTCCTTGAACCTTGGAGTACCTATATTTTGTATTTGTGAGTTGTTTCTAATCTTTCATAGCCGGCGCCAATTGACCATGCGGCAGCGGCGGTGCATGTTATTCGGCACTACGCTACGGCTTTGCTCTTTGCGTTACCAGGCAGACTAAAAAGTGCTTTTGATTTTTGATGGCACAGTTGCGAAAGAAGGTGTTGACACGCGAGGCAGGTCAATTGGCGATCGGCGACACGCTTCGGCCACAGTCACCTGCAAAAACAGAGCGTGGCTTCGCCGCGTCACCATGGTTGCTAACCAGGCAAGATGGCAGACGTATGCGCTACTCAGTTCTCGTCGCGAGCATATACGGTTACTTTATTCTGGATGTTCTCTCACAAACATGCAGCTGATGCATCCCTAATTTTTCATACTGAAAGGCACAAACATTTGCGGAAGGTATTCATCCATACTTCAAAAAATATGTCATCCGCGATACGTTCCCTCACGTTCCCGGGCTTGACGTCGGAGCGTTCGCCGTCCCTTCCAACGACCGGTTTTCTTTGTTTTAAGCCAGTGATACCCTCATATAGTTGCCTGAGGTTCAAGTACCAAGCAACGGCGTGCAAGCAGACGACAAGAGCGAGCTTCTCGCGTTTGCCGCCCTGGCATGTCTTCTGAAATGGCGGGCGCGCCGCACGCACCGCCCTACCATAGTTGCACGCTTGCCATCTCGGGGGCCATGGCTCCAGCGTCACAGTTCAGCTGTGGTTCTGCAGATGGTGCAGCCACATGCAACTCCCCACGCCGACACAGCCACGGCGCGGAAAGCAGCCATTTCCCCTCCTGTCTATTTTTGTTCCGTGCCCTCTCCTCTGCATTCATTTTCCTTTTATATTCAGACCTGCCCTCTCGCCTCACACATTCCTTGCCAGTGTCCTTGTCTATTTTCTTGACCCGTTCATGTCTAGGCGTGCTTACTCTCACTTCATTGATACAAACTAGCCCGCCATCGTGTGTTAGCGATTCCTTCCTCTGATACCCTAGTTCTATGGTGCCTTACTTTCTGCCTTCCTCCTCACCCTCACTTTCTTTGGCCATTCACCTACACCCTCCTCTCCCCACATCTCACTCCTTCCTTGTCTGACACTGCTTCGTTTTGTTATGCTTTAATCTTGCTCTCACCCCCTTTCCCGTTTCGTGCTCCAATCTTTCCCTCACCTCATTGAATATTTCCTTCCTCATTCTATCGCCTTGGCATTCTTCGCCCTCTCTTTCCTACCTCTAACCTTCCTCTCCTTTCCCAGCCCCGGCGCGGTGGTCTAGTGGCTAAGGTACTCGGCTGCTGACCCGCAGGTCGCGGGTTCGATTCCCGGCTGCGGCGGCTGCATTTCCGATGGAGGCGGAAATGTTGTAGGCCCATGTACTCAGATTTGGGTGCACGTTAAAGAACCCCAGGTGGTCGAAATTTCCGGAGCTCTCCACTACGGCGTCTCTCATAATCAAATGGTGGTTTTGGGACGTTAAACCCCACAAATCAATTAATCAATCTCCTTTCCCAATGCATTCTGTCTTCTCCCAGCCTCACCCATTTTTGCCTTGATATTCCAATGCCTTGGTGTTTCTAGTTCTTTTACATATATCTCTCACCTTCACCCCTTTACCGTCTCCGTCTTTCCTCTTTCCCCTTGCTTCACCCATTATTTGCCTTTAAACTGCATTACTTTGGTAATCCTTGCTCCCTTCTCTATCAGTCACCCTCCTCCCTTTTTCTGTTTCGTTCTCTCATCTACCCCTCGCCTCACTCACTCATTACCTTGGCATTCCAATGCCTTCATATTTCATCTAAGAGTACCACGCGGTAGAAAACACAGACGGGAAAAAGACAAGCACAAGCGCAGGACCAACTGGCCGAATCGTCCATTTTGATTAGCCTTCGTATTCTTTGCTCTCATTCCTATCTCTCGCCCCCTTTCCCGTTTTGTTCTTTCATCTTCCCCCTTGCTTCACCAATTATTTGACTTGACATACCATTGCTTTGGTATTCCTTGCTTTTTCTTTTCCGTCTCTCACCTTTCCCGTTTCGTGCTCCCATCTTCCCCCTCGCTTCGCCCACTATGCCTTGACACTACATTGCTTTGGTATTCATTGCTCTCTTTCCCATCTCTCACTCTCACACCCTTTGTGGTTTCATGCTCTCACCTCCCCCCACCTAACCCATTATTTCCCTTGGCATTCCAGTGCCTTGGTATTTTCTCTCTCTTGTATTTCTCACCCTCACCCCCTTTCTGTCTCCTTTGCCCCTATTACCCCTTGCTTGAACCATTAATTACCTTGACACTACATTGCTTTGTTATTCTTCGCTCTCTCCTTGCTATCTCTCACCCTCCTCTCCTTCCTCTTCTTATGCTTATACTTTCCCCTCGCCTAACCCATTATTTGCCTTGATATTTCAATGTCTTGATATCCCTTGCTCTCTTACCTATCTCTCACCCTCACCCGTTTCCCGGCTCCATTCTCCTATTTCCCCTCGCTTCTCCAATTATTGGCCTTGACACTGCATTGATTTTGTATTCCTTGCTTTCTCTTTCCTATCTGTGACCCTCACCCCTTTCGTGCTCTCATCTCCCCTCGTCTCACTCATTATTTGTCTTGAGATTTGAAATGCCTTGGTAATCTCTGCCATCTTTCCTAATTCTGACTCTCACCCCTTTTCTCGTCCCGTTCTCTCCTCTTTCCCCTCGCTTCACCAATTATTTGCCTTGACATTCTATTGCTTTTGTATTCTTCGCTCTGTCTTTAATATCTGTCAAACTAACCCCTTTCTCGTTCCATGCTGTTTTCTTCCCTCGCATCACTCATTATTTGCCTTGACATTCCAAATGTCCTGGTATTCTTTGCTCCCTTTCCTGTCTCTCACCCTCACCCCTTTCGCGTTTTCTGCTCTCTTCTTCCCCTCACCTCATTCATTATTTATGTTGACATTCTACCTCCTTGGTAATATTTGCTCTCCCTTTCCTATTTATCAGCCTCAGCCCTTTCTAGTTTCATTCACTATCTTCCCCTCGCCTGACTCACTATGTGCCTTCACACACCATTGCTTTAAATGTCTGCTCGGTCTTTCTCCTCATTTCACCCTTTCTTTGCATTGACACGCTACTGCCTTGATCGTCTTATCTAATGCCATGGTTTGGATAGTTGGTATACAATCATCTTTGGGTACACCTGTTCTCCTACTCTGTGCCACGCTGCATGTATACGGGAAGATGGTTGGTACACTTTCTCTCTTTTTAGGACCGAAAAGCCGTGGGCTGAGTGTCCCGTCGTAATCGTACGTAGCCACCTTTTGTTAGTTCTTCAACCGGCCGTAGAGGGCGGTACTTGTACATATAACAAAATGCAAATACGCTAAAAATGCAAATTCTACGACACTAGAGGACGTTACTTGTATGATAAATAATAAAAATAAGAGCACATCTATGGAGTGAATAATGATAGGGGGGCGAAGCGTCCGTCCATATTTGCTTCCGTCCATCCGTGCGTCCATTCATACGTGCATCCGTCCGTCCATCCTCTCAAGCATCCATCTGTGCGTCTGTCCATCTGTCCATCCATCCCTGTGTTCATTGATGCGTCCATTTGTTCATCCGTGCGTCCATTCGTTCATGCATCCGTCCGTCCAATCGCACATCCGTCCATTTGTGCATCCGTCGCAGTCTTCTTCAGTCCGTCCTTCCATTTGTGCATCCGTCTATCCATCCTCTTGTGCATCCGTCCCTGCATTCTTCCATGTGTCAGTCCGTGCATCAAACAGACAGAAAGACGACGGACGGACACGGCCAGCGGATGATTCATCGTTTGCCGATAAAACCCTCCGACGCTTCGCCCTGCTCATCAACATTCACTCCATGGATATGCTGTGACTTTTTTTAAACTTTCACCCTTACCCACTTTCTCGTTTTGTGATGTTCTCTTCCTTCTCGCTGCACCGTTTCCTTTGATAATTTGTTGCTTTACCATGGACTCTGAATAGAAGCATGGTCACGGTGTGCGTTTTAATCAAGCTGCAACGGCAATACTACAATTTTTCCTCTTCCTCCAAACACTCAACTTCGCATCCCTATCATGTTAACCTTCTTTCGCCCCCCCCCCCCCCTGATTCATTTTTTGCCTTGACACTCCTTTTCGTTAATGTGCACTATTCTCTCTGTTCCTCATAAAACTCATCCTCGCTTCCCTTTCCCAACTATTGTATGCTAGGCAAACACTATCGCCTTTGCTTGACTTTTGCTATGCTTTTCCTCTGTCTATGCGCTTGTCCCTTCACCAGGCTCTGCTATGCTGCGAACTAAATCTTTGTGGATTATCATAGCTCGACAATTACAGCACCGGGAAGAGCGCATGTTAGCAACACGCATACTATCATATGCGATTGTCACGTACACGTCGTCCGTGCAACAAGTCATTGTTGAGACAATATTCCCTAACAGTGCCAAGCTACACAGCATATTTATCATCGTTATACTCGCAGGCGGTTCGATTGAGCCCGAACATGTATTCGTATGGAGAGGTATGGAGAGGAATTTGTATGGAGAGGAACATCTATGGAGAGGTGACACGGTTAAAGGAACAGAATAGGACTCACTTTCCTGCGGATAATGATTTTCTGTCGCGTGTGTCGAAATAGGGAACGCTTGCTCCGAGGAGGGCTTGCCTGTGCTTGCCATTCTGGATGCCTGGCTTAGCTCCTCAGACACTGCTTGCTTGCTTGCTTGCTTGCTTGCTTGCTTGCTTGCTTTGCTTGTTTTGCTTGTTTTGCTTTGCTTTGCTTTGCTTTGTTTTGCTTTGCTTTGCTTTGCTTTGCTTTGCTTTGCTTTGCTTTGCCTTGCCTTGCCTTGCCTTGCCTTGCCCTGCCCTGCCCTGCCCTGCCCTGCCCTGCCCTGCTCCTTTCTATTGTGGCTCTCACCCACTAAGGGTGATTGGCCAAGAAGCCGGTGATTAATGCAAGCCAATACCTTTAGGTTTTCTAGACTAGGGGAATATGATTACTGTGTTTTCACTGTGAAATTATTTTGGCGCAATGCGAAAAAGAGAAAAAGGTGGGAGGAGAGAAATAATATAATTTGTTGAATATCTGAGGTGTAATCGTTATATGAAATTTTTCTGAAAGTTGAATCATTGCAGTGTATCAGCTAAATAAGTGGTAGTGTGGCTAGTAAAATTCGAGAGGTGATCATTGACTCAACAAGGTAATCTTCTTGTGTTATATATGAATTCGCAGAGAGCCCCGCAGATGTTCCTGTCGCTGTGTCCCAATGAAGTGGCCCCAAAAGACAAAGTATTGTGAGTAATTAGTGATATTCCCAGTTTTCTGAATAAAATTTTGAAGCAGTTTTTTCTTTGATTTTTGAAACGGTAACATGTGATAAGAAAATGGTCGATATGTTCAAGTTCGTTACAGCTTGAGCACAGAGGGTATGGCACCAGACCAGACCTGTTTAAGTAGAAATTAAGAGGTGGTACACGGCAACGTAATTTTGTTATAAAGACTTACAATTTACGCGTGGGACACTATTTATTATTCCATGTGAAGTGCAGGTGCGAGAAATCTGAATTCGGTACCGTAATTTTTTATGAGTCTTCAAGAAGGGGACATTTTCTAAACCTCGCTGTTGTTACATAAGCTGTAGGAGGCATGATTGGCACAATCGGAAGATCAAGAGATGTTCGCACAATTGTGTCAGCCATCTCCTTTATAAATATACTACAATGGCCTGGCACCCATATCATTCGCACTGGACGAATGTTTGCTGGGATTAATAATTTTAAAGTTTCTAGTACTGCTGATGTCAACGACGATGATAAAAATAAACACACTCAATACGAGTCAGACACTATACCAGCTTTCGAATGAGTCGCAGGAAGTTTACGAATAGCTAGTATAACGGCCAAGAATTCCGTTTCAAATATTGTGTATAATCTGGGAGGCGTAATGAAAATGACCGAAATAATGAGAGAGAAAAAATACCCACCCCTGCCTTCTCGCCACTCATAGATGCATCCGTTGCCATTACTATATTAGTACCTAATTGAGACAGGTGTTGTTCTAATAAACCAATCAAATATTTAATGGGCAAGTGTTTAGCGTTCATGGGGAAGATATTGTCAAATTTTATTTGCACTTGGCCGATTGGTTTGACAGATGGTGTGATCTCGAATATATTAGCATATAAAGCATCTAGAAGTGTTTGAACAAATAGCACTAGGGGTTTATATACACGGGACCAATTCTCATTGAAAAAGACACCAGGCTCGGCAAAGAATACAAACTGTCACCTTCTCAAAGTGGATTCAAAAGGTTTTAAATAGGTTTTGACTGTTAAAATACGAAATCTGCAAGCAAGGGTGGGTATCCGAGCTTCTTGATACAAAACATTGTTAGCTGTGAATTTTGGCACACATAAACAACTACGTAGAGCTTCCCGCTCAAAGAGAATCAGGGGGTTTACTTTGTATGCTGGTCCACCAGAGAATAGTACACAGACGAATTCAAGAATCGGACGAACGTACATGCGATAAATCATGATCAGCGTATCTCTGCGAAGACCGGAATGGAGGTGGCCAAGCCTACCTATCATCCCAACAGCGCGTGTAGCCTTAAATTCAATATATTCAATGTGGTCACGCCAGCTCAGTTTTTGATCGTACAGTACACCCAGATATTTAATACAGTTAACCTGGGGAATTATTTCTTGATGGTACTGAAGAGAAATAGTAACTGGTACGTTCAAAGGAAAAACTATTATAGCACTTTTAGCTACGTTCAGGTTGATATGAATTTTCTCAAACCAGGTTTCCAATGTTGCCAAACAACACTGTAAAGTCGAATGTAGTAAATAAATATTGCTGTCAGATGCAAAGAACGGAATATCATTAGCATATACATATACTTGTACCTTATCACTCAGTGGTATTGAACTTAACCAAATGTTAAATAGCACAGGCGATAGAACAGAGCCTTGAGGAACACCTTTTGTTTGGCTATACTTCAGTGTGCAAACACCTCGTTGGAAGCAATAAAATTTTCTGCCTTTTAAAAATTCGTATATCCAATTTTTTATGTAGTGCGTGAACATAAGCTCTTTTAGGGCATTGATAAAAAAATAGGATGTTCAACACTGTCATATGCCTTGGCTAAATCAAGAGTTACTAGGGCCGCATATTGTCGTCTGTGGCGAGCAAGCTTTATACGAGCCTCTAAATCAACATGCGCCCACCATATAGAGTAACCTGGTCTAAATCCAATCTGGCATGCACTAAGTATCGCATTATCTGTTATGAACTTCGTAACTCTAATGTAAAGTATTCTTTCTATTAACTTAACTACATGTGATGTTAAAGCGATTGGCCTAATGTTATCTATCTGCATTCCTAGTCCCTGTTTTTTAAGAAGCGGTATTATTTTTCCAAGTCTCCAGTCAGGAGGTATCCAACTATTTTCAAGTGAATAGCTGACAACGTTAAGGAGGTCTTCAGGAGAGATGACGAATAATATTTTTAACATTTCTGAAGTGACGCCATCTGGTTCAGGACCTGTGTTTGGCAGAATACGTACGACGTGCGCAAGTTCATCCCTACTTACTTCAATAAAATCATTTTCGAATGATGGTTTTGCACCCTTTATTTTTATTTGTGATGTAAATCTCTTCTCCAATCCTAATTCAATTTCATTTATTGTATCTTCCAACTCAGGTGAAGAAAAGATAACTGAGTCATTATTTACGTGTGCTGTGATAGCTTTACGATTACGGAGAAATCTGAATTGAGCTTTCTTGTTGCCGCTCTTGGATAGATAGCTATACCATTTTTCTTCATAACCGTCTTTCGCTAATGAAACTGTTCTCTTAAAAATAGCTTTAGCAAATAAATTATTTCTCCAATTACTCAGTCAGGTAAGGAGCTTTTTCCATGCAGCGTTGCGGCATCTATAATCTGTGGCACAATCCACATTCCACCAGGCAGATATGAATTTTCCCTTCGTTGAAGATATAGTAAACTGTGATTTTTTAATTGTACACTTTAGAATGGAACAAAGGCTCATAGCTTTCACATTTGCTTTCATATTTGCTTCCATATTGGGCAAGAAAGACAGCGTTGACCGTAATTTTTTTTAAATTTAGAGTAGTCTACAAAACTTTGCACCTGGCGATCTACCGTCACTAAAGGAATGCTGACTTCAAATACCAGGGGGCAATGATCACTACTTGTAGCGGTATCAAGAACAGTCCAAGACGATATTGTCACACTTGAGCTAGCAAATGTCAAATCTAAGACAGACCTCGAATTACATCGAACGAATGTCGGAACTCTGGAATTCCAACAAATAAGGTTATTCCGATTAGTCCAGTCCCACAACCGTTTTTCTGATGAATCAGTGCGTAATCTCCATGACACGTGATGGGAATTGAAGTCTCCCGCAAATAGTATAATGTTTCTGCAAAAACTCACAGTCACGTCAAGGGCTCTTTCATCTTGTATTCCAGCCTGAAAATAATTGTTGACTATAGATAGTGGTGCGCATCTGTGAAAGTGAATTTCCAGAACCAATACTTCATAATCATGTGATATTTGTTGGTAAACTAAGTGTGCCTTATGACAACTTTTGGATGAAATAAAAAACATTAATCCTCCCCACGTGAGTCTCTGTCCAGTAGAAAGCACTGATAGTTTTTAGATAGAAGTTTTGATCAGCAGACAGCCAACTTTCTTGTAACATTATGACGTCTGGATATTGTTGAGAAATTAGGTATAATAAGTCTGTAGTTGCAGAGAGAATTGAACGGCAGTTCCACTGAAGTACTCTAAGGCACCCTATGATGATATGCAAACAGTAGCAACTGCTTAATCTAAGATACTGTCTTTTTAGAAATCTGCTTTAATAGCTAGTGGGTGATCCGGTGCGTTTCAAAAGGCGAGCATCTATATCTACATCCCGATTACTTATTGATTCTGAATCAGATATACCTTCCTGCTCAGTTGTGTTAGATCTGGAAGGCATTGCCTCATTATCGATGGAGGCATCTGACTGATGTTCGGCAGGTTTATTGATTGAGGCACTTGGAGGTTGGATACGCTTAGTTGTTCGATCAGATGCGCCCGACAACTGTGAATCCATAATATTATTGAGTGAGTCGGACAGATTGAGTAAAAAAGTTTCTAATACTTTTTCTACGGCCTCTTCTACCATAGCAGAAATGGACTGAGAAAGTGATGCATCCATAGAAAGAGGTGGATGAGCTGCTGTGCCGGCATAACCCTGATTTCTGCTTTGAATTTCTGCAATTGCTTCTCTACGAGAGCATCGTCTCCTTTCAATGATTTCAATCACCTGAAGTTCCTTTTATCTTGCAGGGCAGTTCGGATCGTCTGCAGCGTGATTTGCCTTGCACAAACAGCATGTTTTATTGTATGATTGGCACTCAGCAGTACTATGACCAGCCCCGTATATGGCCCCGCATATGCGGCATCGAGTCTCCGATCGACAACCTTTAGTACTGTGACCAAAGCGCCAGCATTTAGCACATTGCAACGGACGGGGAGTTAAAGCATCGACCTTATAGATAAGTGGCCATGCCTTTATCTCCGAAGGGCGATCGGTTCCAGCGATTGTGGCAATTACAGTTTCAGTGAGAACTTTCTGTTTGTTTTCCTGTTTGGTACAGCAGTAAACAGAAATAACACCTGCTGGGGAAAAGATGTCCAAGACTTCTGCTGGGCTTATACTTGCGTCTACCCCCCGAACCAATCCTTTGCAGCAAGCTAGATGAGGTGAGGTAAAAGAGCTCACCGGATGTGATGCAAAAGTAGTGCACTTCAGAAGGTCTTGAATGCAAGCCTTGTCTGGTGAGCAGCATAGTTTCCCCCCGCGTCCAAACTTACGAACCTCTGTTATTAGTAGAGAGTGGGGAGTGATCGCACGAAGTTCCGTTTGGATTGTCTTGCGATTTTTTATGCGGATGAACCCACCGGTGGTCGGCACCAAAGCGACAGGAACGCTACGGGTTCCATTGCGGAGAAACAACTCCAGGGGAAGATCTTGAGGGGGAACAGAGGCTGACCAGAGGGCAGGCTTCTGGCCCAGAGAAGAAACAGAGATGAAATAAGAAGTTACACTTATCAATGCACTAAAACAGTTGCGGAACAAGAGGTAGATTTAAAAAAATAAAAGTAACCACCGGCTACTTGACCGCAACCCTAAGACACCACGCAGACACCGCGCAGTGTTGCTTGTTTGTCGCCTCGTCCACAAATGTGTGCTTCTTCCTCTTTGCAGACGAGTGGAAATGCAGCACCACTGTCACGCCACCACCGGCAACCTCCATTGACACTAGAACTATTGACCCTAGAAAACTCAGTTAGAAATTTCGATGGAGATGAAGTTCAATGGAGATGGAGAAATCGACACGGTAAATACACGAGCTTTGGACAGTAGTAGCAAGTGGTCGATTGGGTGCATCCGCGATTACACATGTTTGCATGGTTTCGCGCCTAGCAACACCGAAAACATTGTTAACCGCACCGATAATTATATAAGCTGTAGTTTGTTGAAAAAAATAATTTGGCTTATGTCACAGAAACGTGCACTTATAAGTATGTTGGCAGTAATTGTGAGAGGCAAGGTCAATTCATACCAGTTGAAGTTGGAACGTATAGAGATTGAAAACTTTTTTCTACAAACATCCACGCGGGCCTTACGTTTGAAGCGCCACTAGATGAATTAGAGAGAAATAATAAAAAGCAGAAACTCGACAGAATGTTTTCCCAAATGTTTTATTAGGACCAAACTAGCAATTTAATTTACAGTTATCTGGCTTATCTGACATGTTTCTAAATGACTGGGTGAGTGAGTAAGTGAATAGCTTTATTCAAACCAAGGAATTGAGATGTAGGCCTACAGGCCGCGCCAGGGATGGTGGAGAGACCCTCCTGTCGCCTCTTGTGCTCGCTGGATGGCCCACCTTGCCGACATGATCTGATCAGCATGGTGTGCCACCGCAGCTCAAGCTGTTTTGAGGAAACTGCATTTGCACCTTTTATTTTCACGCATGCTGCCTTCTTTGTGAGGATCGCCAGAAAGGGGTATTTGGGCCTTCTGCCAGTGGGCGGCAGGGATGTGATTCTCGATGTGTCCACCTTCTGGACTGTCCGCTTCGGCTTCTACTGATTGGCTGGAGCTCGGCGAGCAGCATGCCTCGTTTCCGGTGCTTCTTCCGCAACGTCATTTAGACGTCACGAACCTTTCACAACACTCGGCACAAATGATAGGGACAGAATGCGTTTCACCGCAATGAATGCGGTCTTCAGAAATCCACTTTTGGGCGCACATCTCGGAGGTCATTCTTGAGCTGAATTCAAGGGCTGACGGTGCCACCCGCCTCACATACCTGGAACATCGGTACTCATTCCCTGCATCGTTCTCATACAGCTGAACTCATTCATTAAGACTTGTAAAGCTTGTTTAAGTCTCCTGCTGCTGCACATTTCGTGCACTTTCTCTTTGCGATGGAAATGTGCTGGTGGGTTCAGTGCGTCGACGTTGTGAAGAGCGCCTTGCCGTCAGCGGAATGCACTCCACCGAAGTAGACTGCATTCTCAGGGTGCTCACCAGGTGGACACCCTGAGAATAGCTTTCCAGGTGTGGGCTTGTCTTTAGTCTGGCGCAAAGGAGGCTCAACAAGTCATCATTCATTTTTGTGCACTGGTTTCACACGAGTCTTACATATAGGTTGTTTATTTGCGCCCCTGTTGCTCAGTTTGTGCCAAACTAAACTAACCGGCAGAAGCCATACATTAACGTCTCTGTTAGTGCTGACTACTTTGGCAGCCGCATTGTTGGGGTACCCTCGTTCTTTCCGACGAACAAAGCACCACACTAGACAAAGAAACGCTGTGCTGCATAAAGTTTCCAAGCTGATCCTTCCATAGCTGCTCCCTCACTCCAGTGGCTTAATTTCCTTGATTGTGCAATGTTAACTGTTGTGCTATAGTGGTCGTGAGTCGTTGTATCATATTTTTTGTTCTTTTCAATCTACGTTGCTGTATACTGAAATTACTCAGTTTGGCTTATGAATCAAGTTCATTTTAAATGTTTTTGTCCTTCTTTGCTAAGGTATGTGATTACTAAATAACGATAAAAAAGCAATATATAAATAAATAAAATGTCTGAGTTATCAAAATCAACCAAAAAGATGCGGTTTTAAAATATTATGACACTTTGCACCATGTAGGCTAAATCCCTGACGTTGCTACTGTCTCCGGTACTGAGGGCATATTTCAATTTTATTTTTGCGTGCTCCATATATAGGTGGCAATCGACGGCGGCAACGAGTCGCGAATTTCGAAACCCATAGGTGCCATGGGCTTCCGTGGCAGTTTCTCTGCAAGTTTACATATACTTTGGTGACAGAGTGCTGCCAACACTGAACGATTGTATTTGGCACGAGCTCTCTCTATGTGCGCTGACGGTCAAACACACTGCAAGTTTTCACCGATTTTGCTGAAAGTACGTTGCCACCCATATCTCAAAGTCCTTATCAGTATCGGATAAGCTCAGATGTCACGTCCACGAAGCTTTCTCTTACGAAAATTACTGCTCATATTCCATAGCTTGACTGTGATCGAATTATTGAGTTTGATTCCGCTACACGCATTGACTTTGTGAACATTTTTGTTGCGTGAGTCCGCTTCTGTGTAATGGTGGATAGGGTGCTCGGCTGCTAACCCGAAGGTCGCGGGTTCGATCCCGGCCGTGGCGGTCGCATTTGGATGGAAGCGATAGGGTAGAGGCCCACGTACTGTGCTATGTTAGATCACAATGAAGAACGTGAGCTAAGTGCCCCTTTTGCACCCCCCGGCCTGTCGACGCCCATGTTACGACTGGCGTCCATTGTACTTTTCAGTAGGCAATTTCGAGTTGAGGATGTACACGAACTGGCTTATTTGTGTATCAGTCAAGGCTAGCAAAGTATACGTAAAAAAAAACAAGTTGCAGCTGAATCCCCCTAAGCGCGCCTTATTAATGGTGTGATTGGTTCTTTGTCCGATACGAAGAAATAACTGGTACCACGAACACTTCCTGTTAAAAGCGCAGGTTTCCTGCGTGCTTTTGTTCACGCACGCATATACGTACAGTCATGAGCAATTAAGCTTAACTCGAGTGCCCCGACGCTTGACCTCGCGTAATTCGACTAATGCCAGTGATGAAGCGCTGGGTGCTGTTGCCGAAATCATATCTCGGTATGCTTAGATAGCATGTCGGCATGCATGGGTAACATCTCAGAAACAGAACCCAGAGCTACGCGGCGCTAGCGTCCATTTCATCGTACGCTGCGGAGCAATCGCGTTAAGCTTGCTGACGGCTGTACATATGTCGCGAGCGGTAAGGACCACAAGTGTTATTGTTAGCAGTAATTAAAACGCGCCAATCTTGTAAAGATTCTGCATATGTTTAAACAGCAAGCGTAGTAGTGGTAATAAGAAACGATCAGACGCGGTTGACGCATTCAGGTGGCTCAACCGTCATTCTCCACGTGCTAAAAGAAGGCGGAGAACAAAACATGACCTCTGAGGTATCTTGTTGACGCAACCTCAGAGGCCACTATGAGAAAGAGTCGGTGTAGCAATCGGAAGCAGGAGGGTGCTACTGACGCTGCCACAGCTCACTTCAATTTTCCCGCCATGACCATTGAGCGAGAGAGCGAGCAAATCAGTGGAAACTGGAGAACGCAGTTGCGTGCGCTCAGCTGAACGCGCATCACCGAAACAGCACCCGAGCCAAAAACTGCGCGAGTGTGTTGAAAGTTTAATCAATATTCGTCTTTGCCTAATGCGCACCTAGTTCATCTGACTCAAGCGCAGACAAGTGAAACCTTCCCGCATCAACTCTGCTTAGAATGCTGTTCACAGTGTCGTTGCACGTTCTTTGCTGCTTGAGTTCAATTTGGGTTGAATTATTCTAGGCGAGCAGTGGCGATGTGTTAATTTTGAGTCTGAGCTTGAACTGCTCTGCCCGTTCTAGTTGTCATCTCGTCGCGTGGCCAACTGCTGTAGCGACGTGTCTTTGCTTGCCTTGAGTTAAACAATTCAAGCTTGTTCCTCTCGGGCTCTTCGTCGTATCAAAGCAGCAAACCGATCTCCAGTCACGCCACCCTAAAAAAGAGGCCGCACTCGTGGACCCAACTCATGCACCCTCCTGTTCAAGATGGTCACAAACATAACTCCACGCCAAACACTCTGCAACAGAATGGGCAAGTGGGTGGAGTACAAACTCAAAATTAAAAATAGCTAGAGCTGGACTTCAAAGCTCCTTCCCTGTATTCTATCTATCCTCAGCAATGTACAGCCTGTATGAGCACGCTAATAATGCAAGTTGTTAAATGCTGGACATTCCATAGTAATTTAAGGGAGTCCACGACATTTTCTCCTCAAACGTGAATTAACAATCTGGCTTCGGTCGTAGGAGCGCTGCCACAAAAACTTTCGTCTAGCGTTTTATTCCTGCAATGTGTTGCTCGAGGCCGGCTATAGTCATAACACGGCACAATTTTTGCTGCAGCGCACGACTCATATTTATATTACGAGCTCCTCATTACCGATACAGCCTCAGTCTCGGTTTCACAGAGTCGCTGGGTGCAACTATCGCTACCTAGCGAGTGCAGCGCTCAGCAACCTCAACACACAGAGCAGTGACGCACTTCCGCGCGGTCTGCATCGTCTGCTTGTGCATTCACTTGTCATACGTGCTGCGTGATGTCGTCGCCACTATTCTCCTCACTGTCGTCATCTTATGGCGACGAAAATCTTGCAGCGGGTATGGAAGGAACTTTCCGACGTGGCGAACCACTTCAAGTTTGATCCGCAGCGAGGGGCGATTCGTCAGGAAGTGGCAGCGATACAAGCGAGGACGACCCCGATCAACCTCGCGTCGGCAACGTACAATGGTAAGACCCGACAGATTCGTGCACAAATGTTCTGCAGGGCAATTCATTTAGCCAGAGTATGTTTGCCTTTGCTACTTTCATTATCTGATGTAATTACTGGAGAACGTTGTGATGCCCTTCAAGTTGTTGGTGATGAAAAAAGCTAGGTCACTTTACAAGCAAAGAATTTACCTAGCTTTTCTTCACTTACAAGCAAACGATCGTTCCAATAATGATGCATGCCGTATTAGAAGGTTATAGATTCATTTCGACAAGCTAGCGTAATTTAGCGTCAGCTACGAGGCAAGTATGCGCATATTTTTGCATTTCGCCTTCAACAAAACGAAGTCACCGCGGCCGCGACTTGTTCCCGTGACATCGTGCTCCGCTGCGCAACGTATGTTATAACGCCATTCAATTGAAAGAAGGTTGCAGTTACAGCAAATTTTATTTAACACAGACGACAGCAAACGTGAAGAAAAAGTTATAATGAAGGCCTAGCCAGCCATGCAGCGGTATAGGCAGGTTGCACTAGTAACTGGATGGATGGATGGATGTGGCTGTATGGATGTGCTGTAAACTCTGCGCCATCATTCTGAACTATAGGGTGAAGCCCTTTACAGAACATTTTCAAGTGTTCGGCAGTTTCCTCCTCCTTTCCACATGCACTGCATATCGTGTCTACCCCTCGTATTTGGCCTGATATGTCTTGGTTCGCAATACTCCCGTCCTGGCCTATAACAGTAGAGAACTACACCGAGTATTATCATAGATTCTTTCCTTGGCAATTTGCTGCTTGAAAGTTCGATAGATCTCTAGTGCGGACTTCTTAATCATGCCAACTCCCCACATGTCAGTCTCCGTTTCCTTCACTTTCTTCTTAACCGGTAGTTCTTTTTGGTTTGGCCACCTGCTGTTTTCTAAGTATTTACCAGTCGAATTCCTGGTTCGCTTCCTCCTTTCTGTATCGACATTCTTCATGTACAAGTAGCTGAATACCTTCCTAGCCCAACGCTCCTCCCCTATTTCTCTCAATCGCTTCTCAAATTTTATCTTGCTGCTAGCTTCCCTGCCCTCAATTGATGTTCATCCCATATCACCTTTTACTCCCTGATTTGGAGTATTCCCGTGAGCTCATAAAGCAAGCCTACCTATTCCACGTTGCTTAATTTGTAATCTTGCTTGAACTTCTTATCTCATGCAAACACCCCATTGCCAAACGTCAGCCCAGGAACCATGACCCCTTTCCATATTCCTGTCAAAACATCATACCTATTGCAATCCCATAGTGCCCTATTTTTCATCACCGCTGCATTCCTATTACCTTTAGTCGTCACGTATATTTCGTGTTCCCTTAGTTACTCGGTCCCATTGCTTATCCATACACCCAGATATTTGTATTTATCTGTTATCTCTGGCGTGACTTCCTGTATCCTAAGCTCACAACCTTTGTTGTCAATAAAAATCATGACTGCTGATTTTTTCCTACTGAATCTTAAATCTGACCAATCTCCCTCATTACCGCTGATGTCCATCACTCTCTGCAAATCTTCCTTATGGTCGGCCATTAGCGCTATATCATATGCGTACATTAATGCTGGTAGTGCCTGATCAATGAGTTTTCCTTGTTTTACTAAAGAGAGGTTGAAGCCAAGTCCACTTCCCTCTAATTTGGCCTCTAATCCTTGTAGGTACGTCATGGATAACAAGGGTGACAGAGGACACCCCTGCCTAAGCCTCCATTTCTCCTCTGTGGGCTTGGATACCTGTTTCTCCCACCTAATAACTACCTTGTTACTTTTATAGATTTCCTTTAAAGATTAGTGACTCCATCTTCCACACCTAGTGTGTCCAGTATTCCCCACAAGTCCTCTTGAACCATGCTATCGTACGCTCCCTTGATACCCAAAAATGCTAGCCACAGGGGCCTGAGTTCCTTTTCTGCTATTTAGATGCACTGCGTCAGTGAGAATAGATTGTGTTCCAACCTCCGGTGTTTTCGAAACCCATTCTACAGTTCCCCCAGCACCCCCTCATCCTCTATCCATGCCTGCAGTCTTTCCTTTATAGTCTGCATCGCCAGCCTGTAGATCACTGATGTCATTGTTATAGGACGGTAGTTGTTTATGTGAGCTTTGTCCCCCTTTCATTTATAGATCATGCTCATCCTGCTAAGTTTCTATTCATCGGGGACTTCGCCATCGATTATTGCTCTGCTCACTGCCTCTCTCAAAGTCTGTTTAGACTTGGCACCCAATGTCTTTATCAGCATAATTGGAATGCCATCTGGGCCTGTTGATGTACTACTTGGAACCATCTTCTCAGCCCTTTCCCACTCTCGTTGTGAAAATGGAGCCATTGTGCCACTTGATCCATCCTTGTCTATTGTGGTGCATAAGGCACTTTTTTGTAGAAATTTTTCTGTCACCCTTGTTCTTATATATTCAATATCTTCGTTCCCTTCTAGCCTAGCACCTAGAGCTGTTGTTATAAACCTCTGCTCTAGGCTTCTTTCATTTCTTAGGGAGCTTAGATGGTTCCGAAATTTCGCAGCTGCCTTTCTGTCCTTTTTATGTACTTCTGCCAGCCACTGAGCACCCTTTCTTCTAATCTTTTCATTGATCAGGAGGGATGCTTCCCTTCTAAACTTAGAAAGATGTCCCATTTTCTTTCAACATCATCTGTCGGTTCACCCTGCCGCTTAGCACGTCTGTGTTCCCTAGAGGCTTCCTGACGTTTAACTATGGCTATCTTAACTTCCCCATCCCACCAACTTTTGGGCTTGTGTCTTCTTTTCCGGGGTGACTTGTCACGTGCCTTAGCAAGCTCTAGCCCAAACAGTCTAATTAGATTTGCGTATGTCCACACTGTTTTATTATCCCTAGTGATTACTTCCTGAATTTGTTTAGTAGTGATTTCTATTTGCCTTTCTGAATGAAAATTTTCCTGTAGTAGCTCATCTTGTCTTTTTCCCACTTTTGCTGCTCTTCCAAACTTTAGCTTGATACGTTTATGATCACTACCCAGACTTCTGGAGCCACCTTCATCTATGTGCATTCCCCTGAGCTTATCATACATCCTATGTGTGATCAGTGTGTAATCTATCATTGACTGCAGCCTTCCTACCTCCCATGTTATTTGCCCTTCACAATTCTCAGTACTGTTGCAAATGATCAAATCATGCCTTTCAGACATATCCATGATCAATTTGCCTGTTGAGTCAATATATCCATCTATACCTTCTATGTGCGCATTCATATCTCCTAGTTCAATTATCTCGCACTCTCCTCCTAGTTCCTCAATGTCCTTTGATATACACTCCACCATTGCCTGGTTTTCCTCTCTGGTCTTTGCTCCCGTCCACAAGTACACCAAACCAAGGAGTGTCATCTGTCCAGCTACTTTCCCTCTTAACCATAAATTTTCCGTGCATCCCTGCTTGACTCTTTGCCAACCCATGTTTTTATGTATGAATGCACCAATTCCACCCACAACAAGACAACTCCGTGCCGCCGCGAGCGCCTCCGGCGGCAGCGGGCGCGTCATTGTCGGGAGAGAAGTGAGCAGTCCCGCCTGTTCGCGCTTGGAGTGTGAGGCAGATAAGGTGCGGTTCTCTCGCTGGGAGCTGTAAAATAAACATCCTCTTAACGTCGGCATGGCTTCTAGTCGAAGTAACTACTGCTGCATCGCGGGGTGCCACGGTACCTATGGCACATCGCCGGGAACGAATTTCCATCGCTTCCCAGGGCGCCACTGGACTATTACTACTATTACAGTGTACTAAAGTATTCTAGGACACTATACTACTATTAAGCTGTACAACGAAACTGTGACATTGTTGTCTTTTTCGAAAAATGCCCGTGCGGTTGATTCCATTTTAATTCCTTATTGCACGGATGGGCCGATGAATTATTTCGGTGATATCAGGAGCTTAGCGCGCTCTTCAAGTCTCTTCGTGCAGGCAAATATCTGTATGCCTGAAAATATAGAACTTAATTATTTGTTTCGTGACAAAATGTTTGAAATGTTTCTAGATTATCTTAGTCCCTGTTATCCGTGGGATTCTTTCTTCTTTCCGCCTTCCTTTATCCTTCAAAGTTGCTTCAGCCAAAGAAGGTACATCAGTTGGTGAAATTTCGACCCATGCCTTATATATATCCAGCGTGGCTCGTGAAAGGCTGGTCAAAATGCAATTTTAGCATAGTCATTATCAAAGTGTCGTGCAGAAGTTTAGAGCGAGAAAAACTAAAAACGTTTCAACGAAGTTTTTCTTCTTTATCACTGTTTATTTTTCCCACGGAATACGAAGAAAGCTCTGTGTTCGTTGTCTGCCACTGGAAAAGTTCAATCTTGACATTTGCTTTCATTGGTTCTTCAAGTTCCTCACTTGCTCATGCCTCTGCTGCGAGCAGGTCGTTTGCAGCTCATTTGATGTCGCCAAAGTGGCGGAGAACATATTCCACTGGAATGGATGTAACAACAGCTGAAATGCAGCTGCAGCAATATTCTGCTACTAAGGGAATAAAAGCCATTCTACAAAACGCTGGTGTTTTTTACTCCGTGAAGTGCTTACTTTTTTCATTTGGTTTTGCTGGCTTCGCGTACTTCTCATAGACCTTTTTCTGGTTTGGTACACCCCAAGCCTGCGGCAAACTTGTTTTGGATGTGGTCTCATTGCGCTGCAAAAACAGAGCTACCGCAGCCGCGTCTTTGCACTTGCCGGCGATGCCGGTTCTACAGTCACATGTGGCACCCATCACTTGTCCGCCTGCTGAGATAACATCATGCGCATGGCCAGCTTCGTAGAGCAGTTCACCCTTCGTGATATTTGCAACTCAGAAGCATGGCAGTTCGGGCTAGTTGGTATGGCATGACGACAGTTATAGCGCGAGAACAAAACGACGACCCAGAGACAAGAAGGAGACGAAGGACACGAACGCTAACTTCCAACTGAGTTTATAGCGCAGAGCACGAAAATATATTGAAGAGACAGTAACCATGTGACAAAAACCATATGGCACAAAGAGCAGAACATGAGTAAGAAAAAAAAACAGAAAAATAAAAGCACAGAAAAAGGCGAAGAAAAGCCTATAAGGAAACGAAACAGAAAAGTAAAGGTAATATAACTACATGCTCACACCAAAACCTTCGAGGAACCTTAGTTCCTTCTCGGACAGAGACACGGAGGGCTTGCTGATGCATCACACCTGTTCGCATGCCATCTGCACGGCCTCGACGATGACTCGGGTGCGCTCATGCTTGTGCTTGTACAGCGTCGCTGTGTCCTTGAAAAGGGGCGCACAGTTGCACTCAGTGCTGTGCTGAGCAAGAAAACCATCTTTCCCGTTTCTAAAATTGTTAGCGTGTTCTCTCAGTTGATCGTTCAGACACCTTCCGGTCGTTCCGACATAACAAGCACCGCATGAAAGGGGGGTCATATATACAACTTCCCTGGAGCATGCCGCATACCTGTTTCTATGCTGAACTCTGCATTCTGTTGATGACTGCGTTTTCAGGGGGTTTGTAGATTTGGTGAGGCTGACTAATTTGAACGGTGCAGAGAACAAGACAAGAACTCCAACACGTTTTCCGATTTTCTTGAGCCTGTGTGATATCTGGTGTTTGTATGGAATCACGGCTATCCTTTCACGCTGTGTAACCGTGATGCTCGGATACTGTCACTGCCTCTGCTCTGCCTTATTAGTCCGCAGGATAGTCTCAGCAACGGAAGCGATAAACGCCTCCGGGAAACCCGAAGCCTTAAGCCGGGAAAATTGAGCTTTGAAGCTCGGAGAGATGTTGTGGACGCACGACCTATTTAAAGCATTCTCATGACAGGTTCGTGCTACTCCTCACTTAACTAACTTGCTGTGAGCGGAAGAAAAATGAAGTAAAGGTTTCTGCGCACCTGGTTCACAACGCCAACAGATGTGCTGTGAGCTAAAAACAGTCTTAAATCCAAAAAAACGTAACTTGTCATTCTCGGGCATTTCATGTGTCAACACAAGAGACTTAAACAATCTTCAAACACACCTATCGTTTGAGCCACACTCGAGTGGAACATTGAAGGGTTACAGTTTAGAAGAATGAGAATGCCTCAAGACCCACAAGATGAGCCATTTAAAAGTGTTTGTATGCAATTGTAATGCTACTCCAGACTCCCTATCACACATAATTTGGAAATATTACCTTGCAGGAAAATAGGAAGTGCACAAACAATTCATGAACACTTAAGCAAACATTTGCTAACATGGTATTCAAAACTAAGCAAACTCTCTTTACCAGAGAGTCAAAATTCTGACAACGTTTCAGGTGGTCATGCAGTCTTCCGGTATGCATATGACAGTACCATGGCACATACGACTGGTATTAACAGGCTCACGAATATAACTGACATTAGATGCAAGTCTTTGAATTACGAATTTACAGGAGACCTGGGAGACCAGTGAAGCATGTACACACCAATTCACTCTGCCAGCTTTTCTTCCACTCACTTTATAAAAAAAAGAAAAGAAGAAAGGACGAAGCCTGTTATAGCTCCAAAGGCAGCATTACCTGCTGACCGAGTCAATGTGCTAAAACCTTTTAACATTACTGATGTAGATTTTATTGGACAGTGTGCTTGAAGAGTGAGTCGACCTAAAAAGCTTACAAGGTACTGTCCACGTGCGTGGTTGTACGTGCTTTTCATCTAGAACTTGTCTTGCGCTTAACATCACACAGTTTCTTGGAAACGTTTTGGGGTTTTATTTCACACCCTGTATTTCCTTCAGTGATCTACTCTGATGATGCTTTGCACTTTAAATGTGCTTCTCATGAACTTCATGCTTGGCATGACACCATTCGAGACATTGAGGTTGCCAATTTTCTGTAAGCTCATAGTATAACGTGGAAATACTCTGCTGACCATGCTTTTTGGTGAGGTGAATTTCAGGAGCTTATGGTGAAGTTAATGACAGACACTTTGAGAAAAGCCCTAGGAAGGTAACTTCTAGGTTGTGGTCATATGAGCCCAGTCCTGACTAATGGTGGCGTCAATGAAAGACAATTTGAGAAAAGCCCTCGGAAGGTAACTTCTATATTATGGTCAAATGAGTCCTGACTAATATTGAGGTGACCATAAACAGTAAACTTCTGGTGTATTCAAGTCCTGACCCAGAGAAACCGGAAGTATTGACCCCTGCCCATTTCCTGATCGGCAAAAGGTTGACGGCATTTCCTGACTTACAAGCTACAGTCGTGGTGTTAAGCTACCATACTTAGCTGCTCAACACAAAGATGCAGCAAGAAAGGCTGCAGAAAGACTTCTGGAATCGCTGGTACAAGGAATATTTCATACTCTTTATAAGTGCCCATGATAGACCCGTAATGGACATCACTAACATGCTGAGAGTGTGCCTCGGTCTGCCCAGATGTACGTCAACAGAAGCAACAATTGCAATTGCTGGTGACTATCCGATACAAACTCACATTGTTGTAGAAGTCCTGAGAACGCACATCCGACACTTCGCACGTGCCCCCGGCCATCACCTTGCACTGTTGCCTTCAGAGAGGCGCCAAGCATCGTTCGCCAAAATTATCGTGAAATACAACGATGAACTTCCCTCGGGCTTCACTCATGCATCTAAACTATCCATACCACCTTGGTGTCTTATTCGACCCACAGTGCATCTTAGTGTACCAGGGATCCGGAGGAAATCTGAGTTTTCGTCGCCCGTGCTGAAACAACTGTCTCTTCTTCTTTTGCACGAGAAATATTCAGACAGCATACATGTATACACCGATGGTTCCACGAACCACCAGTGTTCGTCAGAGGCAGTAGTTATCCCAGCAAGAGGTGTTACCATCAGCTTTAGGACTGACCACTCCACGGCATCTACAGCAGCGGAACTAGCTGCTTTGCGCGCTGCACTTTGTGTGGTCAATCGGGAACCACCGCAACAATGGTCAATTTTCAGCGACTCAAGGGCTGCCCTACAATCTGTGCTCTCAACACTGCGTCGCGGCCCGTACGAACAGCTTGTTTTGAAAATTCGATGCCTTCTCCACACTTTACTCGAGAAAGGGCATCATGTGACGCTTCAATGGCTGCCAAGTCATTGCCGCATCATAGGGAACGAACATGCCGATACTGCCGCGCGGGCAGCCCTTGAAGGAACACGAGAAGACGCCATACCACTTTCGCGGACTGATGCTGCCAGTAATCTTCGACGACTTGCGCGTGAAATCACGTTTTCACTATGGTGGTGCCCACTAAGCATCGATACGAATCGTCAACACCACCTGTCCTCTTTGATGGCTCTCCGCATGCCCATTGAACTCGACCGAAGAGAAGCCACCCTACTTCATCGCTTATGGCTAGGAGTGGCATTTACAAAATCTTACTCCTTTGTCGTAGGAATGGCCGACAACGCTCTCTGCGATGCCTGTCATTGCGAAGAGACGCTACACCACATCCTGTGTGACTGTCCATTGTATGAAATCCAGAGATAGTCACTGGCGTCTGCTTTTCCGCGCATCGACAACAGCCAAATGTCTGTGGACACTATTCTGTCAAGTGCCCGAGAGAAGACACTGCAACAGAAGGCGACGAAAGCTCTGTTGAAATTCCTACGCGACAATGACTTGAACAAGCGACTGTAACAGCAATGTCACACACCGCGAAAGACAAGACTGGACTATGACTGAGTGTGCGCGCATGTGCTGCCGAATGTGCTGTTTATATCTTCCCTCTCTGCTCTCTTTCATCTCCCCCATCCCTCTCCCATGCGCAGGGTAGCAAACCGGCTGCCTATAGGCTGGTTAACCTCCTTGCCTTTCTTTTCCCTCTATTTTCCTTCCTTCCTTGCTGATGGCAATATAGTCTTAGTGCGCGATAATGCCATGCCCAATTTATGTTGGAAACTCACACGTGTTCTGAAGACGATTACGGAAAATGACAGCACTGCACGTTCATGTCACCTAAGGCTAGCAGACGGCAAAGCAGCCACGTCGTCTATACAACATAAGAGTTTCCTAGAAATGCAACCGTAGCAATTCGTGGGCTGGGATTGTTAATAGCGGCAACATAGCATGCGCCAGAAAAAGAGAAAAGCAAGGAGGGCACGTCACGCGTATGTGTATCTTGGTTCTTTTTTTTTTGGAATAAACGACAACGTTGGGACGCGCTACTCTATATCTGATGACTTATTGCCCTTTCAGAGCCAATTCTTTGTACAACAAAGTCTTCGGATTACACAGTTTTCAGAGAAGAAAGCAGTGAAGGACATAGTCAGAAACATGCTTTCCGAAAATTATAAGATGACCGTGCTGAAACGACAGACGTTTGGGCTCTGAGTTCATGCCAGCATTGTCCAGTGCATTGTCTTATGGATGGTGAAATTTTATGGGGCTGAATATAAATTGGGGGCAGTTTTCAGGACACCGAAATTTCCATTTTGGAGCAGAACTTTGCTTTGGAGCAGTTAGTGGCATTTATTATGTCATCCAGGGAGCTTGAAAAGACAAAACTTTTAGCAACGTGGAGGCACCAGTGCATATTTCAATGGCTAAAAGTTCACATAACACTGAAACAGATATCGAAGGAAGTTTTTGAACAGATTATCGCTAGGCATGCCCTGCACTATCTTTTTACATACCCTGTGGCCCATCTAGCCCTCGTAACAAACGTGTTTGAAAAAAATTTTACAGTTAAACAATACTTAAAAAAGGTTTTGTTGAAAACTAGGTTCTCAGAAAGCATTTAAGAAGATGAACGCATCACACACAAAAAGAAAATCAAGAATTGCGATTGCACAAGAATCGTAGTTACGTAACAGAGGGCCTACACTGATCGAACACTGATCGAACGTAAAGCTAAGACTAAATGTTTGTGTAGCCTAGAGCAGGCACGCAGCGACGCCTCTTAAAGTGCTTGTTGCAAGTTTCGATTACAAAATGGAGCAGTGGCAAGTCCAGGGTCTCTACCGACTTGATAGTTCTGAATTTTCTGACTTTTTCAGGTTTTCTATGGTGAATAAAAGCAAATTTCATGACTGCCAAATCTGCATGAAACACTCTGTACACTGTAAACAAACCCTTGAGTGGCAAAGAAAACAAAAAAAACGGGCACTCCACCTAAGTAAACACATTTACTAGACGCACTCAGAATATTCTGAGCATGTGCGTTAAATAAGAAAAAAAATATGTTTATCTGGCCTAAATAAAACCCCTGAGCCAGGCAGTGAGCAAGTCAGCTATTTGATGTTCGGAAGAACCAGGAAGCAAACACACAAGTTAAAAGTAACCACAGATAAAAGTTTGAAGGAGCCTGCCATAGTCGGACATTGCAGTCAAAGCTGCTAGGATGGATGGATGTATGTATGTATATGTCTGTACCTTTTAGATCGGGCACCAAGCCGTAATACTTAATGAACCAAAAACTAGATTTTTTTTTCCTAAATAGTAAGGTTTAGGATTCGTACTTTGCAGTGAAGGGTTTAATTTTCACTCGTGCCTTGACTTTAGCCACCAATCAGATAACCTCCTTGTAGTTAATTCTACCCGCGTAAAGTCTATTTTGCCCTCACTGTCCCTAAACCCCAGTGCATTGAAAAACTCTGCGCCATCATCCTCATTTATAGGGTGAAGCCCTTTACAGAACATTATCAAGTGTTCCGCAGTTTCTTCTTCCTCTTCACACACACTGCATACCGTGTGTGTTTCACACACACTGCATACCCTTCGTATTTGGCCCGATATGTCTTGGTTCGCAATACTCCCGTCCTGGCCTCAAACAGTAGAGAACTACCCCGAGTATTATCATAGATCCTTTCCTTGGCAATTCCTTGCTTAAAAGTTCGATAGATCTCTAGTGCGGACTTCTTAATCATGCCTATTCTCCACATATCGGTCTCAGCTTCCTTCACCTTCTTCTTAACCGATAATTCTTTTTGGTTTGGCCCCCTGCTGTTTTCCAAGTATTTACCAGTCAATTTTCTGGTTCGCTTCCACCATTTTGTATCGACATTCTTCATGTACAAGTAGCTGAATACCTTCCTAGCCCAACGCTCCTCCCCCATTTCTTTCAATCGCTCTTCAAATTTTATCTTGCTGCTAGCTTCCCTGCCCTCAAATGATGTCCATCCCATATCACCTTGTACTCCCTGATTTGGTGTATTCCCGTGAGCTCCCAAGGCAAGCCTACCTATTCCACGTTGCTTAATTTCTAATCTTGCTTGAACTTCTGATCTCATGCACAAGACCGCATTCTAGGAAATGTAGAAGTGGTGCCATCTCGCGGCATCCATGTAAAATGGGGACACTGGAGCCTGGCTGATTCTGCCACTGGAGTGTAATCTGTTTTAGTATAGTGGCTGTGGCCCATGCTGCTTAGGATATGGACGAGATTGAATTAGATCCACCTGAACTGCTGTATTTACTGACTCAACTATTTAGGATGTGAATTGAATTAGATCTTATTTGACCTGATTATTATATTTACTATTGATTTGCGTCGCCGCCTAATTTGCGCACTTTTAAAATATACTTTTCAGCAAAAACAAAAAAGAGCAACTACTACTCACGTATTCTGTGTCCCTTGCCTTGACAAGGAGTAACAACAAAGTTGCAAAACTAGAGCTGTACTGCAAAATTTTCTTGCCTTTTCTCTTTTTTCCGACATGCGCATGCATGTTTGTATTTTATGTCTCTGGGCTCTAATACTTGAAGCGCAACGGAAGTTCTCGGACGGCTGCAATGAAAGCTGGGGACAGCGTTTAAAGTGCTGACGTTTGAATGTGTGGTGGCAAGAAGGAATCCGTGAAGGTGCGACAGCTTCCTTTATTCTACAAATGAATCACGAGTGTCGGCACGTTACCTTGATTTACGTACTCAGCTGTAGAGGTGACGCAGAAAATTAATTGCAGATTTATTTACACAATCTCGCGAAACTGAAATAAAGAATTGACGTAAAGTTACGCAAGTGCTACCCTTGAAAGAAGAGCTACCAGCAATAAGTGCTTAGTTGAGGACATTTGCTGTTGCATCATCAATAATATGAATATTAATAATATTTAAAATAATATTATTATAATAATTATATTTTTCATAATAATAAAACCTATGAGCTGGCTGGCAAGCTTCTGCTGATGGATATTCTAGACTAGACAAGCCACACTGCCTTCGAACCGAGCCGAAATCATGGCGTAGACAAACATGCATAAATTTACAGACGTTGATAAAGTTGTAGTTCAAAAGTCTGATATGCCGTGTGATATGTAGAAGCAACAGACATCAAAATAGTGGATGTACCAACATAGACACTAAGGAATGTTTTAGCCAATGTTAAGGACAAGTTGCCGAGCAGAAATTTCCTTCGTGTTGTTTTATGCCATAGGCTGCCGCAATTTGACAACCACTACATCGGTGAAATTGGTAATTTCACGAAAAATTAAATGACACAAATTTGATGCCACGAAACGTTGCCCTCGCTGAGCATGCGGAATCTACAGACCACCATGGAGACTTGTAAAGCCAGTGTGTTCTGGACAAAGAAAAAACCTGAATCTTCCCAAGGGGTGGGGGGGGGGGGACGTGAGTAAATGCGTCACAGAGTGCTGGGGGTATCGCGTGAATATTGTGTAATTGGTGTAAGCTGTGGGAATGCTTATTGTTATTTTGTTTGTAATATTTATATTAATTGAATGAAGGAGAAGAGTTGCTTTCAACGAGTGGTGGGACACTGTTGGGTTGTACCCCATTACTGGTTAAAGGTACTGTTGCTTCCATCCCATCTACTCGAGTCAAGCAAAGTGTCAAGTCAAGTGAAAGCGAAATAAGGACGCCCTTGACTGAATTCCGGACCCCCGATACAGTGTCAAGATATACGGGGTGGTCACCGAACGGTTCTGCAGAGGGAACAGTCTGTTTTTACTAGCAGACGCTGCCTGTGTCGGCCTTGCGAGGCGAGAGAATGGGGGGAGCGACAGTTAGCACGAGACGCGAGCATGCGCAATAGGAGTGTAGACACCACCGCCGACACCAGATTTGCTAGTAGGTGCCACTATAAAATGCTTCACATTTAAAGGAAGCTTGCATCAAGCCTGCACCTGCAATCCAGATAGAGACAATTCTACATATGCTGAACAAGAGTGATGGGAGGCTTCCAACAATGTACTCTCGCTGTTTACATCACGTATTTAGGAATACTTAAGTACACTGTGTCTTTCTTGTGGGTTTCATTGTGAACAAGGCTCCCTCCCATATCAGGTACTGAAACATCAGTAAACTCTGTGTTCTCTGGGTCGGTGTATCCTTTCACGTTTACACTAAGGAGCAAGACTTATGCACTGTCTTTTTTTTTTCACACGCCTTCTAGCAGCTCATCGTATTTGCAGCTGAAAGAGAGACTTTTTAAGCTTTGATCAATGGTAATGCTTCTTTTTTTGAAGGTCGCACAGAACTGCTGTCAGTTTTCATGACCTGGCCAGGTTTTTCAGAAAGTCCCTCACTTTTCCACGACTTTTTCAAAAAGGTCCGAATTCCCCGACTTTTCTAGGTTTGTAGACAACCTGCAAATCACCAATAATCTATGCCACGTAATTTCTGACGCGTCATGAGTCTCGAATAAAGCGCCAAGTGCCCGTTAATATCGTTAAAAATGGTATGAACGCGTATTCTGTCGTTACGACTTCGCAAGTAACCAAGTGTTCCTACCTGCAAACACTGATGTGCTGAGTTCACAAGCGATGACTTTTTAAATGCAAAATGCGATGAGAATTCGCTTGTCTAAATAAATTACTAGCTAAGAGGTGTAAACTGGGAATGGGTGGTATGCGTTCTGTCGCTCACGGAACCCAGTTCGAGAACCCATGTGCATGCAGGAGAGCATCCAGGAGAGGCGTCGCATGCAGGGAAATGACTCCACGTTTACAGTTACTCGCTCACGCCAAACGCGCAGGCGTAGGTGACCGCAGGCAGCAGCGTCGACATGAAAACTGCAGCGACTTGAGGAACGCGCTACGCACAAAAAAGAACCTGAGAGTCAACCCCGCTACGCTTGCCACCCGACTCGTTGGTTATCGCTAGGCGCCAGTGGCTCCAGAAAACACAGTCTAGCTACTAGAAGCAGCATGTTCGATGCACTGCAGCACATTTTTTCGGGGTCACGCATATTTACAACAGTCTGGAGGAGATTATGGTGGCGCCATGGGAGCCTTCGTCACCAAAAAGTGGAAAGAAAAAAAAACACACTTGTGCATCTTATTGGTCCACTCTGCCTTTTCTTCTTACTAAAGGGGATGCTACATAAAAATTATAGCTTTCGGGGCTGTTCCGGAGCAGTTCCGCTCAATTTTTCGCAATTTTTATACTTTTGGAGCAGTTTGGAACAAGAAAACAAAAATGTATCAAAAATTCACAATATACACAGCTGTCTCACCCCTGGTGTACATTTGTCATCAAGGACATGGCAAGAAAATTCAAAGGGGCCCTGCGACAAAACTAAATGCATAGTTTTCATCGCTTCTTCTCGAACCGTGGAATGCAACAATATTTCTGTGCAAGCGGCAACATCAAAAACAAAGGCCTTATATTTTTAATTCAACGGAGAAACTACATTGCTTCCGGAATAGAGCGAGACACAGTGGCTATTTTTACAATTGCAAGCGACGAAACTGTCCATGTTTTTTTATTGGTTCAAAAGGAAAAGTTGCAAGTAATATTCATAAGGTCCCAGATAGGCCACATAATATGCGCTAAGAATTATAAAAGCACTCATCAAACCTCATTAAATACAGAAGGAGTCCTGCTTTTAAACCTGAAAACTTTACAAAATTACAAAGCGATGATAGGAGTGCTGCACTACGGCCGCCGGCAGGAAAATTATCTGGAATGCCTCTGTAAAAGGCATGCGGTGATTGGAAACAGACGTTGATGCCAGTGGGAGAGTTAAATGCGAGAGGAAATGTTTCTCATCGTCGTTCGTTGGAGATTGAAAATTTGAATACTGATTTTTAGAGCACCAGTTTGTATCATTCTTTTTGCGTTTGTCTTTGCTTTCATTACTTCACGCATTCTAGTCCTATAGAGAAAGGCAGTTGGAAAAGTGTCGCAGGACCCCTTTCATTCAAATCGCATCAAACTTCGAACTGTTTCAATATTGTTTTTGGTCACCGATACTTTGCATAACTTGACAAACAGAGGTACTCAAGTTCAGTCTTGTCAGCAGCTTCCAATGACAACGAAACATAAGGTTGCACTGGGAGGCTGCCAGGTGGGCTTCCATTGACAAACTCTTCAACAGCAAAGAGGAGCCTGTCCACATAATCTGCACAATAAAGAGTTGCACAAATTCATTAAAGAAGCATGACGGAAGAGTGGTTTAGCCCCTTTATCCTTGTAAATAAGGAGGAAGAAGTAAGTGCTTGCTCCCTTGACGATAGCCTAAAAACGGTAGCTTACTTTCTTATCACTTGAAGTTTTCAATCTTTTACTAGGTACCCAACAGTGCAAGCTCTGTGTTAACCACACTAACTTTAATAAGAACAGCTTATGGTGCAGCTCGTCATTTTAGCAGTACATATTTGATACGAGCATAACCATGACCTCACAAGAAGCAAGTCCATTAATTAGGGAGCGGCAAGAGATGCTGAACAAAGATATGATTAAAGCTCAAATAAGTGTCATGTTTGAAAAAAAATAAAACACATCCCTTTACCTGCACAAACTTGCAAAACAATAGAATAATGCAGGTTAACAATACTGACATGTCTAGTAGCAGATACACAAGACTAAGTGGTTCATATCCGAACGCCACAGTTCCAAAGTTATAATAGGCTAATCATCCGAGTGGAACTGGCCAGTGCTAGTGCTGATAGAGCTCAGGTATATCTGGCCTTTTTAATGGCATAGATTAGCCTTCACTTGTACATGAATTTTGCATTACAGTTAAAACAGGGTTTCTAGATATTTCCCAGTTATAAAACAGTTGAAACTCGACTTAATGAAGTGACAAGCATTCTCACCCAGTTAGGTTAGGCAGACAAGAAAATCAAAATTTCATTTTCGATACTTCCAAAATCTGCAGTAGTAACATGGTGGCACCCAGAAGCAGTCACGCTATTGTGTTCGCCGCTAACTCCCAACTGCGTGTGTGAAAACTCTGAGAGTGGTCCGGACATGAAGCTTCTGATGTCACCCCAGCATGAGAGGCTCTATGTCAGTGCCGTGCACGCTGCCTATACGGCTGCGTAAAGCTAGGGCAGGCTTTCAAAATACAAAGATGGTGAAAAAAAGGCAGCGGTTATGCAAGAAGGCTAAGCAAAAAAGCTGCAAGCAGACAATTGCCTCCATATTAATAGCGAACACACACAAGGACGACAGGTGAAGAGACAGCACAGCCGCTAGCTTCTCTGTCATCTTTGTGTGTGTTTATTAATAATATGGATGCATTCAGTCAATACCAACTAGCCAAGCTAAATGCATTGGAGTAGGGGTCAGCAACCTTTTTTAGGAAGAGGACTGAGTAACACGAAACCATTGTGGTGGGGACCATATGGCTGAGTGGGATGGAGATGGGGGCTTTGCTACTATAGATAAATTATTCAAATTGAAAATAGTGATGTAGAAAACTGGAATAGAAATCATCCGTATTTTCAGCACGCATGTCAAAAGGTCGCAAGTTTTAAACATAGGTTACAAGACGAAAAAGTTTTTTCGCTGCCAGTCTTGGTACTAAACATTCTTAGACAACTCACAAATGCCGGTCAAAAATGAAATCCAGTTCCTGGACTTACGACTCAGGTTTGCAAAGCAGCCCCTCCACTATAAATACACTCAGAGGTCCAAGAAACTCCTGTTGTCATTTGAAAGTACACACTTGAAGCTGATTAAAAAGGGCATTGAGTTCTCAGCTTGTGCAGCAGCTCTTGACAAGTCCTGCCCGCATTTGATGTTAGAAAGCTTTGAGAACCACGTAGTTCACCTGGGCGCTGCTTGGTACCCCACACAGATTATATCTAGAGCATGTGAAAGCCTTCTTAAAACATACAAGAGTGTTTGTCAAAATATGAATGAAAAGAAAAAAAGGCCTGTGTATGTTATGCCGTACCTGCATAATGTATCACACAACGTAAACAAGGTGGCTAAGAGGTACGGTGTTGATGTAGCATTTTCCGCAACTACAAAATTAGGTCAGATCTGTCTCTTAAGGATCAAAAAGAACAGAGCAGAATGCTCAAAGAAGCATGCAAACGTGTTCACCAGCTGTGTTTTTGCTGTTGCTTCTCTGATTCCTTTGTCATGAGGAAGAGTGTATATAGGGCAGATGGGGCGATTCCTCAACGAATGCGTGCGTGAGCACTGTGCGGCCATAAAGGGAAAAGATAGTGGTCACTTAGATTTTCATTGTAGGATATGGGGTTGCACCGCCCAATTTGAGGATGCGACAGTCATGGCTAAGGCATGTTAAAAGACTGAAAGAGAGATAATTGAAGCATATTTAATCAGGCAATTCAATGACAACTGCATAAATATGCCATCAATCTCACTTTCGAACAGGGCAACTGTTAGACCGCGGTTACAATTGATTGCGCGGCAGTTAGTTTTTTGTGCCGTAAGCTTGGGGAGGCCGGTCAGCAGTTGGCAGGCAGCATTGCTATAATGGCACTCAGTCAGAGCGTGTCCGACCGGGTTTGCCGTGACTGCGCAGACACTATGACTTCAGCATGTGGGGAATACATGATGAAATTGATGAATATATATGATGAATATATATGATGAATATATGTTGAATTCTATGTGGGGAATATATGATGAAAAGACGCGAGATGGGGGTACTTGGAGTGTTCAATAGATGGACGAACGGAAACACAGACAGATGCATGGACGGACGCATGGATGGCTGCACGGACGGATGGACGCAGGGGTGGACGCAGGGGCGGATGCATGGACGAACGCAGGAACGGACGCGTTCTGATTGGTGGCTAAAGTCAATGCACGAGTGAAGATTAAATCATTCACTTCAAAGTACCAGTCCTCAACTTCACTATTTAAAGGGGAAAAAAAAGATAAATCTAGTGGTTAGTTAACTAAGTATTACGGCTAGGTGGCGTTAGCCGCCACCCGATCTAAAGGGTAGAGCAAGGATGTTATACTAAATCTTCTGGAGTGGCGGAGGGGCTCTATGGCTGAAGCTGACCGCCGCCATGTTGCTCTCGGCAGAAAGCGGATGGGCGCATTGTAGCGTACGTGGCTTTCACGTTGTTTTAGTATCAATAATGTTGCGTGTGATGCCTCTAATTGAACAAGATATTTTTGAACATGTCTGTGATGACTTTAAAAAACGACGATGGTGGGCTCTTGGGTAGCATTTGGCTGCGCGAATCGTGTGAATCGGACACCGGTGTTACGACCGGCCCTGGGGAGCCAAGCAGGGAGAGTTTGGGGGAGAACCGGTTCTTGACCTGACGGTGTCGTCCACCCCCACCTCCCCATTCGGGTTCCTCCTCGCCGGGAGAGCTACGGGGTCTGCTGTGCGTTCGTGACCATATTTGGTAACATTTTGGGGCGCCGGGACCATATATGGTGTTGGGTTGTGCCACTCCTTGTGTTGTGAGAGGTGTTTTCCCCTCCCTCGTGGCCGAGGTGCCGGCGACACCGTATTGGCTGACGATGCGGACAAGGCGCCCAGTGTCAACAACGTGGCGCTATAAAATGCCGAAGACGTTTTGTATCACACGCACTCTTCTCTCTTTGGGTCAGTTGACCACTTCTCCACATGTAAATAAATCTCTGTTGTTCATTCGGGCGCTTCTTCTCGCTGAATTGTTGGACGATGGATCCTGCGACGGGGCCAGCTACCGAAAACGAAACCGGCAGGACCCGGAGTCCCAACAACTGGATGGCAGCGGCGGGATGCTGATAACCCCGAAAGCGACCACTGGACGGAGTGAGCCCGAAGTTCAACAACAGGACGACAGGAGAAGGATTACACGAGCTCATCGACTTCCAAAGGGAATCGAACGGCACTTCTGAGAGGCACGACGCCGGAGACATGACTGCGAACTGGGTGAGTGCCGGCTTTCTCTGTTAAATTTTACCAGGCATTTACTCTATGTGTTAAGTAAAAGCTGGTAGAGAGGGGCTGTCTTGGTCATTGGGTTAACAGGTAACTTGCGTCAGGCAGAAATTGTGTGATAGCTTGGTTAAGCTCTTTCTGTCAGTGGCGTCAAGGTTAACAGTGGCAGGGCAGGATTCCGTATAAGAGCTTTTGAAGCTTTATTTGTAGACTAAGTTAACGGAAAACTTGAGGCAAGGCAGGTATCTAGAGCTGTCGTTGCCGTCAAGGTTAATTAGTTGCAGGACAGGAATCTTTGTGGAACAGAGACAGCGGTACTGGAGGCAGCCATGAATCTGAAATCCCTGCGAAAGTCCATGTTATTGCTTCTTGCAAGGGAGTTGAATCTGGAGGTGTCGGACTCTCAAAGAAAGCCAGAGCTGATAGAGGCGATTCTCGCATTGGGGGCGGAGGATGACGAGCTGTCAGAATGTGTCGAGGAGATTCAGGAGAGGCAAGCGGCAGAGGCCGAAAGAAAGGCGGCCGCGGCCGAGGCCGAAAGAAAGGCGGCCGAGGCCGAAAGGAAAGCGGCAGAAGCCGAGGCAGATAAGATGCGAAAGCACGAGCTTGAAATGAAGCGCCTCGAGCTAGAGATTAGCCATAATATTAGAACAGGAGGCAGCGAGGCATCCGGTACCGCAGAGCGGGTCAGGTTCAAAATGACGGACCTAATGAGATCGTACAAGCTAGGGGAGGACATTGGGCTGTTTCTCGTCAACTTTGAGAGAACTTGTGAAAGGCAAGGTTTCAGCCAGGATACGTGGCCTCAACGCTTGTTGTCCCTACTTCCGGGGGAGGCCTCAGAAGTAATCGCGCGCCTCACGAAAGAGGAGGCTGACGAGTACAGTGAGGTAAAGTCGAGCCTTCTCAAGAAATACAGGTTGTCAGCGGAAGGTTTCAGACAAAAATTTCGCAACGCCGTAAAAGAGAGCAATGATTCATACCCGGAGTTTGCTTACAAGTTAATGGCCAACATGGGGGAGTGGCTGAAAGAGGCAAAGGCATATGGGAATCATGACAAGGTGCTCGAGTGTATCGGTCTAGAACAATTCTATCAAAGGTTACCAGAAAAGGTGAGGTTCTGGGTGCAGGATAGACCGGACGTGAACACCGTAACAAAAGCCGCAGAGCTCGCTGAAGAATTCGTTACGCGCCGCGCCCTTGGGGCAAGCAGCGAGCCAAAAAGGGAAAAATTCCTACGACTGAATAAGACGCCGTTTAGAAAACAACCGACAAGTATCGCACAAAAGGGTGAGGAAAACAATTCATCTAACCATGGGGCGTTGGCAGAGGCAAGCAAAAAGAAATTTGAGGTGAGAAAACCGGCTGCTTGTTTCAATTGCCACGAAACAGGGCACTTCGCGAAAGACTGCCCGAAAGAAAAGGTGGCCTTTTTATCTATAAATGAAGCCGACGAGAACATGAAGTTGTTAGAGCCCTATATGTACGACCTTACCGTGAACGGCAAGCAGTGTCGGGTTCTTAGAGACTCCGCAGCCACTATGGACGTAGTTCATCCGTCCTTTGTTCAGTCCGGACAGTATTCAGGAGACTGTGCCTGGATTAGACAAGCCGTAGAAGCAAACAGTCAGTGCCTCCCCGTAGCTAAAGTTGTCCTTAAAAGCGCATTTGGTACGTTGGAAACGGAAGCCGCGGTATCGCCATATCTACCCCCTCAGTATCCTTACTTATTTTCAAATAAGTCAGATCAAATGCTGAAGGAGAAAGGTGTAATGTTGGGAGAAGGCATAGTGCAGGCACTGACTAGATCGAAGGCACGTGCGCTAGCTGCGAGAGCGTCATTCACTGAGGCAAACAAGCCTCAAATCGACAACGGGACTGGTTGCGAGTTGGACACCACGGTAACAAATCGACTTGTGCGAGAACAGGCTGCAGAAGCCGTAGTCGCGGAGGCAGCCATTCCTAAAGGCGACGTTGAACCTCCTCCCGAATTGGAAGGGGTCAATTACGCCTCGTTGACCGAGCAAATAGAAAATGCCGTTGCTCCCAAGCCGATTCCTGGTAGTACAGAGGATAGCACAGAGGGTGACACATTCCAGGTACTAGGAAATACAAAAGAGTTGTGTGTCATGCCAACTTCGGATAATTTCAGTCGGCTGCTGCAGGTTAGCCCCGCTTCATTAATAACCGAACAAAAGGGTGACCCAACGCTTAAGCAATTCCAGGACAGTTCGAAAGAGGGAATCGCCAAACGAAATGTGAGATTCCAAGAGAGGAGCGGCATACTCTATCGAAAATATCTAGATAGGCGAGGAGTAGAATTTGACCAGGTAGTCGTACCTCAGGCGTATCGTCAGGATTTGCCTAGTTTGGTGCATGGAGAATCATGGTCAGGCCACTTAGGCGTAAAGAAGACGAAAAATCGTCTCTTACAGGAATACTACTGGCCTGGATGCTTTAAAGATGTAGAGAGGTTTGTAAAATCTTGCGATGTGTGTCAGCGAGTGGGTAAGCCGGGAGATAAGGCGAAATTTCCAATGAAGCTGGTACCCGTAATCACGGAACCCTTTCGTCGGTTGGTAATTGACACAGTAGGTCCTTTGCCCAAGACAACTTCAGGCTACCGTCACATCCTGACCTTAATCTGCCCAGCTACTAAATTTCCAGAGGCGGTCCCGCTAAAAGAGCTAAGTTCCGTCGAAGTAGTGAACGCACTTCTGTCCGTGTTTGCCCGGGTAGGCTTTCCTGCCGAGATACAATCAGACCAGGGCACCATTTTCACGAGTGCCTTAACGACAACCTTTCTGGAGCGGTGTGGCGTGAAATTATTGCATAGTTCAGTCTACCATCCGCAGTCGAACTCGATAGAAAAGCTTCACTCCGTGATGAAGCGAGTGTTAAGAGCCTTATGTTTTGAACGGAAAACTGACTGGGAAATGTGCTTACCTGCAACGATGTTTGCACTAAGAACTGCACCACATGAGACAACAGGGTTTACGCCAGCGGAACTTGTTTACGGCCGCAGACTGCGGTCTCCTCTTCGTATACTGAGAGAGTCGTGGGAAGGTCAGGGTGATGATCCTGTAGTAGTGGAATATGTCCTCACCTTATTGGATCGTCTAACAACAGCCCAAGAACTGACCGAGAGTGCGATGACCAAAGCACAGCAGAAGGCTAAGCTTTACTACGATCGGACCGCTAAAGCACGACACTTTGCTGTAGGAGACAGGGTCATGTTGTTGAGGCCCTCCCAAAAGAATAAGCTTGAAGTGCAATGGGTCGGCCCGGCCGAGATTACTCGAAAATTGTCTGACACCAACTATGTGGCAAAATTACCAGGAAGTCGTAAGGCACACCAGGTGTATCATAGCAACTTACTCAAACCCTACAAAGAGAGGGAAGCCATCGTGAACATGACTTTAAATGTTCCGGAAGAGGTTCCGGCAGAAATTCCTGAATTAGCTCCAGAATCGGACAAAGTCCCGATCGAGAAAAGAGTTGAGGATTTAGTGTCAAAGTCACAGCTGACAATAAAGCAGAAGCAGGAATTGCGTGGTCTTTTGACCGAGTTTCAGGACAGATTTGTAAGCGAGCCAGGCCGGACATCTGTCCTCACTCATGACATAGAGTTTATCTCGTCGGAACCGGTAAGATCTAAGACGTATCGGGTGTCTCCTCACCGGCTTGAGCTAATAAAAGCAGAGGTTAACAGGATGCTGGAATTGGGTGTGATTGAGCCGTGTGAAAGTGATTACACTTCCCCGTTAATTCTCGTGGAGGTACCCGGCAAAGATCCGCGTCCTTGCGTAGACTATCGTAAGTTAAACCTCATCACCAAGGATCAGACATACCCAATTCCCCACATTGAGGAACGCGTCGAGAGGGTAAGCAGCGCGCAATTTATCTCAACGCTAGACCTAGTGAGAGGTTACTGGCAGGTGCCGCTTACCGAGAGGGCGAGCCGGTATGCTGCATTTATTTCACCATTGGGGACATTCCGCCCTAAAGTGTTGAGTTTCGGCCTAAAGAACGCGCCTTACTGTTTTTCCAACTTAATGGATAAGGTTTTGCGTGGTCAAGAGGACTTCGCATTGCCTTACTTGGACGACGTCGCCGTGTTTTCCTCGTCCTGGCCAGAACACTTGACGCATTTGAGAGCAGTACTGACACGCCTACGCGAAGCAGGTTTAACGGTAAAGGCGCCCAAGTGTCAGCTAGCACAAGCAGAGGTACTCTATCTCGGGCATGTTATCGGTCGAGGGCATCGCCGTCCCTCTGAAATGAAAGTGGCAGCTATCCGAGACTTTCCCCAGCCCCGAACGAAAACCGATATTCGGGCTTTTCTTGGAATAGCTGGTTACTATCGTAAGTACATCCCTAGATATTCCGACATTGCCAGCACTCTTACTGACGCGTTGCGCAAGACCGAGCCCCAAATGGTCGACTGGGATGAGGAGAAAGAAAAGGCTTTCCGCGTTTTGAAAGCGGCCTTGTCGAGCCAACCTTTGCTTAGTTCACCGGACTACTCGAGGCCTTTCATAGTCCAATGCGACGCTAGTGATAGAGGCATGGGGGCGGTTCTTAGTCAAAGGGATGAGGGGGATCAAGAGCATCCCATCCTATATGTTAGCCGGAAACTCACCCTTCGCGAGCAGGTTTACAGCGCTAGCGAAAAGGAATGTGCGTGCTTGGTTTGGGCAGTCCAGAAACTGGCTTGTTATATTGCCGGAAGCAAGTTCATTGTGGAAGTGGACCACTGTCCTCTCACCTGGCTACAGACCATGTCCTCTAAGAACGGCCGCCTGCTGCGTTGGAGCCTCGTTTTGCAACAATATACGTTTGAAATACGCTACAAAAAGGGTGTACTCCATGGCAACGCTGATGGCTTAAGTCGATGCCCCTGACGCGAGAGGATGTTTCGAGAACTCTGGCATTTTTTTTCCTGACCTAGACAAGAGCTAGTGATTGTTTTTTTTTTACTCTTTTAGGTGTACTTGTTTGAAAACGTTGAAGACACGGCTATCCAGGGTTTCGGGTTCGGTGTGCTTCCAGTGTTGTTGTTTTGTGTCACCTTAAAGTGTGAGTAACATTTTGAATAAATTGTGTATTTTCTTTAATATCAGTTAAAGGGGAAAATTGCCTGGTGGAGTTTGGCGGAATTGTCCGGCGCTCACCGGCTGAGTAGTTGTGTTTTCATGTGCGTATGTGACGTCTGTTGAGCCCTCAATGAAGCAGGTGTTGCCCTCTACTTCATCAAAGACGGTCGTCACCAAACCGACTGCCGGCGCTGATCTCTCCGGACAGTGGCTGCAAACCTCAGCCCATCGAGATCTTCACCCCCCCGCGCGAGAGACTGTTACGACCGGCCCTGGGGAGCCAAGCAGGGAGAGTTTGGGGGAGAACCGGTTCTTGACCTGACGGTGTCGTCCACCCCCACCTCCCCATTCGGGTTCCTCCTCGCCGGGAGAGCTACGGGGTCTGCTGTGCGTTCGTGACCATATTTGGTAACATTTTGGGGCGCCGGGACCATATATGGTGTTGGGTTGTGCCACTCCTTGTGTTGTGAGAGGTGTTTTCCCCTCCCTCGTGGCCGAGGTGCCGGCGACACCGTATTGGCTGACGATGCGGACAAGGCGCCCAGTGTCAACAACGTGGCGCTATAAAATGCCGAAGACGTTTTGTATCACACGCACTCTTCTCTCTTTGGGTCAGTTGACCACTTCTCCACATGTAAATAAATCTCTGTTGTTCGTTCGGGCGCTTCTTCTCGCTGAATTGTTGAACGATGGATCCTGCGACGGGGCCAGCTACCGAAAACGAGACCGGCAGGACCCGGAGTCCCAACACCGGGTAAAACATTTGATGTGCAAGTAGGCACGCTTCGCCCGCTCGCTTTTCCTCGCATATTTGCATGACTACGACTGCATTCGCGACTACATATACTTCCTTTTGGCGCCCGGGTGCACCGAGATACTCTGAATAATTTTTTGTACGTTTCAGGGTTCCGAAGACGTCGTAATGCGCGGCAAATGAGAGTGCGCTATGAGGGAAGAAGGCTAAGCGTCAGAAAGAATAATAATGACGACTTTTGTTTAAAACACATGTTGAAGCATGCTGCTTCGGTGAGACAAGGTAAATAACGAGACGACGGGCTTATAAAATTACTACCGTGTTTGCATCATTTCAAATTAATGCGCACTTACAAAAGCCAATACGCGAGTGTACCTAACGGAAGTGAGCGCTTCGCTTTCGAAAGGTAGCTAACGTAGCACCGGCTCTGCATTTCTATAATTTGGAGCTTCTTATATTTGCATAAGCGCTACGCTCCCAGTCTCAAAATTTCAGATATGTTGCGATATGCTTCTCTTTATGCAGGAAAAAAAGGAAACGAGCTCCTTTGAAAATCCAGGGAAGTACACTTTCGCCTAAAACGCCTCTAATTGATGGAGCTGTCAAAAGCCCGCCACCCCTGAACTTCACCCACAAAAGAATGTTACAAGGCAAAAAACAAAAAATAAAACAAAAAAATGAAAAAAAAAATCACAAACAAGGTACAATTAACAGCTGAAAAATAAGAGTACGACTGGTACCAATGGGGCCTTTAAAAATGTATTGATGCTTCTCGGAATTTCATTGACCAGATAATGGAGCAGAACGTATCATCAGAGGAACGATTGCAAGTTTTCCAAGCATCGTTTTCCCTGTATATCCAGGAGCTTCACAAACCAGTATTTGAAAAGGTGAAAGACACCCCCTCCCTTTCCTAATAAAAAGAGTTTGCACACACGCTGCACTGTTGTTCACCAAGGGCTTATGGTTGCATGCGAGAGAAACTTATACTTTCCTTGCATCTCCCAACTGGTCACTTCTGCTGTGAGGGAACTGTGTAAACATATATTGCGAATTGATATCGTTCAGTACTAATTTTTTTACAGCGACAGTTGTTATGAGGTCAGAACACAGGTCACTTGCGGCGTCGTAGTTGTCCACCACCACCCCTAACCAGTATAGAACAAAAAAAAATCGGTCAATAAAGAACACCAATAACACAATAGGATTCCAACCCAGGTCCGCTGCGTGCCTGTCCAGTATTCTATCACTGAGCCACGCCTGTGCTTGTAACTTGTTTTTAAACTGGCCATAGGCAGACTTAATGTCGGGAAAGGAATAAGAAAGCGTTTTATAACGTCGAAGAAACATCCAGGTGTCACACAATACGAATTACCCAACGACTAGGTCGTCTAATGCTCCAGCCCATTGGAAAACTTGTTCTTTACCACCCTTTAACTGTGCCGCATACCCACTTCACGCATATTTCTTCATCGTCATCAGCCACTGCATAAAAAAACTGCACAAACTTTCCAACAACTGTGTAGCGGATACCACGTACGCTTCTCCAAACAATGACGAAAGATAACATAGTGAATACTGGCCTACTACACAAAATGTATTATTATTTATGGCGCTGTGGGTACACAGCAGTGTGCTTGCAGCATCCCAAAGAGTGTTCAGAAAATGCTCTGAAAGGCCGCTTTTCAAGCTTTAGGTGCAACTGTGCTGCGCGTTCCGTGCATGCCTGGCTTTTTTTTTTTTAAGGCAGAGACTGCTGCGCCGCGCGGCGCACGAGCCACCCCCACACAGAAACGGCTGCTGCGCCGCACGGAAGTGACGTCATGCATTTTCTGGTTAGGCACTTTATTTGAATAGTCGGGAGTGTCTAGCGGTAGGTCTAGACATAACGATAAAAGCCGGTAAAATTACGTCCAAACGAAAAAGTGAACAAAAATGTTAGTTAGGTTTAGCGTGACAATAATACAAAACCGGCTTGTTTGCCATCTCAAGCTGATTGGTAGTTGTGGCGTAGTTATTCTGCTTTCGACCACGGTAGTGAACGCACGCGGGATGCAGGGCTCCGTCGGAGCGGCTTCAGCGGCCCTTGAGGGCCGCGGTAACAAGTCAACTGAAGAGTACTAAGTGATTCTGCCTCATCTGCCAACCGGACGCGTAGCCTTAAATACTGTGTTTTTGCACGGAAACGTCGAGCGAAACCCTACAGGTTTGAAGACTTCAGAGACGCGTTGGGCCCCACTGGAGTGGGGCCCAACGGACATCATAGCACTCGGAGCGTGCCAGATTAATCACGTCTGGGTGGTTACACAGAACGGAGAAGACGCGACGAAGAAACTGCTGGCCTTCAAGGAACTTCAGGTGAAGGGACACCGGTGTCTCATCGTTGATCCCCAGGACCGGCAGATAAAACTGCGTTTTCATTGGTTGCTTTACGGAGTCACCGATGAGGATGTGCGGACGGCGTTCGCGGCCTTCGGTAATGTTGTCGAAGTGAATCGAGAGCGCTGGAGAGTCGACGGCGTCAGCGACAAAGCGTCGACGACGAGAACCGTGCTACTCAAGTTAAGGAGTGGAGTTACGGTGGAGGACCTTCCGCACCAAGTGCGCGTTGCAGGGGAATTTGCCCTAGTTGTGGCACCGGGCAGGCCTATGCAATGCTTGCGGTGCAAAGAAACTGGTCATGTACGGTGAGACTGCAGGGTGCCACGGTGTTCAGTTTGTCGGCGATTTGGACATCGAGACGCTCAGTGCGTCCGGTCATACGCAGCAGTTACGAGCGCTGCAACGTGCGATGAGATCGAAGAGCAGACGATGGACGCCGCCGAGGCGGAAGACGCGGCTATGGGGGCAGGAGACGCGGCTAGTTCTCTGGTTGAACGTGGGCCGGTTTCGTCTGAAGATTATGATACAGCGTCGGAACCCGAGGAGAAAGATACGGCTAAGGCGGACACCAGCCAAGAGAATTCCACTGAAGACGCACAGAGCCAATTGGTGGACATGTCGACGCAAGCGGCGAGAGGACGCGACATGCCAGCGCACGGAATGACCCGCGGGATTAACACGAGCTCGGCGGTCAAGCGTTCGCTGGAGCAATCTGTGGGCACTGCTCACGAAAGCAAAGTTGAGGGACCGCCAGTGAAGGCGAGACCGGGGCGGCGCTCGGGCCTCAGAGAGAGGTCCAATCTACCTGTGGACCGACTGGCTGGCACTCCAAGGGACCAGCAGCTAACTGATGCCGGACCACCGGATGGCCCCGGAGACGTCTAGCAGGGAGCTAGACGTACACGGTAAGCACCATGCTCCGGGCCTACCCCCTCCTTTTTTAGTGAGTAACGATGGCTAGTCACTGGGTATTGAGCTTTGCAACCTTAAATGTCCGAGGTTTGGCCTCCAGAAAAAAGCAGGCTCAAGTGTATCGCTTGTTAATTGACCAAGATATTGACGTGTTATTCGTGCAGGAGACAAAAGTGGAAGGTGAGGAGGAGACCCGGAGCATGATGCTGCGGTTTACGTCTAAATATTATGCCATAGTTAGTCACGCAAACGGAACTTCGGCCGGTTGTGTGTTTTTTGTTAAAAAGATTCCGGGATTGTTTGTTGAAAGTCACTTTTCTTGTGACTCTGGTAGAACAGTGACTTGTGATTTTAGTACTAGCGAAATTGAATGGCGCGTCATTTGTGTGTATGCGCCGAACGTGGAGGCAGACCGAGAAACTTTCTTTTCGTTAATTAAGCAACATTTACGGACACCAAAACAGCTTGTTTTATTGGGGGATTTCAATTGTGTATTGAGCGCGAAGGATAGAATTAATAACCGCCATGTGCGAGACAGAAGTGTTGAAGTGCTCTATGATTTGCTGAATGAATTTGTCCTGGATGATGTTGCGGAGTGCCTCGAAGCAGGTCGCGAAGTTCGATTTACGCATTTTCAGGGAACCAGTCACGGACGTCTTGATAGGATATACATGGCAGGGGAGACGCTAGCTAAAAGTAATAGTTACACAGTCTTACTTGTCTCTTTCTCTGACCATTGTCTTGTACAATGCAACATGGGACTTAAACAAAAAGAAAACAAATTTATTTGTTATTTATGGAAGTTTAACGCTAAACTACTTCGGGATGGCATTTTTAATAATTTTGTGATTGAGGGAATGAAGAGCATTAAAGTGATCGGAGCCTGTAATGTTGGCGAGGAATGGGAGCTTTTGAAGCAAAGCGTTAAAATGAAAGCCATATCGAGATCTAGTACTTTAAAATATCAAGAAAAAATGAAAGAAAATGAACTCAGAACAACGCTTAAGAAATTGATAGCATTAGAAAGCAAGGAGCCCGGTGCATATAAGGAAGATATTCGAATGGTTCCTATGTATATTTTTCCAGTTCCTATGTATAGGTTAATTAATAGCGGGGGAGAAGGCAATGATGTTCTTAAGCGTGTTAAGAAAACGCAAATTCAGCCTAGTGCAAAAAGCTTTTTCTTTAAATTACACTCCGGAACACTACCGGTTAAGACTTTTTTTTAGAAGATAGAGGAGTTTATATGCCATGGGGTTCAAACTGTTTGATCTGCCGAAAGCCGGAGACAATAGATCACGTTTTTCTGCATTGTTGGGAAGGGGTTTACTTCTGGGGTGTTTTACAGAGAACTCTAAAAAAGGAACTTCCCTTACATACACTGGGTATCAGGCTTTTAACAGTAGAAAAAGAGGAGGGACTGCCTTTTGATCTTATAATGCTGCTTGGCCTCCATTGTCTATGGCGGGCAAGAATGGCCGGTTACTACTGTGACCCTGACAGGCGTCCGGCCCGTATGCTTTTCCGCGAAAGCATTGCTCAGTACATTGATATACTCAAACAACAAGATTTTGTTCCGGAATGGCTCTCCAGGGTTGAACCCCTGGTGAACCTGAAGAAATTTTAGCACTGTAATCACTAATAGTACCGCGACTGTTTTGTCATCACTTCTGTTTGTATGTTACTGTTAACAGTGACTTATATTGATGTGTGTACCTTGTGCAAAACCGGTAATAAAGAAAAAAAAGAGGTAGTTGTGGCGTAGTTGGATAAAGCAACACAACTGGTGTGGTCGGTGGTTCAAGTCCCATTGAAGTTATTGATACTTTCTCTTTTTTCTTTTTTTCTTCACGCATGTATTGTTTTAACATTTGCGCCTCCTCATCAGCCCGACTTGCTGCTGGTGGTGGTCCCGTTCACAGGCCCTTTAATATTGCATCTTCGATTACTCTTGCAGGATTGACTATATTTATTATGATAAAGTGTTTTACGAATTAGTGCTCTTAATCGGCGAGACGCAAAAAGACACAAAAAAAAACTCGAATGCAGCTGGCTGCATTGGTTTCTTCGGCAGAGGAGTCAGGAATGTTGATTTCCACGGTTTATCAAAGTTTTGATGACAGAAAGGTGCACTGCAACGTAGTCTCGGGCAACTTTTTTATGTCGCTTAGTGTACCATCACCTGACGAGGTAACCGGCAGGCCGCTTTCTTTAAAAATACTGACGTGTCACCGCAATGTTCTTGGCGATCGGCACTTGATAAAGAATGCCCAAGGGCAAGTGCCGACGGCGTTAGCCCATCTAACTACAAAACAGCTTGTCTGCCTTGCTCAATAACACGCGCGGCCTGTGACAGCACGGGAGCATTCACGTAGCAACGGATGAAAACGGCCGTACGTGTTCGCACTTGACAAAACAGACGGCAATGCAGTAGCTGCCCCGCCGCGGTGGTCTAGTGGCTAAGGTACTCGGCTGCTGACCCGCACGTCGCGGGTTCAAATCCCGGCTGCGACGGTTGCATTTCCGATGGAGGCGGAAATGTTGTAGGCTCGTGTACTCAGTTTTGTGTGCACGTTAAAGAACCCCAGGTGGTCGAAATTTCCGGAGCCCTCCACTACGGCGTCTCTCATAATCATATGGTGGTTTTGGGACTTTAAACCCCACATATCAATCAATGCAGTAGCTCTGGCCTTCGGAGATCACAGGCTTCGTAAGAACATTACAATAAAGTTGTTTCTATCCATTGTATGAACACTTCGCCGACGCACTGGGGTTTCATGCATGTTCGTCCGGTCAGTCACACGTGAACTGTGCGAAAGCATTTATTTCATCGTCGACCTTGTCCTTTACGACAAGCAAAACTCGGCAGCAAGAACACTTTCACCTTTGACAACACCACGTTTGGCATTGCAATCTAGAAAATGCAGTACGTCCAACAACTGTAATCCGCACATCATACTGAGAAACTTTATGGCGCAAACACTCAGATGACGCTGTGGCGCAGTGGACGGCCGCGCTAGCTCCAACCACCAGGTTCAACTAAGCATCCAGCAATCACATGAAGCAGCGACGACACTTCAGTCCTCCTTGGGAGTGGCCTAGGCCATGGCCACGATTTCATCGGAGTTTTCACCACCTAACACATCGCAGGCGGCTACCATCTCGCAGTGTTTACTTTTCGCAGGATGGATGGATGGATGGATGTGGCTGTACCCTTTAGATCAGGCGGCGGCTAACGCCACCTAGCCGTAATACTTAGTGAACTAACCATTACATTTATCTTTTTTTTTTCCTTTAAATAATGAAGTTGAGGATTCGTACTTCGCAGTGAAGGGTTTAATTTTCACTCGTGCCTTGACTTTAGCCACCAATCAGATAACCTCCTTCTAGTTAAGTCTACCCGCTTAAAGTCTATTTTGCCCTCGCTGTCCCTAAATCCCAGTGCTTTGAAAAACTCTGCGCCATCATCCTGAACTATAGGGTGAAGCCCTTTACAGAACATTATCAAGTGTTCGGCAGTTTCTTCTTCCTCTCCACACGCACTGGATACTGTGTCGACCCCTTCGTATTTGGCCCGATATGTCTTGGTTCGCAGTACTCCCGTCCTGGCCTCAAACAGTAGAGAACTACCCCGAGTATTATCATAGATCCTTTCCTTGGCAATTTCCTGCTTAAAAGTTCGATAGATCTCTAGTGCGGACTTCTTAATCATGCCCATTCTCCACATGTCAGTCTCCGTTTCCTTCACTTTTTTCTTAACCGATTTTTGGTTTGGCCACCTGCTGTTTTCTAAGTATTTACCAGTCAACTTCCTGGTTCGCTTCCTCCATTTTGTATCGACATTCTTCATGTACAAGTAGCTGAAAACCTTCCTAGCCCAACGCTCTTCCCCCATTTCTCTCAATCGCTTCTCAAATTTTATCTTGCTGCTAGCTTCCCTGCCCTCAAATGATGTCCATCCCATATCACCTTGTACTCCCTGATTTGGAGTATTCCCGTGAGCTCATAAAGCAAGCCTACCTATTCCACGTTGCTTAATTTCTAATCTTGCTTGAACTTCTTATCTCATGCACAACACCCCATTGCCAAACGTCAGCCCAGGAACCATGACCCCTTTCCATATTCCTGTCACATCATACCTATTGTAATTTCATAGTGCCCTATTTTTCATCACCGCTGCATTCCTATTACCTTTAGTCGTCACGTATATTTCGTGTTCCCTTAGTTACTCGGTCCCATTGCTTATCCATACACCCAGAAATTTGTATTTATCTGTTATCTCTAGCGTGACCTCCTGTATTTTAAGCTCACTACCTTCGTTGTCATTGAAAATCATGACTGCTGATTTTTCCCTACTGAATCTAAAATCTAACCTATCTCCCTCATTACCGCAGATGTCCATCAATCTCTGCAAATCTTCCTTGTTGTTGGCCATTAGCACTATATCATCTGCGTACATTAATGCTGGTAGTGCCTGATCAATAAGTTTTCCTTGTTTGACTAAAGAGAGGTAGAAGCCCAGTCCACTTCCCTCTAATTTTGCCTCTAATCCTTGTAGGTACATCATGAATAATAAGGGTGACAGGGGGCACCCCTGCCTAAGCCCCCGTTTTACCTCTGCAGGCTTGGATACCTGTTTTTCCCACTTTATAACTACCTTGTTACCTTTATAGACACCCTTTAAAAGATTAGTGACTACATGATCCACGCCTAGTGTGTCCAGTATTCCCCACAATTCCTCTTGAACCACGCTATCGTACGCTCCCTTGATATCCAAAAATGCTAGCCACAGGGGCCTGTGTTCTTTTCCTGCTATTTCGATGCACTGCGTCAGTGAGAACAGATTGTCTTCCAACCTCCTGTGTTTCCGAAACCCATTCTGCAGTTCCCCCAGCACCCCCTCATCCTCTATCCACGCCTGCAGTCTTTCCTTTATAATCTGCATCGCCAGCCTGTAGACCACTGATGTCACTGTTATAGGACGGTAGTTGTTTATGTCAGCTTTGTCCCCCTTTCCTTTATAGATCATGCTCATCCTGCTAAGTTTCCATCCATCGGGAACTTCGCCATCGATTATTATTGTACTCACTGCCTCTCTCAAAGCCTGCTTAGACTTCGGACCTAATGTTTTTATCAGCCTAATTGGAATGCCATCTGGGCCTGTTGATGTACTACTAGGAACCCTTTTCTCAGCCCTTTCCCACTCTTGTTGTGAAAATGGAGCCATTGCACCACTTGATTCGTCTTTGTCTATTGTGGTGCATAAAGTACTTCTTTGATGAAATTTTTCTGTCACCCTTGTTCTTATATATTCAATAGCTTCGTCCCCTTCTAGCCAAGCACCTTGGGCTGTAGTTATAAAGTTCTGCTCTAGGCTCGTATCATTTCTTAGGGAGTTTAGATGGTTCCAAAATTTCGCAGCTGCCTTTCTATCTTTTTTATGTACTTCTGCCAGCCACTGAGCTCCCTTCCTTCTAATCTTTTCATTGATCAGAAGGGATGCATCCCTTCTACAGCTTAGAAAGATTGCCCATTTTCTTTCCACATCATCTGTCGGTTCACCCCGCTGCTTAGCATGTCTGTGTTCCCTAGAGGCTTCCTGACGTTTTGCTATGGCTCTCTTAACTTCCTCATCCCACCAACTTTTGGGTTTGTGTCTTCTTTTCCGGGGTGACTTGTCACGCGTCTTAGCAAGCTCTATCTCAAAGAGTCTTAGATTCGTGTATGTCCACACTGTCTTATTATCCTCCGTGATTAATTTCTCAATTTGTTTAGATTTAAAGTACTTGTAATATGCATTTAAATAACAAACCTAGGCTAATTGACTTGTTACACACCTGTTTAGTAAAATTTTTTGTAGGTTTAACGCATTACACACAAATAATTTACACAATTAACTAGCTTTAGGTAATAATTTTTAAAGTGACATTCTTTATTTGCGGTGCAGAAGCCACTTCTGTGTGGAGTGGCTGCTGCAAGGCGCGGCGCAGAAGACGCTGTTTTTTTTTAAACATGCCTAAAAAGCTAAGTGTCAAAAAAAATTAAAACATATGTGCATTATAGTCACTCCCACGTTCCCTCGCTGCCTAAAAATAATAAACAGGTGCTTTAGTAGCAATAACAAAACGCACGGCTACCAGCGACCACAGCATTACGGCGCTAAGGGCAGGCGCCACCACCTTCTGCCCTGAGCAATATGACCGCCGCGGCTTCACTTTGATACATTGGCAGGTATGCAGGACCGCTACTCCAGAAGTTTTGTATAGCCTCCTTGGGGTAGAGCAAGGAGGTTATACTAAAACTAACCTCCTGGGCGGGACCGCCACTCCAGAAGTTTTAGTATAACCTCCTTGGGGTAAAGCCACATCCATCCATTCATTCATACAGTTTTACCTTCTTGGTCCCGCCGTCGAATTGCTATAGACATTAATTGCAAAATGGCGGCGCGCATCGAACGCATGAATGTCGTATGTCGTTGTGAACTTGCTTGCAAACTCAAAGTCAGGGACTGCTTGATTTTGTGATGATCGTGACAACGAAATTAGCTGCCTGAATTGACTGTATTGTAAAGTGCTGATCATGGCCGGCGTCGAGCAGTGGGTGAGCGATCAGCTGCACTCCATTCTGGGGCTAAGCGATCGCTATGTCGCTCAATTCCTCGTCAACATGGCCCAGAAGAGCTCCTCTCGACAGGACCTCGTTGAGAAGATACGCGACACAGGTACCATTTCGGTGAACGACGATGTCATCGGATTCATGGGACAGCTGTGGGACAAGGTTTGTAACGTGACGTCTTGAGCATCCCATGTCTATGGAAGTCGCCCAGAATTCGGTTTCTTGACGACACATTGAGCGATAACACAGCTGCCCTTTCACTGGCGTTGACACCTGAACTGAGTGCCGTTCTGTGTACTCGCGGGATAAACGCATGTCGTAGTAGAGGCATTAATGGCGCATGTCGTGTTGCTTAAATACATTTTTAAGATGTGTTTGATCCAAGCAGTCTGTCTTCGCTCACGGCAACCATCATTAGATACTGCGTCATTATTGCATGCGAACAATAAAAAAAAAAGGACAGCAGGACCCTTTAATCCGTTCCGTATCACCACCTTAAGCATGCGGGGGAAAAGAAAGTAAGTGGTTTAGCACAACTGAAGTGTTGTACTAGGCCCTTTTCCCAAAACACCCGCGTTGGAACGCCATTGTACTAGGCCCTTTTCCCAAAACACGCACGTTGGAACGCCAACATGACGGGACGCAAGCTTTGTGATGTCGCTGTAGTGTTGTCTGCGCATCGCATGCTGGTTGCGTTCTTGTTCATGCTTAGAGGCCCAATAACGTTCCACTGACTAAGTTATCACGCTGAGGCAGGTTAATCGCCGCGTGATTATTATATGCGCGTGAACGCCCCTCCCCCCAGTCACCTAAAAAGCGGAGAGATGCTGCGACGGACTCCCCCCCCCCCCCCCCCCCCCCCACTCACATGGTTTCCTAATAATACACTTGTGGACTCTGGCGCTAGTGTCTAGGAGAGCTGCAATGCGCACACTTCAGGCAGCATCATGAGTATGGTGGGCTTAGTGCACGGATTTGACTAGTCTTCGTTATTTCAGCTCCTTTTGCCTCTGCATGGCCAGAATCCACTTTGCTGCACGACGCAGTTCATCTAAGGTTCAGCAGTCATTCTTCACCACGTTAGCTTTTTTGGCTCACGAACTTCAAATTGGCTCACGAAGTTCACCCCGGTCCTTTCTTTTATTCGAAGCAAAACCAAAACACAACAATAAACGAATTCATAAATTTGTTAGAGTCCCACAAGCACAAAGACTAAGGAAATCCATGTACTACCAATCATTTCCATAGTGGCTGAACGATCGCAGTGCCAGAGTCGCCTCTCTTTAACTTTAGGAAGTTCAATGGAATATATGGTTTTTACATGATCTTAAACGCCATGTTGTGAGTCCATGAGGTTGCATGCACGATATCAGTAGGATAAAATGGGCACCAAGGTTGGTCTGTAAATATGCAAATTTTAGATGCACACAGGTCAGGTGGGAAGTGAATATTCAAAATAAATAGAAAACTTAGTTGCCAGTGGGTTGTTACACATGGAAAATTGCGAGTGGTCTCGCACTTAAAGGGCACTCCTATTGAACAAGCACTCGGTTGCCAGCGCACCGAGCTCTTGCAGGAAGTGCAGTAGTGGTACATCGATACTTGTTTCTCTTTTCATGACATCTCATCTTATACTTTGGGATCTGAGTTGTCTTAATGATGGCACAGGGGAGCTTTACAGATGTACTCCTACAAGTGTTGTGGTTCGGGCTACTTGGTTTTTATATTTCAGAAAAATTTACTTCTGCATTTGCCAAAAAATTATATTCTGCTAGATAAAAAAGGTAGGCTCCTGAGAACACGTGGGCCAAAGAAGTCAGCTAGAACTTGCTGCTCACTATGAATGATGCCATACATCCTAATTACCTTGCTGTATACCCCAAGTCTACGGCTGATTTTATAATAATGAGCTTAATAGCTAGTGTGGCTGCCACTTGCCCTTCTGCACGCTTGTGATCACCCTGAAAGAAAAAAAAAAGTGCCCAAGTTCATGACATGCGCTGACCCAGGGATTCATCTTCCTGCCATCTTGTGATTGCCCTCTTTGCCCAGCTTCCAGCACGTTTGCTGGTATGAAATGAGGGAAAGTGATCAAGGCATGGAGCAAATATCTGTAACTTCCATCTTATTTGACAGTTTCTGAAAATTCTTTTTGACAGTTGATTCAGGAGGCACAAGTAGTTTCAGTGATGCCATTAGACAATTACTGGGAAAAAGTGTTGCAGGGCCCCTCTAAAAAACGTGGCACTGTTTAAATTGTATTTTCATACATCTCTGTGTGGTCAAATATTTCTCGATAGAGGGAATGGACTTGAGTAGGGTAGATAGCTGGGGGGCAGTTGGTGCAACACAATTGCAGAAATGCATGTCCAGCGCTCAGTTGAAAAGTGAACAAAAAGACGAGATGGGCATCGCCATGTGTCTCACCTGATTCTTTGCCCTTCGTCTGAGATCTGAATGTTCATTTACGAATCGACCAAGAGGAGGAGTTTACACAAGTGTGGCATAGCCCAACTTTGTCTGACCAAAAGCCAACTGCCACACTTTCTGTACCTCAGCCTCATTCAGGGAGCTTGCATTTGGAGCACTCTCTTGGCGTCATCTACAGTACTCACAAATTGAAACGGGTCAATTTAGAGCCAAGTAACGTGCTTCCACCATCTTGAGTTCGGGGCATATCACTGTAATGTTGACTCGAGCTCATAGATCCAGGGGGTGCAACAGCTGTGCAAATTGTGTCAATTTGATACAATTTCTGATTGTTGTGCTGAGCTGCGCCAAAACCGTAAAACTTGCTGTAATTGCACCACGCTGCGCCAAAATGTGCAGCCAGCCTCAAAATTTTTTCAGATGCGCTAATTTTGGCGAGGAATGCAAACCCAATTGGCCACCTGCAGTTTGCACTATCCGTCGAAGTGCACAGACCCCAACTATAGTGCCTAAAATGTACTTAAAATATGACAAGATAAAGTAACAATGCTGCGCCCATCGGTTTGTTGACCGCAGCGGATACCTATTGGCGCGACGGCGAAACTTCAAGACAAAAATGCATTGCTGTTAACACCAGCGAATCGCGGGAAGTGTAAATTTCCTACCCTGAAAACGCGGTTATGGCTTGTTAGGAACTAAAGCTGGAAGCATTTGCAGCGTTTTCCTCGTGCCAACAAGCTCGACATACTGCGAATGCCGGGGTTTCCAATGACCACGTCGATTGCCTTAGCAGTGGCACCTAAAACATTTGTTTTGTTGTGAAGTTGCGTAGCCCGGGCCGCGGTCCTAACGATAGATAGATATCCAGTACCATCGCCGGACCAATGGGCATGTGACATTGTTACTTTACTTGGCTGAATGCTCTTTGCAAAGGAGCCGAATCGGCACCAACTCGCCTAGTAAAAAAGGGGGGGGGGGGGAATGGGGGGTATGTAGCGGTTAGAAAATTTCTTGGCTTTGGTTTTAACCTGTGCAGAGAATGCTGCTTAAGCCACCTTTGCTGCAGTACACTGGTGCCCAGTAGAAAAGCTTATTGAGATTTCGAAGGGGCTGTTAGCGCTATTCACGGGACACTGAACTTTTTGCTAGGTTACTCGTGCATTTGTATGCCGTATAATTCCGAGTACCAGTACAATAACTGACATCCAAATAAGCTCCTGGCAATCATATGGAGCTGTGTATCACATTTCTGCTTCATTAAAGGAAAAAAAAAACAACTAAATTCTGCACCAGTTTTTTTTTTTTTTTTTCACCACCCAACTCCTCGGTTTTACAAATCTTCCAAATTTTGAAGTCCTAAGCATGGAAGATTCTTATTTATATTCGCAGAGTCTGTCAAATTATTTGACAGGCACAGCAAAGGCTAATATGGACATCATTACTGTTTGCTCAGTGGGTTGGTTCAAAATACAACTTTCATCGAAATATCTGTGCTCATGTTCATACTGCACAATTTAGGTGATGTTGCATGGTTTATACGTATACTTTTTTTCAGAATGTAAGCCTTTTTATTTACACTGCTCCAAATTTGATATTTCATGGTAGAAAAAATATATGCATTTTTTTTTCTGTAACCTGCTCCAAATTTGGATTTTAGTGCTTCATAAGTATCATTTTGCTGCTCCTAAAATTGCCCCAAATTGTATTTTGGCTGTTGCACCCCTGTAGATTAGAGTGAACATTATTTTTGAGACCAGATTTGTATTAATGTGATGTGGTTGTCTCAAGCAATTGAGCATACCAGTCATTATACAAAAAATATTTGATTCCACTTGAATTCATGACTGCTGTACATTACTGGAAAGTACAGATGGATGTGGGAGAAAAATAGAACTGACATATGTGCTATCCAATTTTGTTCTCTTGTGTGTTATGATATTTATTTTTGCTAGCACTGCTGGTGCCACATTTGCAGTACTTTTATTTTCAAAGTTTTACACTTCAAAGGATTAAACAAAACCGTTTCAGCAATGCCTTGCCATTAAAATTCTATATTAAAGCATTCAAGACACGCTGCTAGAAGCGACTGATTGCTATATGCTACCATAAGAAAAGTATATTTGAAGGTGTATGGTCTCTTTTTTCTATGTTTTCCTGGTCTAATCTGGGCTCACTTTAATGCCATTGTCTTTCATGGCAGATTCGAGATATGCACATGAGAAGTTACCACGGTTGTTTTCTACAGTGTTACAGGAAAGAATGTTTGAAAGTGCTTTTTGGTCCATAAAGGGGTGCAACTTGAGGTGGAAGGCCATTTCAGTTTGTTGCCTAACGGGAAAGGCCAATTCGCACGATCCCCTACGTCCAAGACAACTTCAAGGCCATCCTCTTCGTCTTACCGTCACCCGAAAGCTATCTGCATCTAACTAGGTTTGCACTGTCTTCAAGATTGGAGGCATTGTGAGCCTTGCGCGATTTTTCATGCTCTGCAGCCCACCTTTGACCATATGACATTTTCGATGTTGTGCTAGGGTGAAGTAATTTGTAATCACCTGATACTTTTTAGACTATTTCGTGTGGACACATTTCATGAGGCATCTAAAGTTTTCCTTAAAGGGACCCTGAAACAGTTTTCTGAAGTTTTGTCAATATTCAGGCTCGAGCACCATCGAATCATTTTCACCGTAAATTTAACTACACGCTGTGTATTACGTCTGCTACAGACAATTATATCTATACCTTCCTCCTTATCCCTGCCTTGCCTCCTCAACTCATGAGTCGTGCTGGTATCCCTGGCAATTGCAGCGCTGTCGTGAGTGCACTTGACGGCTTAAGCTTTGCCCAGTCATGGGCTTCGAGATTGTCTACCGACAGGCTGCCCACAATATCTGATGCCGAAACCCAGTGTGTCCGGCGGCATGCACGCCGTATGGCAAAAGAGATGAATATCACGGAGTGGTTGATATCTGCTCCGGCAGGTGCCACTGCACTATCTGCTGATGTTATTTGATTTTCAAGTGCGGCGAAAACCTGCAAAGGCATGCAAACAAACAAAAGGAATTCGAGAACATTCACCGACAAGCATTAACTCGAGAATTGTGGCTGTGTTTTCAGAGTTGAAGTTACAGCCGCAGACACATGCATGGTAGCGTTGACTAGACAGCGACAGTGCGAATGCTCATTCCAGCAACGAGCTGAAGTACTCCCGGTCTACAAGTGCCGACAAAAATTTCACGATGTTGAAGTTTTAAGAGTCCCCGATTGCTAGATATGTGGTACATAATACAGCTAGGGCAATTCGCTGGGTCCAAGAAAAGAAAAAAAAAAAAACACTAGAGATACGCACTGTGGCTCAGCTCACATCAACACGGAGCTCGTAATACAAGCAGTCGATGCTCGCTGCCCACAGGAGAGTTTGTGGCATAGACTGAGATATCCAATAAGATAGGTCATCGGGTGCTATGTGTACTGGAACATTTCTACTCATGTAAAAGGTGCAAGAAGTTGAAAACTTGTTCGGCTCGGCCACTGTAAACTGCCGTGATAAGATGTTTAAATTCATCCAATAAATTACACAGTTGACGCAAAGAGTTTAAATCGGTCTACGAATGATCCTTAGGACTTGCTTTACCCATGCAATGCGTCTATATGTAACCGTCAAAACTGTTTCAGGGTCCCTTTAACAGATGAAAAGGCTGCTGTACAGGTGTTTGGGTAAACGCTATCTATTGAACGGCATGTGTAATTAGTCTGGCAGATGTTTATGTAATGATAATTGTTGTTGGTCATTGTCCAAATGTTAATATCATATTTACACAATTGTAGGTCGACTCATTTTGTATTAACTTGAAATGAAATGTTGGAGGGGTCGACCTAAAATTGAAAACGAATTTCGATTGTGAAGCCTTTCGCAAAATGATCTCCGCCTATTTTTGAAAGCTAGCTTTTCCGCACAGCTTTTAAGTACTGTCATGAAGCAATTTTTGCACATTAGTGGTTTCACGATGTGCCAAAAAAAATGTTTTAATTAAAATTTGCTCGTGCTCCTTCTTTTTTTTATGTTGTGCCATTTTCGGTGGTTGACCTACATTCAAGCTGACTTATAATCGTGTAAATATGGTACATTATTTTACCCTGAAAGCTTTTCTTTGATTGTGACTTATTTTTTTAATGTGCCTTGAGCTAAATTTTTCTGCTTTTTAACTTAAAACCTATGCACACCACTATATAATTGGTGGGGGGGGGGCATATCGTTGCTGAACATTGTGTCACAGGTTAACGTTCTGCAAATGTGGATATAAATTAGCCCAATTGTAATTGATTGATATGTGGGGTGTAACGTCCCAAAACCACTATTTGTATATGAGAGATGCCGTAGTGGAGGGGTCCAGAAATTTTGACCACCTGGGGTTCTTTAACGTGGACACAAATCTGAGCACACGGACCTACAACATTTCCGCCTCCACCCAATTGAAATGAACAAGGGCTTGTTTGCTGAAGTTTAGCTTATTCCTGCAGGGGCTTTCTCAGAGATATCAATGCTCACAAGTCAGCTGTTTGCTTTTGCATTTAACGGCACAGGCTGACATTCTAAACAAGGCAGGGCATTTCATCAAACCTTGGTCATATGCACTGGCTGTCACAATTGTGCAGGTACCTCACCAAGAGCGACGAGAGAAGCCAGCTCGTGTCCGTGAACGTGCCATGCAGGAGCTGCTCGAGGAGAATGCCAAGTACACACTGCTTCCAGACAGTGATGATGAAGCACCATCTACAACAGCCAAGAAGGTGTGTGCTTGTTTGCTCCACAGTGCAAGAAATTGAGAAGCTAGTTGCTGGGAAAAGGGGGGCACAAAAACTCAAAATATATCTGCAGTATAACGAAAAACAACCCGTCTTGTGTTGCATAGGTGTGTGCACTTTTATAACTGAAGTGCTGTTCAATATGTGTGCTCTACATTCTTAAAAGCCGTCAAGCTGTGCTTTTCTTCAGCATGCACATGAGGGTTTCATATCTGAACTCGTTAGCTTTAGTTGCCTGCTGTCAGGACTGACGAATACCGTAATACAAGAGTATCGCGGTAGTGTTTCCAGAGGTACTTTAGAGTATGTGTATTTTGTGGACCGAGACACAGTTGAAGAATGTATTTGTATTTCAGTAACAAAATACTTTTACAGTGTATTTATTGTATTGCGATGCAATGCAGGACACTGGTATCAAGTTAAATTTTGTTTTGCCGCAAATAAGCTTGTTTCCTGAAGGGCACTGCGGCTTCTTTCTTTGTGCCAGTACAAGTAGAGCTGTGCCACCAGTCAGCGACACGAGAAGGACCGCAATGGTTTCCCCTAAAGCGCAGAATGACTCATGCAGCAAGTGAACAATGCCACTGACGACAGAATCGCGGAGGCAGTGTTCTCATCTTCTGTCAACGAAAGTCATTGTGCGGCATGCATAATGTCTTTCACAGGCCAGTCCAGTATTAGCATGCATTCATTTCTCAAAGTGGCGGCACTTCCATAGTCACTTCCAGTAGTTGTGACGCGTACCTAGTTGATTTGCAAGCATTGAACCATCTTCTGTGGTACCAGGCTCTCCAACCGCCGGATCCAGCTTAGCCTGTTCTGGCTTGCTGAAGTGTGCGTTTGTAGCAGTGGTGGTGGTGGGGACAGCTTTATTGAAGAGTGACCCTTTTGGCTCACGCAACAAGTGCTTTCTGTAGTGTCTGGTCGGGTGCTCTCAGCTGCTGTTCGTGTTTCTACGTCTGTTTAGAGAGTTGGCAGGAGTGACCTTGAAGGGCCTAAACCATCTTACCCTCAAAAAACGGGGTTCAAGAAGCCGTTGTTTAAAATGTGCAATTTTAGCATAGTGGGCCCCACTGCAAATAGGTACAATAAAACCTCATTAATTCAAACTCGGTCACTTCAAAATCCAGTGTATAAGTAAATAATTTAAAGTGGCGCTCGGCACCAGTCCAGTTAATTCGGAAACTTCGGGTGCCATGGCCCTATTCAAGATGCGGATTTTGTCCCAATCCACAGAAATGACGGCCTTTAAAAGCCATAAGGCAATGCAAAGTAGCGATACTGATGAGTGGCAGCTGACAAGCACCCCAGCCCCACGACTTCCAGCACAAAAAAAAGGGGTGTCTCGTGGTCAACCAATACGTGCGCCTGCGGAAAACAAGGCGTGCTTCACTGCAGTACAGCAGTGACGCGCGAGCAGCATATTACTCGTTTTTCGCTACATCAACGCTGCATGATTTAACCATTCTTTCTGCGATTCTAAAGAAGTTTAACAAAGGACAGTTAGGTGGAACTCGCTATGTATGCAAACCTTCGATTGCCGGTGCATCCAATAATTTGTGCACTTGCACCAATGGTGGAGTTCCTGCCTGCAATGCCTACTTCGAAAACTAAGTTTGAGAGCTTCAATGATCATGTTTTCCAGCCAAAACATATAGCGAATTTTGTCACACTGGCCATTATTAAATTCCTTTTTTTTACTAGAAAGAATGGGTGAATGGTTTCATCATGATGTGCCGACGCAGCGGGGAGCAGGCGACATGCTGCTCGCATGCCATTACTGTGAAACATCTTCTTTTCTGCAGGTGCACGTTTCAGTTGATCACGAATGCATTATTTTTTTTCTTTTCTCCCTGTGGTAGCAGCGAGACCCACCATTACTCCGTGTTTTCGGCAAAAATTAAGACCAAGTATTGCGGGAAAACCTTGGAGCCGCAAACTAGCCGGCACAGCAAATGATGAGCCCTAATTACTTCAAATAATTGCAAGTTTTTTCCCTCCCATTTTTAGTATGCTCTGTTAATTTGAAAACCCGCTTTATTCGAAGATTTCTCGCGGCTCCAGTGACTTCCAATTAACAAGGTTTCACTGTAATTATGGCCTGCAGCTAATATGGGCAAGGGAATCCTCGGCCTTCTCAGGTGCAACACCAACCAGACCAGACATCTGAGGATTCCACAAAAGGGCGAGTGGCATTGGCTTCTCAACGACACGAACAGACCCATGTGAGGGTGGAAATCTTTCGTTACCTAGGTGACCCCAGAAAAGATATTGTCACACTGCAAGATTATCTAGCTATGACGGCAGTGTTTATTCATTATAGCACGAAGTTTAGCTAGTCTGCACAGCATACAGGCTTTTTTTGCAAGTGTTGTGTTGACGCCGAACTGATGCTGTCTAGAAGACAGCATATTTGAGAAATTCCTGTTGCTTTATTGCAATTAACACAACAACATTCTTGGCAAAACAGATCTTATGTGCAAAGTGCAGGGAGGGCGGAAGTGCTGCGCCAATCTTATCTGCTGCACCAGGCTGCACATAAACGGCAATTCCCGTGAGAATCGGCGATTGGAAGTGCAAACCGCCAAATCTTGCCGATTATTATTGTCGACCGAGCAGCACGGAGCGTCTGCTACGCAAAGCAAGCGGCCACATCCATATCCAGTGTTGCTCAATCATGTCATTCGGTTCGTTCATAAGGCTTGCTAGTGCTCGTCTCATCGCTGTTATCGCCGTGAATTTCGCGCAAAAGTGGCGGCACCAGCATGAGTAACTGGGCAAGGGCATTTTTTGATGGGCCATAACTGCAAGCTAAACATTATATTGCAACATGTTTTTATTGATTTTGGAAGCTAATATGCAGTAGGATAAGTGGGCAAAGTTTAAAAGTTATCAAGAATGTTTTTTTTTAATTGTTGTAAGAAGTTTCCCTTGCCTGCTCTTTTCTTGAAGTTGGCGTGATTATATTTCTTTTTGAAAAGTGATAATAATATAAGCTTTGGCAGTTTTATAAATATGGATGTGGAAGAAGTGATGTGGAATTTTCACTGGCATGCCATAGGTGCTTTGTGAAATAAAGGCCTGTGAACTAAGCAAGATAACGTTATTAGCTCAAATTTGAGAATTTGTATGAACAAATATGTATTATACAGACAATCAAAATATAATTGAAAGTAAGCCCCAGTACGCCTGTATGTAGGCAAACAAATTTGAGGCACGTAACTTTAATATATTTTGTATAATTCATCGCCTAAATTGAAAAAAAGCAGCATAGCATGTACGCGTGGCACTCAATCTCTCCATCATTATTGATTTACTCTCCTTCGAAAAATTTTTTTACAGCAAAACCCATTGCGGATCTCTTTTCTACACTGATCAGGCAACTATATATAAAATCTTGAAAGAAATTTAAGAGGTCAACCAGCCATGCTTTGTTCAATCTTACGTGAAATCACCTCACTATTGTTTCATAGCGCGCAGTAGCGGTGCCAAGGAGCACTTTGAACAGAGTCCGGTATACGCAGCGATTGAGATAGTGACAGCACGGACACTATCGGCTTTCCGCGATACATGTGCGCGCTTCCCTACCACGATCGGAGACTAAACGAACTGACAGTTTCATTTAAACACGGAGCGATCACGTGTGTGTCCTCGGGGAGGGGGGGGGGGGGGAGGGGGATAAATGTCTTTGTAGAGGAGTATGAGCATCTCCTGAAATAAAAGTGTTCCAGTATCTAGAACTAAGATAAAAGAACATCACCAACTAGCCCCGCAGTGTACTTTGTCCAGTATCTGTGTGTGCTTCGGAATCCTTTTTTTGTCCTTTTGAAAATGGGCCTCAGTGTCTGCTTCGAACCCGTGTACCCATTTCAGTATTCTACAATACTTTTTCAAGTATCTCAGCCCAGCCCTTTACCCTGTCTATGCCAACAGAATTCGACAGATTCTTGTTTTGCCTTTCTACAGGGGCTACCGAACAAATTGAAGAAGTTCACTTTTCTACTATGGTTTATTTCAACACTTTTTTATTATGGGTGCAACTAGGAGTGTTGTGATTGACTAGTGTTTTTATACCGTGTTTAGGGACTTAATGCATAGAAGTGTGTGTGTGCCATAACACTCAGTAATGGCGTGCTGTCTTTATGGGGCTGATGAGACTAGTATATTGTCACGCAGCAAAGGACGACGCAGTTGTCTATAAGGAAAACAAGTTTATTGGAGCGAACTTGTGCTCCCCTAACAACTGAAAGAATACACAGGCGGCGATGCAGCGGTCGGCAAAACGACGTGCACGCTAGTGAGCGTCGGCGATCGAATGTCGCGGCATCGGCTGTGCGGGAATTTATATCCCTCGGCGCGAGAGTTTCTCTAATAGTCGAATTGTATCGAGAACGCTGTGATAGCGTTTGTTCGAAACGCTGTTTGTTCGGAACGCTCGAAACGTTGTTCAATAGCGTTTGTTCGAAACGCTGTGATAGCGTTTGTTCGAAATGCTGTGAAAACAGTGATAGCACAGGCCGGCGCAGCCAGGCCGAAAAAACAAAACACAAATAAACAAACCCAATGCATGGTTCGCGGCATTACCCCCCCTCTAAGAGTGCATCGACCCGATGCTAACATAAGGGACAGTCCAAACGAATTAAAATAAAAGTTCGTCATCGTCCCTAGAAAGGTTTTAAGCGAACCACATGGACGACTTCGGGCCACGTGCGTCGTCGTGATGTACGAGAGTCACCATCGGGGATCACTTCGTACGTTAGTTCGCCAACACGTCGTAGAATCCGGTAGGGTCCGAAATAGCGTCGTAGAAGTTTCTTACTGAGTCCACGTCGTCGAATGGGAGTCCAAACCCACACACGATCTCCAGGATGGTACTCGGCGTCTCGGCGTCGGAGATTGTAGCGTCCGGCATCCACCAGTTGCTGGTCCGTTATACGAACTCGAGCGAGCTGGCGGGCCTCCTCCGCACGTTGGAGGTATCCTTGGACGTTGGCGTTGAGGTCGTCGTCTTCTACGTGCGGAAGCATGGCGTCGAGCATCGTAGTCGGCCGTCTTCCATAGACGAGCTCGAACGGTGTCATCTGCGTGGTTTCTTGGGTAGCCGTGTTGTACGCAAACGTGACATACGGGAGGATGTCGTCCCACGTCTTATGTTGAACGTCGACGTACATAGACAGCATATCCGCGATTGTCTTATTCAGCCGTTCCGTTAGTCCGTTCGTTTGGGGGTGGTACGCCGTCATTCTTTGGTGATCCGTGTTGCTGTAGCGTAAGATTCCTTGCATGAGCTCCGCAGTGAAGGTCGTTCCGCGGTCCGTGATTAGGACCTCAGGGGCTCCATGTCGCAGCACAACTTGGTTAGTAAAGAACTTTGCAACTTCTTGTGCAGTTCCCCTCGGAAGAGCGGTGGTCTCTGCGTAGCGCGTCATGTAGTCTGTCGCTACGACAATCCATTTGTTCGCGGATCGGGATGTAGGGAACAGGCCCAGAAGGTCCATTCCGATCTGTTGGAAGGGCCTCGTTGGGACGGCAATCGGTTGCAGAAGTCCGGCGGGTCTCGTCGGTGGTGTTTTTTGTCGCTGCCAGTCACGGCAGCTCCGGACGTAGTGGGTGACATCGGATGTAAGGCGGGGCCAGAAGTATTTCGCCTTGATTTTTGTAATCGTGCGAGCTGTTCCGAGATGTCCGGAAGACGGGTCGTCGTGGCACGCTTCCGAAATTTCGTCACGAAGGTCTGCGGGGATGACAAATAGATAATTCCTTCTCGTTCCGGGGTTGAAATTCTTCTTCACTAGGATGGAGTTTTTGAGGCTGAACGCTGGTAAGTTGCGCTTGAACGCCCTAGGCACGGCGACGTTGCGTCCTTCGAGGTAGTCGATCATGGCGCAGAGGTCAGGGTCGGCACGCTGCTGGGCGGCTAGGTCGCTCTCTGTCACGACTCCGAAGAACGCGCTGTCTTCATCGGAGTCCTGTGGTGGTGGGTCGACGGGGGCGCGGGACAGGCAGTCGGCGTCGGGAGTGTTTCCTGCCGGATTTGTAGAATATTGTAACGTCGAACTCTTGCAGGCGCAAGCTCCACCGCCCAAGACGGCCAGAGGGGTCCTTCAAATTGGCGAGCCAACACAGCGCATGATGGTCTGTCACAACCTTAAACGGTCTACCATAGACGTATGGGCGAAATTTTGAAATGGCTCATATGATAGCCAGGCACTCTTTCTCGGAGGCAGAGTAGTTTCTCTCCTCCTTTGACAGACCACGGCTTGCATAGGCGATTACCTTTTCGTAACCACTTTGCTTTTGGACGAGGATGGCACCCAAACCGATATCACTGGCGTCCGTGTGCATTTCCGTTTCGGCGTTTTCGTCGAAATGAGCGAGCACGGGCGGGTTTTGCAGGCGTTGTTGCAGCTCGCAGAATGCCTTTTCTTGGTCGTTTTCCCAGCTGAAAGGAGTGCTTTCTTTCGTCAGGCGCGTGAGTGGCTCTGCAATGCGTGCGAAGTTTGCGACGAAGCGCCGGTAGTATGTGCACAGTCTGAGAAACCTTCGCACACCCTTCTTTTCTTTCGGCCTTGGGAAGTTCGCAATGGCTGATGTTTTTGCCGGGTCAGGTAGGACTCCCCCGGCGTTGACGACGTGACCCAAGAACTTGAGTTCCTCGTACGCGAAACGGCACTTTTCAGGCTTCAGCGTTAACCCCGACGTAAGAATGGCCTCGAGTACAGATTCCAACCTTGTGAGGTGTTCGTCGAAAGTCCGGGCGAATACGTCAACGTCGTCGAGGTATACGAGGCAAGTGTGCCCCTTCAGGCCTGCAAGCACAGTGTCCATGACTCTCTGATTTCGGTTTACAGGGGGTCGGGCGGGCGACATTGGGCGGCGGTACGGCGGGGCCTCTTGATAACGGGTTGGGACGGGTCGGGGTCGACGAGCAGCAGCGGAGTAGGTCATCGCTTGTGGTTCGTAAGATGCTTCCGACGGCGTAGAATTCCCCAGTGCTTGCTAGACCTCCTCGCGGACGACGTCAGTGAGAGAGGCGACTTGGGGCTGCGGCGTTGCTGGGAACAATTTCCTCAGTTTCTCGCAAACGACGGCGCGGATGGTCTCCCGCAAGTCTTTCGTCGCCAATCCAGGGGCGTTTACTGGGTTCACCGAAAGGGTGTTGAGTGGTCTATCGTATTGCCACGAACGCATATCCAAGGTCCTCTTGATCATCGAAGCCTCGGTGACGAACTCAGCGACGGTCTTAGGGGGGTTGCGGATGAGTCCAGCGAAGAGCTCTTGTTTAACTCCCCGCATAAGAAAGCGCACCTCCTTCTCTTCTGCCATTTCGGGGTCAGCTCTCCGGAGCAGCATCTTCATCTCCTCAGCGAACAGTACAACACCTTCGTTAGGGTGTTGCATTCGCGTCTCCAACAAAAGGGTGGCTCGTTCTTTCTGCACAACCGTAGTGAATGTTTTGAGGAATTCGCTCCTAAAGACAGTTCAGTCGGTTAGGGAGCCTTCATGGTTCTCAAACCACGTTCGAGCTGCATCCTCCAAATAGAAGAAGACATGACGAAACGTTTCTTCATCATCCCACCTGTTAAAGATGCGGATGCGCTCCAGCTTCTCCAGCCACTCTTCCGGGTCTTCACCAGGATATCCTCGGAATGATGGGGACTTACGAGGTTGTTGCAGAACGACGGGAGGGTTGGTAGCGCTGGTCATGGTGCCTGCATTGATCATCGTCGTTTTTACGTCTTCTTTCCTCCTTTTATCCAGGAGCAGTCCAAACACTGGCTGAAGGACTTGCTGTCGGCGGCTGACACGAGTTGGGCGTGCTTGTCGTGTTGGGCTTGCTTGTCGGCTTGGCAATGGCTTAGGGTTCATGTACCTCGCACCTCCACCAGATGTCACGCAGCAAAGGACGACGCAGTTGTCTATAAGGAAAACAAGTTATTGGAGCGAACTTGTGCTCCCCTAACAACTGAAAGAATACACAGGCGGCGAGGCAGCGGTCGGTAAAACGACGTGCACGCTAGTGAGCATCGGTGATCGAATGTTGTGGCATCGGCTGTGCGGGAATTTATATCCCTCAGCGCGAGGATTTCTCTAATAGTCGAATTGTATCGAGAACGCTGTGATAGCGTTTTTTCGAACCGCTGTTTGTTCGGAACGCTCGAAACGTTGTTCGATAGCGTTTGTTCGAAACGCTGTGATAGCGTTTGTTCGAAACGCTGTGAAAACAGTGATAGCACAGGCCGGCGCAGCCAGGCCGAAAAAACAAAACACAAATAAACAAACCCAATGCATGGTTCGCGGCAATATCTATTGCCTTACAGAAGCTTGTGTACTGCTTAGTGTGCTGACATTATGTATAATGATTGTTTATGTTGGGCAACGTATGTTTCACATTTAAAAATGGCATTAGACATCTCTATGGGTTCTTGTTTAAAGTAGTCATGAGTCGCTAGTTAAAGCAATTACCAAACTACCACATTATGAGAGTATTTCGATTATGAGAGCTTTATGGTCAGAAATATAATTAAGCGTGCATATGAAAGAGTGAAAACACTGGTCTAACAAAGAGATTAAGCACTTAACATTTCCATTTTTTTAGTCTCTGAAGTGGGGTGAGGATTAAACTTTTTTTTAGTACTGCAATCACAAGATAATGAAAGTAAAATCATTTCAAGGTATGCTAGGAGAAACATGCAAAGTAGCAGATAGGTAATCAGTTTTGGCGGGGTCCTAATTATTTGAAGTATGAAAAAAAAAAGGAGACTTACCAAAGAGGTAGCATCTGCCCACATGTGACTGCAATAGCTTAAAGGACTCCTGACATCAAATTTGGAAACTGGAGATGCTTCTGTAGTTTGAGAGTCCCCCATGTGCGGGCACGTATGACCTATTACTAGTTACGAGCATTGCCTATAAGATATTTTACTTTGGTTTTACGTAGTCGAGAGTTCGACGGAATGCCGTCTGGTCAGGTAAAGGCATTGTTGAAAAAACAGGTCACTGACAACAAAACAATGATGTTTCGGGACCCGTACGGATCCCTTGTTCACAATGATTGTCAACAAGGGATCCGTACGGGTCCCGAAACGTCATTGTTTTGTTTGACATTGGTCAGTGACCTGTTTTTTCAACAATACTTTGGTTTTAAAGAAAAGGTGCGTGCTCGTCCACGTATTTAGGTGCAGTCGACAATTTCTGTGGTTTGACATAGACAAAGTGCCCGCCGTCATCTTGTTGCAGAGGTCAAGCAAGTATTGCTGGGGTCGGAGAACATTTGCGGGGTGCACTTGACTGGCACCTGGCGAGGTCTATTGTTCGTCACTTCTCTTGTTCTGTTGTCTGGCTGCTCTCAAGGTGGTTTTGGCTGCTTTCGCCAGAAATGCTTGTCTTTTTTCTGAGAGGACACGCTCAAAAGCGTCCACATTGTTTCATTTTTCATGACGTGCGGGTCCCCCTATTTGAAAGTACAGTAAAACGTCGTTATTTCAAGGTCACTGGGACCATGAGAAATCTTCTAATTAAGTGGGTTCTCGAATTAACAGAACGTACAAAAAGTGGAATGAGGACTTGAAATTATTCAAAGTATAATCAGGGCTGGTCGTTTGCTGTGCTGACTAGTTTGTGACACCAAGGGGTAACGCCAACCCTCGCCATCCCATTCGGAAAAAAAAAAAGAGCGTTGTGATCAACTCAAATGCACACCTGCAAACAGACATCTTGACTGCAACACAGTACTGACACGCGGGAAGCGTGTTACCTGCTTCTTGCTGCGTCTGCACGTCATGATGTGACTATGCGCCGATTCTTTCTAGTAAAATGAAGTAAAATCACGTGACAATAGTAATAAACAATGAGCAAAATTTTGCGAAGTTTTGGCTGGAAAACATAATCATTAAAGCTTTTGAACCAAGTTCTCAAAGTAGGCGATGCAGGCAAGAACTCCACCAGCAGTGCAAGTGCGAAAATTGCTAGAGCAACCGGCTCTCAGAGGTTTGCATACCTCCCGAAGTCCTCCAGACTGTCATTTACCAATTCCTTTACATTCCCAGAAAGAATGGGTAAATCATGACGCGCTGATGTTGCAAGAAGCATGCAACATGCTACCGCGCGTCATCGCTATGTTGCAGTGAAGCACGTCTTGTTTTTCGCAAGCGCACATTTCAGTTGATCATGAGACTGCTTTTTTTTTTTAATATAATTTTTCGCGCGGAAAGTATTAAGGCTGGGATACTTCAGCTGCCACTCAGTAGTATCATAACAGTACATTGTCTAGCGGCTCTTAAGGGATGTCGTTTCTGTGGTTTTGCGGAGAAATCTAAATCGGGAATTGGTATACTGCAGTTAAAGTTTCGAATTAACGAAACTGGTGCTGACTGCTACTTCAAATTATCTGCTGAAACTTACTTTACAAAACATGGGACCGCTGAAATACTTTGAATTCAGTGGGATTTGAAAGAACTGAGATGAAACTAATGAGGTTTTACTGTAGCACATTTAGCTTCACTGAAGCTTGAGTGTCTTGGATGCGGCCCTGCTGTGGGGCGCTAGTTTCTTATGGTGTTTAAGCGGGCGTTTTAAACTGATACAGAATTGTTCTCAATCAATGACACTAGCATAAATTATACTATGTGTTAGAAAATTTACAATTCAATTTTGGCATTACCATACAAAAAGCTACAGATTTCTGTATAAAAGTCTCAAACGAAACCTTCTCTGTCATGGGTCCTTTAACACTTTGAGTGTTGAATTTTCCGAGAAAAGCTTTTCTAGGTGGTCGAATTACTTATTTGTGATTTTTAATGTTCAAAATATTTAAAGTCGGCAAAAATTATAAAAAATAGACCAGATTTTTGGTGTCGGTATTACTCAGAACAGCAAAACATGGAGTAGCGATTTCGACTGTGATATTTCTTGAAACATGGATCTATCCATAGTGCCTTATAATCATTACAGTGTGAAATTTCAAGCAAAGGGTCATATCTGTATGGCAAATACACTGCAGGACAGAAAACCAACGGAGTACATGTACAGCAAAAACATTCAAAGGGTTAAGAATGTGTTTTGGTATTTACCATGCCAGTAAAGGAAAGTAGGCACCATCATACCTGCCATGACTTCTGGATTGTCCGGGAGACTCCTGGATTTCTACCGTTTCTTCCGTTTGTATAATTGTCTTGAAAAATTTCTCGGAAATCGAAATTTTCGTGCATGATCTGGTCGCATTGAGAAAAATGCAGGTCAATCCACTCCAGGCTTCTTGCTAACCCACCACATCTTATTATAAACGAATTGAGGAGGCGTTCATTTAAACGGACAGTAGTCTCAGTGATGGGAAACCGCGGCAGATATGAATTCGTGAAATTCCCCAGCCTAATTTTACTCTGTCCTTTGGGCCAAAATTTGAATGTTCGTACACTTTTCCAAAATGCGGAATGTCATGTGCACTTTAGTACCGAAACCATGGAATGAAGGCCGATCGAGAGCAGCGTACTCGAAGTTTCAAAAGTGCACGTGCGATAAGTGCACGCATTGTCTTCTACAGTGCATGTGGTTGTTGCCACTACCATTGTGGACGAAACCACGGTCGTTCTTGATGCGATCATGTATGGCGACGACAATACTGATAGTACTCCGAAAGTGTGCGCGCATCCGACGCTCGACCAGTCAAAGCAATGCTTCTTTCCGCAAACTCTGTGGACGAGACCGTGGCAGATGTGATTTTAAATAGCATAAAGTGACTTAGTTTTGAAGGCACGTGCGCAGCGAACACACACATATTGAAAACGAAACTGCAGTTTACCACAAAAGCTGCGCACAAACCGCGGACGCGGTGGCATGATAGCGATCTACGTGCTTCGAGGCCACGTGGCTAATGCAGCGGTATATTAAAGGCAGTAACAACGTAAAAAAAGACTAGAAGCGTTTTGGCCTTCCTGTCCAAAGAATCTAGTAGCGAGCAAAGCCCAAGCTTTGACACACGCTTTCGCGGCAGCTTGCTGCTCCGTTTTGTCCGTTCACTTGTGTTCCTGCAAGATACACGTGGGGTTTGATTGATATGTGGGGTGTAACGTTTCTAAACCACCATATGATTATGAGAGATGCCGTAATGGAGGGCTCCGGAAATTATGGCCACCTGGGATTCTTTAACGTGCGCCCAAATCTGAGCACGCGGGCCTACAGCATTTTCGCCTTCACCGAAAATGCAGCCGCCACAGCCGGGATTCGATCCGGCCACCCGCGGGTCAGCAGCCGAGTACCTTAGCCACTAGACCACTGCAGCGGGGAGACATATGCGAGTTGTTTCGACTGAAATAAAATTTACTAGTTGTTTAGATGACGTGAAATTTAAGGAGTATTTTAGCTACCTTTTGAGACTTTCACCTTAGTGGGAAACCTACATCATATGTTCGACCACTCCAAGACATTATAAAACCGCAACGCCTATGTTAGCACTTGCAATTGGGACCCCCCTCCCTCCTCTTGTTTTGCACTATGTTTCTTTGTTAGTTTTTTTCTTTGGGTGCCAAAAATTAGAGGAAATAATCCAGCGCGTCAACTTCCCGCCCCCTTGTTGAGGAAATCTCCCGGATTCGGAATCCTTGAACTTTGCAGGTATGCGCCATAGATATATTTAGGCACCTGTATCAATGTCTCAGTGCCTAGCACTCACCGCTACCTTCTATGGTCGTGCGTCAGCTGAGACAGCTACAAAAGCTGCTTTAGAGCACTATGAATAGGGCTGTTTTTATAAGGGCTTGCTGTGACACAGGAAGTAGTGTCTTTAAGAGGGACTCAGCCTTAAGGGGGCCCTTCTGTTATCAGATGTTCTCATCACTATGACTCAACGCACCATGCCAACTATGGTTGTGATGTCTGTTGTTTCCCAGTGCTGCAGCAACATCACAGATAGCTCTGCATGGTTGACAGTAAAGTTTCTATACTTGCGGCCAACTTCTCTTGGTAATGAATGGAAAGCTACAGAGGCAGAGCTACTGCACTTGTACCGCTCCAGAAAGTACTCTGATTTGATGTGCATTTTAATTGACGGCCATGTTCGAATAACATCATTGAATAGCATTTTCCACATCTGCTAGTACAGCTGTTTGTGAGGGAAATTCGTGACACGCTCCTTCGGCAAGTCGTGAAATAGCTTGAGCGTGAAGAAAGGTCAAATAAAGGCGATGCTATTATGGCTGTCAGATGAACGTAAAACATGCGGCGCTTTCACACCTGCAATAACGTGAAATGACACTGCATAAAGTAATAAAGCAAATATGAATATCTCCTTGGTGTGTGCTGCATCACTCTATAAGCCGCATGCTACATAGAGTTAAGGAATGTTGTTTTTTATGATTTTTAACTTGCAAAACACGGGCGCAGCTGTGGGACTATATTGTTCAGTGGCGGCACATGCCCACTCTGCCAAGAAAAGTTGTTCGCGAGTATAGACATCTACAATCAAGGTGCTATCCACTCTTTTACAGTGCTTACACACTCGGATAATTGAAGGATAGAACTGCATTTCATACCAGCTAGGAGCTCTTTCCTCAATCTGTACACTCTTCCGCGTGACATGATTGTGCTGCAGTGGAAGGTGCTCGAGAAGGGTTCGGATCGCAATCAATCAAGGTCAAACCATTGTGTTTAGCCAATCATATTTGTTAAATGAATGAAGCTGCCTGAAAACCACGTCATTTTTGGCACATAATGAGAATCTTTGGAGACATGTTCTGGCATTTTAGAGCTTTGTCGAGTTTCTTGGGACAGTCCTTGTAAATGAGAAATCGATCAAAGTTTATCCCTCTTTTCTTGTGCCTTTTTGGATGATTAACCACAAAGCAGCTCATTCCGTATGACGAAAAAGAGCTCATACGGCAGTGAAAACACAGAGGCACCTATGGTAAACATGTGAGCAAAACTGAACTAGTGTTGGCAGTGTAACAACATTTTTATGAGATAGGGAAGGTCGAGTGGATCTATGCTTCAATATATGACATGGTGTGTCTCCATCTTAAAGAGGCGGATAACTGCCTGGACCATGAAATGAAACGACTCCACTGATGGCAAGACGGTCCGTTGCATTGACTCAAAGCAACCCTGTTTATTTCGTCATAGGTGGATTTATTTTTTTTTAAATTTATTTTTTGAACGTTGAGCAGAATGACCTGTGGTACCTCTGGCAGCAAAATCATGAGTGAGCCGATGTACTCCGTCATGTTTACATTGATTGCTGTACGCGGTAAATAATTTTTTTGTTGCTGTGTGTTGAAATATTGTTTGTTTCTTTATATTGAAAGATAATACTCCATAAAAATGTTTGTGTAGGCCTGAGATAGCAGTATGCATTAAAGTGGAGCTGCCTTCACATGAAATAATGATCCCTCCCATGCTCGTCAGTTCGTCTTGAGGAACTTTGCCGTGTGTTCATGCAGCTGTGCTCACAGTTTCCGGGTTGCTAAGATTTTAAAGCGTCATCGTGTTTCTACCTACACTTGATATCAGAAATGATGTGCACTGCTATGTGGTGCAGCTGTGCATATGTGTAATGACATTTTCGATGACTTGGCTGGCTTTTGTATTAAGAGATTAACAACTTTGGGAGGAGCCACCCATGATGTAGGCGACCTTGGGCACAGGCGCACACAATGCAGTATAAATACAGTAAAGGTGTATAATGCCTCATCATCTCATTGTAACAGTTTGTTATTTTCAATAGTTTTGTAACAGTTTATTATTTTCATAGAGTTTCATATGATCCCTAAATGAAACCTGGCGCTAGTGTATACGCAGGCTCCTTCAGCGGCGCTTGTACCCCTATGGGTGTTAAGGGAAAACAGGCTTCGGATCCGCTTTGGATGGATTCTGTTCTTGAGAATCATGACGCTTCTTTTCCAAGTGTAAAACAAAGTGATGTGAACCTATATATAATTAAAAAATGCTTCATTTGTTTGTGCACAAACTTTATTGCAAAAAGTTTTTGTGACAAGGTGGCAAAAGTGAAACCTGGGCAAATTTAACCATCATGGTATGCATTGCTCTGCCATTGCGTTCCAGATTTGGCATCAATATTCTATGAATTATTTTGAAAACACTTAAAAATAAACATACTTGTTTTTCTCTTGAATGTATGCATTATCTATTTATGGAAATAACAGTACTGTATTAAGTGAAAAACACCAACGTTTCATCTTCTGCAATGCCAGGCACGTCTGTCCAAGTGGTCTGCCCCCAACGCACCTCTAGATTGTTGTGAAGTCGAGCCGGCAGAACATGATTGTGCGTCTACTTAGCTTCATCATCGTATTGCAGTATATTCGAAATAGGCACGACGTGCTCCTGAAAAAACATAAAACTCGATGCAATATCCTGCACTGGCATAAGATGCTACATCTATGCGCAGCGGTGAGTGGACAATGCTTCGAATAAACTGTCAAATATGACTTGTAAAGCTCCAAAGCTGTAGCAAACTTCAGACCTATTGGTCTTCAGCCTCTTTCAATAACGAAGGTGCTGTTTCAGTGCTTTTCACCGCACCCCACCACCCACGCTGCTCAAAGAACAAAACAACTGCAGAAAAAAAGTCTGTAGATAGTTCGCTAGCTCACCCTATTCAATCCGACACCTGTACTTCCCATGATTCCCATGGCGGTACACGATGGCAGCGCCAGATTCCTCTCTAGGTATGATTGTATGAAACTCTATGGTTATTTTTAAAAATGATTGAAAAGCTCAAAATAGAGGTGGTCAGGCATAGTTTCAGGAATTCCCACAAAAGCAGAATGGCGACAGTTTTCACAAATCAGAAGGACCGACAGGCAGTATCGCTATCAATTCTCATAATTGCTGGAGGAAAGGTATGTCCGTGTTTAGGGCCTTTCAGATCGAAAACTACTGCTTATAAAATAACTGCTTGCCTTTGGAAATACCTACTGCAGCTACAAATGCTACAAAAGTGGATTTTCTGTCATGACGTAAAAAAGGTGGGTTGAGAAAAATCAGTTGTGTATCTCCTCAAAGGGCCAGCAAACAACCTCATTAAATGAAAAATGTGTGATGAAGTGATAACTAAGCACTTGTACAATGTGAACATGGTGCTGCATGAATTTCATGATTAAATGCAGTATGTAATAAGCAAGTTACAGGGTGTAGAACATCCCGTTTGGGCTGGTTTCGGTATCTGGCTTGGCCTCTCCATCATTTTTGAAAGCAAAGAGCGGCAGGCGAAGCCCGCAGTCGTGGCTACCCCCACTTTGGCAACGTAACTTGACGGCAGTGATGACATCATTAGCGTGCTGCCAACAATTGAGCAAGGCTTCCTCTACGTGTCGCTTGTGTCAGAGTGGCAGTCCGATAAAAGGTGCAGCCAAAACCACGTTACGCAAGGCCAGAGTACCCTTTTGTAGTTCAGAGGTCCAGTCGACAAAGTCCGTGCCGCGCAATGCTATCCATGGGCGATATTACAACACTTTGCATATTAGAAAGATAGATAGGCATAGGAGAGGGGCACGGCAATGGTTTTTCGAAATGGAGAGTCTGCACGGTGTTGTTATATATATAAAAAAAAGGGATTATCGTAACTGTCTGCACAAACTGTCATGCTTATGTGGGAGATGTAGACAAAAAGTTGAAGCCTGTTGGTTCACCCCTTCAACCACAGTCATGCTGTTGTTACATATGATTAGTATTGCCTAACTGCACATGCTTAATCTGTACCTTTTGCAAGGGTGACTGAGGGCGATAGAGCTCCTTCAGTAAAGGAATTGGAGGTGTTTATTTCTTGCTGTGGTCATTGTCGGACACTTGCCACTCTTTATTACTGCCTTTGTTAGTATGGATTAGGCACCAGGTTAAGGTACAGAAGTTTGTAACAGCGGACAGCGAAGCCACTGAAGATTTTATTGCGGGTTATACTCATGTACAGAGGAAAAGCACTCTCGGGGAATGCATTGCCATGACCTAAACACACGTGAAGTGCTCACATCATACTTAGTGTCTTCTTTTGCTTTGACCTTAAGTTTAGCCCCCGCCGCGGTGGTGTCGTGGCTAAGGTACTCGGCTGCTGACCCGCAGGTCAAGGGATCGAATCTCGGCTGCGGTGGCTGCATTTTCGATGGAGGCGAAAATGCTGTAGGCCCGTGTGCTCAGATTTGGGTGCACGTTGAGAACCCTAGGTGGTCGAAATTTCCGGAGCCCTCCAATACGGCATCTCTCATAATCATATGGTGGTTTTGGAACGTTAAACCCCACATATAATCTTAAGTTTAGCCATTATGAATGACTACAGCATTAACCGTACAGTTCGAGAATAAGAATTATTTACACATTACTACTTTGGTATTTATTTTTTGGTGAGATCACAGGCCAAGAAAAAAAGAAAAAAAAGACTGCATTTCTTAAAAGGGCCAACCCCAAGGCCCAAAAATTGTTATGAAAAATTTTGCTATGTGAACATGCTGCCATAAAAATTTCGTGAATGTGTGCTATAATAAGGAAGTTATAGGGGTTAGAACATCCATCCTCAGCAGGTTTCAAATGTATGCGTGGCCTCACCATCCTTCTCTGCCATAGAGAGGGAGAAAGGCGTAGCCCGTTCATCGTGACTTTGCCCACTTGTGCAACATGATGCGATATCAGTGATACATCATTGGCGTGCAGGCAACGACTGATCAGGGCATCTCCAACTTGAGAATGTGTCATTGAGGCTCTGAAAAAAAAAAAAAAGCACAGTTCAAGAGGAGCAAGCCCCCCCCCCCCCCCCCTCTGATAACTGTAAAGTACAGTAAAACCTCATTAATTCAAACTCGGTTATTTTGAAATCCCACCTAGTTCGAAGTACTTTTGCGGTCCTGTGCGGATAACTTAAAGTGGCGGTCAGCACCATTCTGGTTAATTCCAAAACTTTGGGTGAAGGTGTGCCAATACGCGATCCCTATTTCGCCGGAAAACCGCGGGAACAACAGCCCTTAAGAGCCACTAGGCAATGTACTGTAGTGATACTAACGAGTGGCAGCTGAAGTATGCGAACGTTGATACTTGCAGCTCGAAAAATAAAATTACACGAAAAAACAAAAAAAAGAAATAACGGTCGCATGATCAACTGAAATGTGCGCCTGCGAAAAGATGTGCTTCACTGCAACACAGCGGTGACTCTCTGGCAGCATGTTGCATGCTTCTCGCAATGTCAGCGTGTCATGATTTATCTATCTTTTCTTGGAATATAAAAAAGATGGTAAAGGACAGTCTGGAAAAATTCACGAGGTATGCCAACCTCCGAGTGTCAGTTGCTTCAGCAATTTTCGCTCTTGCAATGCTGGCAGAGTTCTTGCCTGCAATGCCTACTTCGAAAACTCGGCTCGAAAGCTTCAATGATCATGTTCTCCAGCCAAAACACATCACGAATTCTGTCTCACTGTCCATTATTCAATTCTTTATTTTACTGGAAAGAATGGGCGAATGGTCGCATCATGACATGCTGACGCAGCGAGGGGTAGGAGAAATGCTGGCCGCATGTCACTGCTGTGCTGCAGTGAAGACGTCCTCTTTTTTGCAGGCGCACATTTTAGTTTTTTATGCCAATTTTTTCTTTCTTTTTTTTTCTTTTTTGCCGTGGCAGCAGTGAGACCCGGCGTTCCACCTTGTTTGAGGTGAAATTGTGACCTGGTATTGCTGGAAAACAACCTTTGGGGGTGCAAACTAGCTGGCACAGCAAAGGACCAGCCCTGATTACTTCAAGTTTCTTGCATCCCACTTTTTGTATGTTCTGATAATTCAAAAACCCACTTAATTCGAATGTTTATCACGGTCCCAGTGACTTCAAGTTAGTGAGGTTTTACTGCAGTGCGACAGCTCTTTATCTCGAATGCCTTCGTTCTGGCAATACTGCTGCTCCTGGGAGTCGGGCTCTACAAAACAGCAGTGGCCGGCACAGGAAAATGAAAATGCAAACTGTGAGACCGAAACTGCATCACCACAGGGCCAAGGCGCTGTTTCATCCGGTAAAGGACCAATCAACGAGCTCAGTGGTGCGTCAAGTTGCCCATGGACAAGTTTTCGTCTCTGTGCTTGACCTTCCTTCGCTTGACCAATCCAGGAGGATTGGTCAAGCAAAAAAAAGCAGGCATAAAATTTTTTTTTGAAATAGAGAGTCTGTGTGGTGCAAAGCGCTGTAATGTGCGGAAAGTGTGAATGCCGCGGTCTACTGTTACAGTTGACGAGCTTGTTTGTGGGGTATGAAAAAATTGGAGCCTGTTTACTGGTCCTTTAAACACACTGAACGAGGCGTCTATGCCAGTACTATTTGCATTGTCTTTGTAGCATTGCCTGCCAAGTATGGAACCGATGAGAGCCATCAATGGTAGCTGAATGAAAGGTTCACTTCAAGGCTGCTGCCTATCATTGTGATCATCATTACTTAGCTGGCAAAGATTAGCTTTTAAACCTGTAGTTTAGACAAGTTGAGAGCGTGCGGCCTCACATGTTAGGGGTGGCTTTTGATGATTATTTGAAGCTACCTTTAGAAAACAGCTATCACCGTAAAGTGTAAAAAAAAATGAAAAAAGGCACAGGAGTTTGTGAATAGAGAGCCTAGATGGCACCGGTAGTTTGAAACCTTGCTTGCAGTTTACTTTGTTTTTGGGCTTGTTTGACAAGCAAAGCAGCTGTGAGGGCTCATTATATACTTGATTTCAAGTAAATCTACATTGTGTTTGTTGCTGATAACAATAGAAAAGGGATGTTTTTATGTCCAGCCAAAATATGCGGTTTTACAGAACATTGAGACTGTGGTTTTTTTTTTCTTACTTTCGAAGGTCATGAACTTTTGGACAGTTGTATTTATATGTTGCCATTGAGGAATTGTTTGAACATATTCAGAACTATTGCTTTCCTTATCGGTTTGGCAATTCGCAAAATTTTGAAATGTTTGCAAACCTCAAATCGTGATGTCAAGTTACTTATGTCCAACAAGGTTGTCATCCCTGGAGAATGCCGTGAAAATGAAGAGAAGACACACAGTAAGGTTTCTTACTTCAAAGCTGTGAACTGAAATTATACTCAATTAAATTGCTAGTTGTTCCGTTTGGTTCATAATTTTTTAGAAGTGGCTGTTTAGTGCCATTTTTTTTTTCAATAAAACTTTAAGGCTATTTTAGTGCGAGGTCATGTTCTGCAGCCTTTTTTGTTGTTGATTTTACAGAAAATGTCGAAGAAAAGGAACCTGCGGCGGAAAACAGACGATGGAAGTGATGAGGAGAGGTGAGTCCTTGCCTCCCACGCCACATGTGGCATGAGAGTTTTTGTTTCTTTCTTGCCACTTCAACATTTGCATCGCACCTTGGTTTTGTCAAGCTCGCTTGTGCAGCTGTTGATTTGAAATCCTTCTAACTCTCCCGAATTGTTCAGGAGACTTCTGAATTGCGCCCAAATCTTTCAATAGTACATTGTACAAATCAAGATGCACTCTCTGCCGTAACAAAAGGAGGTGACAGGAAAAAAAGTACCACAACTTTTGTCTCTGCCTGTCTTGGCCCCCACATTTTGTCCGCTGGGCCTATGCCACTTTCCGAGGTGTCGGTTGTGTTTGTTTCGTGGTTGTGGGAGTTGTGCATTTCCCCGAGTGTCAAAAGCGAAGATGTAGTACTCGCAAGTGTTTCTTGACACGGACGCAGCTGAGTTTCCATGCTTTGTGTCTTCATGGAAAGGTCACTAGTATGGATTCGGTACTACGTTCGCCTGTGATGCAAGCCTTTCGCATGGCGGTAAGGATGACAAAGATGCACATCGCTTCACAGAAGCATCAGAACTACGTTCGTGCTGCGCAAGGACGAGGCAACATTGAAAGTTTCTTCCAAAAGAGTTGAGAAGATTGTGCGGTCTATGCAAAATGCCTATTCATTCAATTGCTTATGGGACACAAATTGCTGCTAAGCATTAATGATCATGAAGGACCGTTGTTTCGGAAAACAGTCGCGAAGTGCAAGGACGCGAAGCGTTGGGGACATATGAGAACATCTGCCATCATCGCGAAAGTGGCTGCAGATGCCGAAAGGACAAAGGTGAAGGTTCTGAAATGCCGTGCCTTTGCAATTGCAGTGAACGGAAGCAACGACAGCGCATCCAAAAATGACTCAGTCTCGGTAATTTCCAATATGCAAGCCCCCTCTCCTCCGTTGCAGTCTCCCAAGTTTTCATGCTTCGAGGTTGGCTGGTACGGCTTTTTGTCAAAAGCCTCATGTTTTTTTATTCGTGCGTACATTTAAATTTAGCTACACTCATTCGCCATGCATTGTTTTTTTTTTAATTCATCGAAATACCTCGAACATTGTGGAGGAAGTAATGATCTTGACACTTCTGTTTAATGAAGATCGCAGAATTATATTTTACTCAAAGGCACCCCACTGATTTTATTTTTCAAATAAGTGGCTATGGTAAGAGTCTCTGAGGATTATTTTTTAAGGGCTGTGTGTTGCTCTGTCTAGGTGTGTTGCTGTTCTATACTCTGTGGAGGTTGGGTGGTGTCGTAGAATATGTTTGCAGAACTTAAATGTGCGACACAGTGAGTGTCAATGAACTGAAGTTACTGTAAAATCCCGAGCAAGCGTGCCCCCTTACGACAAATCATAATCAGACAAGCATTGGAGGGAATATCCTTGCTCAGTCGCGGACAAAAATTCAACATGGTGGTGGAAGAGCCCATATAAAAAATGCTCACCTGTGCTACTACAGAAATGCTTTATTGAACACACACGCATTTACTGTTCTTACTTGAGGGTGCCAGGTACGGCCCATAGATTTCTGGCCATTTTGAGGTACGGGTTCCTCAGTGGCAAAAGAGACGTTCACGTAATGCCTGAATCACTTTCTACTTTCCCCCGCAGGGGCGTCTGCGCAAGTAGGCGTTTAGTGCATAGCAACATCACAGACCTGAGCTAACGGGGGAGTTACGACTCCCCCCCCCCCCCTAGCCGTGCGTGGCTTTGCCGTGTCCGGAAAAAGGGGGATCCTGGGGGTTGAGCCAATGCCGAGTGATTGGACCTTTAAGGCCCCCCGGCAGAGGCAATGCACCCCCTTTGGCCCCGGCTTCACGTAGACGGCTCCCACGGGCTGACCCACCCAGGGGAAGTCGGCAGTTGCCTTTTCTGATCTCTCTCTCTTTGTCTTTACCTTTCACTTTTTATCTATCCTGTCTTCTACTCTTTTCCATTTACTTCCAAATTTCCAGGCGGCTAAGGTTAACCTTGTGGAAATAGCCTACCTTGGTCTAGGCGCATTTTGTTATAGTAGCGTTGTACAGCTGCCGTCTACAAGTTTTAGCATCCGCAAACTTGTAGCGTCCTCTTGTTGGGCTCCGTGGTGGGTGACCGCCAAGGCTTCTGCAGAAAATTAAACAGGCATGCATAGGGCTTTTCCTCTGTTAAGTGATCGTACTACCTTGAAGTGCTTACTCACCGAAGACTGGTTTTTTCAGCCAATCAAATGAAAACTTCCCCCGTTCTCATGTCTCACATAGTAAGAAAAGTGGCAATCAAGCCAGAACTGTATACCCCTTTGTAGTGTCCAGGTGTCTTACAGAAACTCTTGGCGCCGGGTATATATTTACCAAAATGGCCAGCGGAGACCTCCTCCTCGAAGTTTGAGAAATAAAAAAACAGTTTGAGAAGCTACACAATCTTTCAGCTTTTGGCGGCACTCTGATGACTGTAACACCACACAGATCAATGAACACAACTCGTGGAGTGGTATCTGACGCTGATTTGCTTGGCCTGACTGAAGCGGAACTTCTGGAGGGGTGGAAAAGTCAGAATGGGACTATTGTACAAAGGATTATCATCAGAAGAGACAACAAGCAAGCACCAACGAAACACCTTATACTCACGTTCGCTTCCAGTAATCTGTCAGAAACTATTCAAACTGGGTACACGAAGACTTCGATCAGGCCATACATACCTAACTCGCGTTTATTTAAATGCCAGAGGTATAGCCACTGCTCACAAAGCTGTCGTGGTCACCACACTTGCGCACAATGTGGAGTTTTGGGTCACACCTCCGTTACCTGCACAGAACCGGCACACTGCGTCAACTGTGGTGGAAATCATGCCTCATACTCATGGTCATGTCTATTATCGAAGAAAGAAAAAGAAATCATCACGTTGAAGGTGAAGGAAAACATCTCATTTAAAGAAGCAAGAAGAAGGGTCTCGCCATTCTATGTCTCGAAATCATATGCTGATATGGCGCGTCAGGGGGTAGCGTCGCACCAGCCCTCCCCACTCCTTCGGCCAGCGCAGAGCAAGCAGTTGGCTGTGGCGCCTGCCCCCAAGGCAGCAGTAGTTCAGTCTACTCCGCCTCCTAGCGAATCGAGACCAGAGACTCCTGGGTCCTCTGGTCTCAAGGCCTCACCTCATCAGGCGAGGCCTAAAATCCGAACCACCTGCTCGCATGTGCAGGCATCCAGTGCCTCCGAGGAGGCGATGGATACAACAGTACCCTTGGTGCTGAAAGAGCGGCATGGCTCCTTGGAGCGGGCCAAGAAAAATAAAAAGCTCATAACAGGGCTGGACGACCGTCCTGCCACCTGAATCAAGTTCACTCCAACACAGGATACTCTCTGTACACACAGCAGCATCTCTTCTTAATATGCAAACAGAAACATTACAGTGGAACATCCGAGGCCTTCTTCGAAACCCCGATGACCTACAAGAACTCCTCCATGAACACAATCCAAGAGTGGTGTGTGTACAAGAGACACACTGAAAACGAACACACACAAACTTTCTACGTAACTACGTAATCTTCTGAAAGGATAGAGATGATGCCATGCCATCATCCGGTGGTGTAGCTGTTATAGTTAGTCAAGGGATAGCATGTACACAATTACCCCTTCAAACTTCCCTTGAGGCGGTGGCTGTCCGAGCAGTTCTTCTAAACAAACTCGTCACTGTCTGCTCTTTGTACATATCTCCTCACCACCGTCTTGAAAAACTTGGATTTCAGTCTTTAATAGATGAACTATCTGAACCTTATCTGGTCCTTGGGGACCTGAACGCACATAGCGTTCTGTGGGATGATTCTCGCTGTGATGCACGAGGCCGTCTCATTGAACAGTTTCTTTTTTCTTCCAGTGCCTGTCTGTTAATTAGGAAGGAACCAACGTACTATAACATCGCTAACAATACATACTTGTCTATGAACCTCAGTATCGTATCTCCTTCACTTCTACCCTTACTTAAATGGAATGTCATAAATAATCCATATGGAAGTGACAATTTTCCTTTAGTTTTGAGTACACCAACATTATATGAATGCCCCCACATGTTCCCAAATGGCTGATAAACAAAGCCGACTGGGAACAATTTCATAACATTACTCATTTAAGTTGGACTGACATATGTGGGTTAGGCATAGATGAAGCTGTGTAGTCCTTCAGAGCATTTCTTACTGACGCAGCAGCCACATGCATCCCGCAAACATCTGGACTGCCCGCCTAGCGACGCGTGCCATGGTAAAACATTGAATGTGGGAATGTGCGGAAGTAGCAGAACAGGGCATGGAGGTTGCTGCGGAACTCACCGACCGCGAAAAACCTTATAGGTTTAAGAAAATAAAATCTCAAGGCAGGAGAACGCATCGGTAGGCCAGAAGGGAAAGTTGGCACAAGTTTTTAACGGGGATCAACTCGTATACACAGGAGGCTGAAGTCTAGAACATGGTTAGTAGGGTAGTAGGAAGACAAGTACACTCACTCACACTCATAAACACACATGGTGACAGCTTGAAAGATCAGGCGAACTTCCTCGGGGCACACTTCGAACGGGTGTCCAGCTCGTCACACTATATTGATGTTCTTCAAATATACAGAACAAGAATAGAAAAGCAGAAACCCGAACACAAATCTACTAGATACGAGCCATATAACCAAACTTTCAGCTTAGCTGAGCCCCAAACATCACTGAACTCCTGCAGTAATTCTGCCCCAGGTTCTGACCAAGTGGTGTATGAAATGTTGAAAAATCTACCAATTGCAACACAAAAAAACCTTACTTTGCTTGTACAATGCTATCTAGTTCTCTGGCGCTATCCCTACTTCCTGGAAAGAGGCTATTATTATTCCCATTTTCAAAGAGGGCAAGGACCCTTCTTCAGCTTCGAGCTATAGGCCTATCGCACTTACAAGCTGCTTGTGCAAACTTTTCAAAAAAATGGTAAACTGCCGACTTGTACATTTCCTTGAAACAAAGAATTTGCTCGACCCATTTCAGTGCGGGTTTCGAGAGGGTAAATCCACCACCGACCACCTTGTTCGTATTGAGACACAGATCAGAGACTCGTTCGTCTAAAAACAATATTTTCTCTCTGTGTTCCTCGGTATCAAAAAGGCTTATGATACAACGTGGTGCTTTAGAATATCAGGGGACCTGTCCCACTGTGGCGTGCATGGCAGAATGTTTACTATAATCAAAAGTTACTTGTCAAATCCGACATACCGTGTCCTAGTGGACAGCGTTCTTTCCCAAACATTTGTCCAAGAAACAGGAGTGCCGCAAGGTGGTGTACTTAGCTGCACACCTTTTATTATCAAAATGAATTCTTTGCGCTTGTCCATCCCTCAAAATATGTTTTACTGCACTAAATATCGACGACGTCCAGCCTTGTTTTAAGTCTTGTAATCTGGCAATGTGTTAGCGGCAGGTTCAGCTTGGTTTGAACAACCCCCGCAGGGGCGCCTGCGCAAGTAGGCGTTTGGTGTGAAGCGACACCACGGACCCGAGCTAACGGGGGAGTTTCTACTCCCTCCCACGCCTAGCCGTGAGTGGCTTTGCCGTGTCCGGGGAAAAGGGGATCCTGGGGGTTGAGCCGACGCTGGGTGATTGGACCTTTAAGGCCACCCGGCAGAGGCAACACACCCCTTTGGCCCCGGCTTCACGTAGACGGCACCCCTGGGCTGACCCACCCAGGGGAAATCGGCAGTCGCCTTTTCCTATCTCTCTCTGCCTACATCTTCGTCTTTATCTTTCACTATCTCTCTGTCCTGTCTTCTACTCTGTTCTGTTTACTTCCATTTTTCCTGGCGGCAAGGGTTAACCCTGTGCAAATAGCCTACCTTGGTCTAGGCGCATTGGGTTATGGCAGTGTTGTACGTCTGGCGTCTGCAAGCTTTCAGCACCTGCAAACTTGCAGCGTCCCCTTGTTGGGCTCCGTGGTGGGTGGCCGCCAACGCTGCTGAACAAAAATATGACCGGCATGCATGGAGCATTCCCTCTTCTGTCTGATCGTACTGGCCTAAAGCGGGTACGCACCGACAACATAAATTTCTTCAACCAGCCAACAGAAACTTTTCCCCACTTCCACGTCATTCACTGTAAAAAAACTGAAAAGCAAGCCAGGACCGTCTCTCCTTTCCTAGTTTCTAGATGTCTTAGCGAAACTCTTGGCACAGGATACAAGGTAACCAAAATGGCTAGTGGAGACCTTCTCCTCGAAATCCATGACAAAGAACAATTTAAAAAGCTAGACCGTCTTTCAGATTTCGGTGGCATACCAATAACCATAACACCACATAGATCAATGAACACAACTCGCGGAGTGGTATCTGACATGGACTTACTTGACCTGACTGAGACTGCACTTTTGGAGGGGTGGAAGAGCCAAAATGTCACTAATGTACAGAGAATCATCATCAGAAGAGATAATAAGGAAACACCGACAAAGCACTTAATACTCACGTTTGCATCCAGTTAACTACCGGAATCTATTCAAACGGGGTACACAAAGACATCTATCAGGCCGTACGTATTAAACCCTCGTCGTTGCTTCCAATGCCAGAGGTATGGCCATGGCTCTAAAACCTGTCGTGGTCGCCAGACTTCTGCACAATGTGGAGTCCTAGGCCACGTGTCTGAGAACTGCAAACAACCGCCACACTGTGTAAACTGCGAAGGAAACCATGCCGCATATTCACGCTCCTGCACATACTGAAAAAAAAGAAAAAGAAATAATTACGTTAAAGGTGAAGGAGAACATTACATTTAAGGAAGCACGGCGAAGAGTCGCTCCATTTTATGGACCTACATATGCTGATGCGGCGCGTCAAAGGGCACCGCCGCACCAGCCCTCGCCACTCTTTCGGCCCGCGCATACCGAGGTGGTGGTTGTGGCACCTGCCCCCAAGGCGGTTGTAGCTCAGGCTACACCGCCTACTCCCAAACAGAGACCGGAGACTCCAGAGTCCTCGGGTCTCAAGGCCTCACCTCACCAGGCGAGGCCGAAAATTCGGACTAGCAGCCCGCACGTGCGGGCATCCAGTGTCTCCGAGGAGGCAATGGATACGTCGGTACCCTTGGTGCCGAAAGAGCGGCGTGGCTCCTTGGAGCGCGCCAAGAAAACAAAAAAGCAAATAACAGGGCCTGGTGACGGCACTGTTAAGTGAACTCAAACTCCCTGTCTAAACAGCCACCCGCTTTTCGTACACACAGCACTATTTTACATTCACCATGAACACTCAAATTATACAATGGAACGTCAGGGGTCTTCTCAGAAACCTTGACGACATCCAAGAACTCTTACACGAACACTCACCAAAAGTGCTGTGTGTACAAGAAACACACCTTAATTCAAAACACACAAATTTTCTTCGTAAATACGTTATTTTTCGAAAGGACCGTGATGATGCCATGACATCATCTGGAGGTGTTGCCATCATAGTGAATCAAGGAATTGCATGCACACACTTACAACTCCAAACATCCCTTGAGGCAGTGGCTGTTCAAGTGGTTCTTTTTGATAAACTGATCACAATCTGCACTATCTACATTCCTCCTAGCTATCAGCTGCAAAAACGTGATTTACACTCTTTAATTGATGAACTTCCGAAGCCCTATGTTCTCCTTGGAGACTTTAATGCGCATAGCAGGCTATGGGGTGACTCTCGGTATGACGCGCGAGGTCGACTGATTGAACAGTTCCTTCTCTCCTCGAGCGCGTGTCTCCTAAATCGAAAAGAACCAACCTATTATAATCTCGCCAATAACACCTACTCCTCCATAGACCTAAGCATAGTATCGCCATCTCTGGTGCCTCTACTCCAGTGGAAAGTCGTCAGTAATCTGTATGGAAGTGACCACTTCCCCATAGTTTTGAGCACAAATGCAGTAACTGAGTGTCCACCACGTGTTCCCAAGTGGCTCATAAACAAAGCCGACTGGGAACACTTTTATACCATCGCTCGTCTAGGTTGGAATGACATATGTACTCTGAACATTGATGCTGCTGTCAACTACTTCACAGCGTTTTTGATTGATGCTGCAACAAAATGCATCCCACAAACAAATGGACACCCTGGAAAACGGCGTGTGCCATGGTGGAACTCTGAATGCCGAAACGCGTGCAAACAACAAAACAGAGCTTGGAGGTTGCTTCGGAACTCACCGACAGCCGAAAATCTTGAAACCTTCAAGAAAATAAAGTCTGAAGGCAGGAGAACGCCTCGACAGGCCAAAAGAGAAAGCTGGCTGAAGTTTTTGTCAGGGATTAATTCATACACAGAGGAGGCTAAAGTCTGGAACATGGTCGGTAGGATAGCAGAAAAACAAGTGCACACACTTGCACTCGTGAGCACTCGGGCTGATACCTCGGAAGATCAGGCAAACTTCCTTGGTGCACACTTCGAACAGGTATCCAGCTCGTCCCACTATACTGGCACTTTCCAAATATACAGAACAAGAATAGAAAAGCAGAAACTCGAACACAAATCCACTAGATACGAGGCATATAACCAAGCTTTCAGTCTAGCTGAGCTCCGAACATCTCTAAACTCCTGCAGTACTTCTGCCCCAGGTTCTGACCGTGTGATGTATGAAATGTTAAAAAACCTACCAAACGAAGCCCGAAAAACCTTACTTTGTTTGTACAATGCTATTTGGTCTTCTCTCACTATTCCTACCTCCTGGAAAGAGGCTATTGTTATTCCCATTTTGAAAGAGGGCAAGGACCCTTCTTTAGCTTCGAGTTATAGGCCTATTGCACTTACAAGCTGCTTGTGCAAAGTCTTCGAAAAAATGATAAACTGCCGACTTGTACACTTTCTTGAAACAAACAATTTGCTCGACCCATTTCAGTGCGGGTTTCGAGAGAGTAGATCCACGACAGACCACCTTGTTCGTATCGAGGAACAGATCAGAGACCCCTTCGTCCATAAACAATATTTTCTCTCTGTGTTCCTCGATATCGAAAAGGCTTATGATACAACATGGCGTTTTGGAATTCTAAGAGACCTGTCCCACCTTGGCGTGCGTGGAAGAATGTTTCACATAATCAAAAGTTACCTGTCAAACCGGACATTCCGTGTCCGAGTGGGCACGGTTCTTTCCCAAACATTTGTCCAGGAAACAGGCGTGCCACAAGGTGGTGTACTTAGCTGCACACTTTTTCTCATAAAAATGAATTCCTTGCGCTTGACCATCTCTCCCAATATGTTTTATTGTACATATGTCGATGACGTCCAGCTTGGCTTTAGGTCTTGCAATCTGGCAATGTGTGAGCGGCAGGTTCAGTTAGGTTTAAACAAGGTCTCCAAATGGGCAGAGGAAAACGGATTCCGACTGAACCCACAAAAAAGCACGTGTGTCTTGTTCTCCAGAAAGAGAGGCATGCACTCAGAACCCAACATTGAACTGAACGGTCAACGTCTGTCTGTTAATACGGTGCATAAATTCTTAGGATTAATCTTGGACACCAAGTTGACCTTCGTACCGCACATCAAGTATCTAAAAACAAAATGTTTAAAAGCCATGAATGTTTTAAAAGTGTTGTCCTGTACTAGGTGGGGTAGTGACAGGCAATGTCTCATGAACCTATATAGAAGCCTCATTCGCACCCGCTTAGATTATAGGGCCGTTGTTTATCAGTCTGCGACTCAAAGTGCTTTGAAGATGCTGGACCCCGTGCACCGTTTGGGCATCCGCCTTTCTACGGGTGCTTTTCGCACCAGCCCCGTAGAAAGCCTTTATGTTGAGTCAAATGAGTGGTCGCTTCATCTGCAGAGAACTTAAATGCCCTTTGTTTATTTCCTTAAGGTGAAAGCAGACAAGAAGCACCCCTCATACTCTACTATTAATGATTTGTCGAGCTCGATTCTGTTTCAAAACAGGCCTTCATTGAGGCAGCCCTTCTCAGTTCGCCTGAAGAGTTTAGCTGAGGAAACTGGAGTCTCACTTGAATACAGTTTAATGGCTCCTGTAGCATACCCGCCACCGTGGCAATGGCAGACTATAGACTGCGATGTGTCTTTTCTAGAAGTTACAAAACATGCGCCTATTGCTCATATCCGAACATACTTCCTGGAACTTCAACACAAATACACACGCCCTGAGTTCTTTACAGATGCCTCCAAGTCTAACTCCTCTGTGTCCTACGCTGCTGTCAGCCCATCCTTTTCGGATGCTGGCCCTCTACATCCAGGCACAAGTATCTTCACAGCGGAAGCCTATGCGATACTTGTGGCGGCTAAACACATAAAGCAATTACAAATACAAAAAGCAGTAATTTATACAGACTCCCTCAGTGTAGTAACGGCTCTGCACACTCTTAAAAAACACAAAAACCCAGTCCTTGTCTCACTTTACTCCATTTTATGCACACTCTACACACTCAAACAACATGTTGTAGTGTGCTGGGTGCCAGGGCACCGTGAGATTCAAGGCAACGTGAGGGCGGATCAGCTCGCTGCATCCGTCCACAAAAGCACTGCCCCTACACCCATATCAATCCCGGCCCTTGATCTTAAGCCGTCTCTCAAACGAAACCTCAGGGTATACTGGCAGAGCAAGTGGGATACACACACACAAAACAAACTACACGTGATTAAGCCACAACTTGGTCATTGGCTGCCCGTATCGAAATGGCGTCATACAGAGGTAATACTAACGAGACTCAGGATAGGACACACTTACACGACACACACTTATCTTTTGTCTGGTGACGATCCACCATTGTGTGACAGATGTGGTGAAGCATTAGCAGTCCTTCACATGTTAATCCAGTGCAAACACTTAGAAACTCTAAGAAAACAACACTTTCCATTACCCTACCGACAACATATACCTTTACACCCTGCAATGTTCGTCGGTAGGGAACCGCTTTTTAGTCATAAATCACTGTTAGCGTTTTTAAAAGAAATTCATAGTTTTCATATCATATACCCGGGCATTCCGTAGCACAACCTCTCCAGAGAGGTTTTAGCTGCGGTGGCTACACAAGAAAGCACTTGCCACACGGCCCTTGGACGCAAGGGTATGAAAGAGTGAGGCACTTGTGCTACTGCCATTCATATCCACCATCGTTTTTTATAATCACCAACTCTTGTCATCTATTCTCACCACACACACCTTTCACGGCATGGTCATGATTTTATTACTTGTATGTTTTTACCCGCCTTACCGCGAGGAATTTTATGGCCCTTATACAGCCACTTATCGCAATCATTGTCCATATTTTTAGTAAGATTAACTGGCGCTCTTTGGCCGTGAAATGGCCCTTGCGCCACAAAACATCAAACATCATCATCATTGGTTTGAACAAAGTCTCCAATTGGGCAGAAGAAAACGGGTTCCGACTGAATCTACAGAAAAGTTAGTGTTTTGTTCTCCAGGAAGAGAGGCATTCGTTCGGAACCCTATATTCAACTGCATGGGCAACGTCTTTCTGTTAATACTGAACACAAATTCTTAGGCCAAATCTTGGACGCCAAGCTAACCTTCATACCACGTATCAAGTATCTAAAAAACAAGTGCATAAAAGCCGTGAATGTTCTAAAAGTGTTGTCACGCTCTACGTGGGGAAGTGAGAAGAAGTGTTTGATAAATTTGTATACAAGCCTCATATGTACCCGCCTAGACTATGGGGCAATAGCATATCCGTCTGTGACACTTACTGCCTTTAAAACGCTTGACCCTGTTCATCATCAGGAATACATCTACGGGTGCTTTTCGCACTAGCCCCTTGGAATGCCTGTACTTGGAATCTAATGAATGGTCGCTCCACCTACAGAGATGGTACATGTCTTTTGAATGTTATCTTAAAGTGAAAGCAGACAAGGAACATCCTTCACATTCCACAGTTAATGACATGTCAAGCCTTGCAGTGTTTGAGAAATGGCCTTCTATGAGACAGCCCTACTCACACCGTGTGAGGGGCCTAGCGAAGGAAACCGGTGTGCCACTCGTACACCATTTGATGGCTCCCGCAGTATGCCTACCCTCGTGGCTGTGGCAGGCGATAGATTGCGACGTGTCTTTCTTGGAGATTATGAAGCACGCACCAATTGCACATATTCAGACGTACTTTGTAGAACTACAACAGGAATACACATTTCCTGAATTCTTTACGGACGCTTCAAAGTCCGACACTTCTGTTTCGTATGTAGCTGTCGGCCCATCCTTTTCGGAAGCCCGCGTTCTGCTCTCTGATTCAAGCATTTTCACTGGCGAAGCTTATGCGATACTTGCGGCCTTTAAATGCATTAAACAAATAAAACTACAGAAGGCAATAATATATACAGATTCCCTAAGCGTAGTAAAAGCTCTGAAAACTCTTAAAAACCACAAAAACCCTGTCCTTGTCTCGCTTTATTCGCTCTTATGCACAGTCTACTCATCTAAGCAGCATGTTGTAGTCTTCTGGGTGCCAGGACACGGCGAAATACAAGGCGGCGTTCTGGTGGACCAGCTAGCTGGATCCGCCAACAAAATTGCTACCAATACATCTATACCGATTCCTGCACTTGGCTCGAAACCTATTCTAAAACAAAAGCTCAGGGGTTATTGGCAGAGCACATGGGACACACACACAGGTAATAAATTTCATGTCATCAAGCCGCAACTTGGTCATTGGCTGCCAGTATCAGAATCACGCCACACATAAGTAATACTTACAAGATTAAGAACAGGACATACATACACTACACATTCATTTCTTTTGTCTGGTGGCGATCCACCGTTGTGTGATAGATGTGGAGAAGCACTCACCGTACTTCACATTTTAGTCCAGTGTAAACAATTAGACACGTTGAGAAAACAACACTTTCCATTACCCTACTGACAACAGATACCACTTCATCCGGAAATGTTCGTCGGTAGGGAACCACTTTTCACACATAAATCGTTGGCTTGTCTGAGAGAACTCCGTACCTTTCATGTGATATACCCGGGCATTTCGTACCACGACCTCTCCAGAGAGGTCTCCGCTACGGTGGCTACACTGAACAAACCACTTGTCTCACGGCCCTTGGACGCGAGGGTGTGAACGATCGAGGCACTTGTGCTAATGCCATACATGTCCACCATGGTTTTTACTATCACAAACTTTCGTCATCCGTAAACACCACACACTTTTCACGGCATAGTCATGATTTTATTACTTCTGTCTTGTTATACACCTTGGCGCGAGGAATTTTAAGGCCCTTATACAGCCGCTAATCACAATCATTGTGCACATTTCTTGTCCCATGAACTGGCGCTCTTTGGCCAACAAATGGCCCTTGCGCCACAAAGCACCAAACATCATCATCGCCAATTTCTACTTTCAAGTCTACCCCTCTTTTAACTGAAGCAAGTTTAGTCAAGGATGACTAATATTAGAATTTCTGTGAACTTTTTATTACTAGGACATAAATTTTGAATTAATTTACATCTAAGAAAACTTGTAACATAAGACTGCCAAGTGCATAATTTCAATTCTGTTTCAGTGGCTGCATGCAATTGTGTAGAATACAAAAATATATAATCAGCTGGTTATCTTGGAATACATAAGAAGTAATGTTACCTATATAATGTAAAAACATGGTTTTGAGATAATCGAGTTCGAACTTAGAAACAGCTGAACAGTGGACATACCTTGTCACAAGCGCAGTTCAACTATTTTATTTAGTAGCTAGGAGCTTGATAATCTTTGCCAAAGTCAATTTTTCACTTCGGAGCCTCTCGTATCGCCTGCTTTGGTTCTTTTGTGAGCTGTCGTGCAGCTCTATCTGCAATGTATTATCTATTTTGGTGAAAGTTTTTCAACCAGTTAACTACAGTTTTGGCCAGGCTTCAATCTTGACAATTTCAGAATTTGGGCTTGTGTTATGCAGCCTTTATCAAAAGAAGGAACATCCAGTGTCATAATCCTTAAGACTCTGAACCTATACAAGGACAGCAGAGACTCTGTGCTGCAATTTCCGTTCGCTCAACATTTGCACCAGGCAGTTTGGACTCTAATCGGTCAAATTGCATCACAAATAATATTCATAACCATGAGCATATTCGCTGTCACCCTGCATGTTAGTCACCTCAAAGGACGCTAAAAAAGGCTTTTACGTTCAACAATCAAGAGCTTGCTCATGGTTCAGTGTTCACCGCCTCAGTTCAGCATCGCCATTTATTCAAATTTACGATAAAACTGTATTGGTTGCTATGGAATTCACATTTGCTGAAAACCTTCTTTACCCTCAGCATCTAAACTTGTCATGAAGCACAAGGTGTGATGAAGCCAGGAGCTGAAATTGTTCGAACTGATGCACTCTAAAAGCCAAGTGCTACTATAAAGGCGCAGTGTCTTCAGACTGCCTTAGAAGTTACCCGACAGTTACCTATACACAACTGACTCTAGACAAGCATTTTGGTTTTTGTGCACAAACTATGGTTTTGAAAAATGTACTATAAGCACAGACCGCATTTGAGGAGGCTTGCTCTAGGATGAATTTTCAGTCACTACTTGCTTTTCGATAAACTGGTTTTCGGCCTCAAAAAATACCCTAAGCAAAGCACGAATGTGAAACACATGCACAAAGGGACACCTTTTCTAAATCGCAAAGAATGAAAAAGTGATTTTTTTTTCTTAGAATTTGTCCTACCGGTGCCCTAGCCAGAGGGAATGCTTGTGTTAAATTTCATGTGTTATGACTAGGGTAGAAGACTTTCTCTAAATCTTCCAACGATTTGTGACAACTCTGAGGGGAACCTCGACGCATACACTGCAAAGGTACAAAGAAATCATGTACATATGTAAAGGCTGTCAGAACTTGGTTCTTAGGAACCTGTGCTGTAGGATTCTGTTTTGGAAAACAGCTTGTTTGGTCACGACTCACAAGGTCACATTTCAAATCTTCTTGAAGAGGAGATGGCGATGCTTGTTTGGGTAGCGTCGCTTGCTCAAGATTTTATGGTAGTTACTGTTGATGTAAATGGCATGTCTATAAAATATTTAAAAAAAAGTTTGTACCACTGAATTGTAGTTTGTTTAGCTTACATTCATTCAAGCAGTATTTCGCTGTGCCTTATTGTGCCTACATCTTTTATGACGATGTACACAACGATGTACTCTAGCGGAGAGTGTTTAACGTACAAACTTTTTGCAGACAGACGTTAGAAGAGACACACATGTTCACTCCTGTCTTGCGTTTACATCTCAGCAGTTTCTTCGTCAAACATTCTGCAGAAACATGGTGCATCAACCCAGTCAATGTTGACTCTTACACCTCACATCTCCGCTGGTGTGAAACTGTTTGTTGCTGTGCAGTTGAACTGTGCATAAACGCACACTCATGCATTCCACTTTGCAGTAGCAATTTTATTGTCAACTTTCTGGTGCAGGCCTACCACCAGCAGTGGTGGAACCAGTGCAGGTGTGAAGGTGAAGCCGGAGCCAAACTGGGACTCTGATCCGGAGGATGAACGGTTACGAGACATCAAAGAGCGGGACGAGTTTGCAGCCCGGCTACGTGACCGAGACAAGGAGAAGACGCGCAAGATAGTAGAGCGCTCTGACAAGAAAGTACGTAAAATGCTGACCACTTTCATTCTCACTTTTGCTTTCTTGCATTTTTCAGATTGTACAATCTATGGAAATATTTTTACTGAATCTATTTATGAAGGCAAATCTTAGAGCCCTTTTGTATGATAATGTATGGTATTTAATAAGTTGACGCTTACAGAACACCAGTTTTGGTCGGCAAATGCCCATGATAAAAAGTGTGCTCAGCCTTCAGTGACATCAGCTTTGGTTAGTTTAACTAGTGGAGGCAATATTTGAGAAACAATTGGTTTGGAATACAGTATATGCATGAGAGCATGTGTTGGTACTTGCAGCGTTTTATCTTGCTGGGACAGATTTTGTGCTAGTTGCTACTGTTAATGTGTGTAGCAGCAGAACCTGAAGGATAACACAAGTTTGGTGCTCCTTGCATGTACAGGCATTTGAGGAGGCGGCCAAGCGACTGAAACTAGAGGCCGAGGACCGACAGCGACTTCTGCCTAAGCTGCGAGTCGAGTCACGACGCCAGTATCTGGAGAAGCGGAAAGAAGACAAACTGGTCGAGCTGGAAGCCGACATTCATGATGAACAGTTTCTCTTCTCAGATGTAAAGTATGTACCTTCCTGTCCGCACCTGTTTTTATTGCAGGTGTGTGATCTAATAGTTAGAGCAAAGAGTGTCACCTATACCGTAGAGAAACTCAAAAGGACACCATGGTTAATAGTTTGTCTTATCAGGGATTCGGCTTATCAGAAGGCCCCCAGAAAAAACAAGCTAACATGCCAAGGGTATCCAAATATGTTAGTACTAGTACAGTGGACTCTGAGTAAATGAAAATTCATTGAACAGAACTGCTTCTTAAATGGAACAACTGCCTCTCATATGATTGGTTGCATACTTGAAATTCTGTAACCCAGTTCACCTCTGTGAAAGCGGAACTCCTGTTACATGGAACGTATTTTCCCGGTACCTTCAGGTTCCATTTAATGAGAGTCATGTACTTGAAAACACTAAATGGAGTAGGAAAAAAAAGAAAATTCAAGTGCTCTTTTCCTTTTTTAGATATAATATTTGTGATAACTAACCACAGTGATGCCAAAAAAAACATCGGAGATGATATTAGAAATAATTGTAATGTAAATGTGAACAAGCTAAAGTGGATGAAAATACTATAACCTAAATTTACACTTCTTTCTTTGGTTCATAGCAAGGATCTCGTTCTGGGAGACCTAATGCCTTTAGGTATTATGTGAGGGATTATTGGTTTGCTGCCAGCTTGTTATAAGATTACATGCTACGTGATGGCAACAGGCAAAACAAGAGTGTTCTACACTCGTCCTAATGGCTACTTGTGGCGCTGACTGTTGATTCCACATTTAAATGCACATATACTATATTTACTCGCATAATAGATGCTTACCCCCCCTCCCCTTGATCGCGAAAAATCTGTTGGTTTTTTTATTTTGCCCATAATAGGCCCACCCGAACTTGGTCGGGATTAGTAGTTCAGTGCCGTGTTTGCACGGTTGCAATTGAACGCCCTCTTACATTAACTGAAGTGAAAAAAAAAAGAAATGAAAAAATTGCCCCCACCTCCCCGAAGAGAATCGTGAGGAAATGTGAATGCATTTCTTGCATCGAGAGTACCCAGCGTAGTAATTTTAATGGCGTAAATAATGATGAGACGAACGTTTTTACCGTAACCATTTATTTACACAATCAGCCTGCGAACAACTGAGAGTGAGGCGTGCTCTTCACTTCATTTATATATATATGTACGAGAGAGCGGACGGGAGAGTGGGAAGCAGGAAGGAGAGAGAATTCGTTATGTGTCGTTCCCGCAGACAAGGAAGGTGGTTTTACCGTTCTTTCACACCAATCATTTGACAAAAAGGCAAGTGACGCCATCAAATCAGTTTTCAGTGAACATTCTCGTGTTTCGCTCAATAAGGTTCGAGCAAAGGCTATAAAGTTATGCAAGCAGATGAACTTAACAGGCTTGCAAAAAAGCGTTGAAAAGACAAAGAAGCTTAGCCTCGACGTGTTTTTTAGCGCGAAGACACATAAAGTTGACGTCCCGTTAAGGGTTATCAATCAGAAAGGGATACTTGGCAAAAGTGCATGGCATCATTTTTAATGGATAAGCTTAACATTCTGCCCATCAACGACCCTTTTCTTGTTGTAAATTCTGAACAGATATTAGAATTTGTTGGTCAGCTAGCTGATGAAAGAATACAAGCTTTATCGGCAGATATAAAGGACCTTTATTATTCACTGCCCCACTCCCAAGTAATGACGTGCATTCACAAATCCATTGAAGAATTTGGAACTGTCAAATTTCAGAATGAAGTAGGTGTTTCAGCAGCGAGCTTCATTGAGCTTCTTAGTTTTTACCTGTCGTCTACTTTCATTACTTGGAAAGGATCAGCATATCTTCAGAATGATGGTGTGTGTATTGGTTCCTGTCTCGCTCCGGTTTCGAGCAATTTGTACTTAGCTAAGTTAGACAAAGACCTCAACGATGTACTACAAGGGTCAAATGTTCTAAAAATTTTTCGTTTTGTAGACGATTTTATTTTATTTGTTGACAGCTCAACCGAACAGTTTGAGGAAGTGTGTTCCAGCATTGAAGTCGCTGTTCAAAGGAGCCTTGAACCCCTCGAAGTGTCCTTTGAAATGCCATGTGACAATGTGCTTCGGTTTTTAGATGTCCGATTTGTTTTTAATGATGATCAGACATGCTGGTATTATCACCCTCGTGCTAACAAACCTATACTTTCATATAACTCGGCGCACTCCAAGCTCGTCAAGCGAGGGATTGTTAAGATGTGCCTTACTAACACCTTGAAGAAGTCCTGCCAGCATTGTTTGCCTTTAAGCATGAGAGAGCAAACAAAATGTTTAGCTGACTTGGGGTACCCACAACACGTCCTGACATCTGTTGCGGAAAGCCTTCTGAGGCAAATCCGCTCCGACGGAGCCGCGGAAACGCGTGCTACGCCTGCAAGGAAAGGATTAGCTGTAATCCCATATATTCATGGTGTTTCACATAACCTGAAAAAATTAGCAGAACATTGCAACGTGCGAGTATTTTTTTCGGCACCTATCCAGCTAGACAGTCTTTGCCGAAAGACGAAACCGGAGCGCCCAGAGAAAGGTCTGTGCGAAAAGAACCACCGTATTAGGTTTGTCGCGTGCATCACAGGAGTCATCTACCGGATCCCATTAGCGTGTGATGCATGCTATATAGGTCAAACTGGTAGATGCATCAATGATAGGCTGAATGAACACAAGAACGTGGCCAAGGCACAGCCTGAGGGTTTTCTTGCAATTCACTGCAAAGAATGCGGGTGCCAACACCTCTTTAATCGCACCAGCCTAATCGGAAGAACCACTAACCAAATGACAAGGCTCATCATAGAAGCAAAATTCATTGCTAAGTTTGGGGACGCGTTTATAAGCAAGCCATCGATATCATTATCATTGAAAGAATTGCATTATTTGGATGTCGCACGAGTTACAGTAGATCAGTTTTATGGTTCTAGCACGTGGTTGTGACGCGCCATGTTTGGGTATAAGTATTGCTTTTTCTCGGATTAAACCACATTGTTGAAAGTTAGCACCGTGTATGTGTTCTGTGTTTTCTTCTCTGTCCCGTCCTGAATGCACTATACCTCGAACAATGTTTCTGTTCCCATAGACAAAGGAAATCGGAACCGAGGTACTGCTTCATTGCTCGGGCCATGCGGTGAAGCATTGCATAGTTTTTGGTGAGACACAAGTGAACTCGTACACTTTTGTTGGCTTGCGATAAGTCTTCAGGTGTTCCAGTATAGATGGATACCGATGATGTGAATTATCGCTCTATAAATGAGATGTCCAATGAACTTTGCAATTTAATCTAGTGTCACCACTTTCCATAAGCCACCTCACTCTGCATAGGTTGGCATTCCTATATATGAATCCAAGCATATGTCTTAGCATTTTGCACATTGTGTTAAAAAAAAAAAAAACTATATCGCGCGAAGTTCTATAACGTTTCGTGCTGCTTCGTGGTCAGGGCCAGGATGTGCTCCGGTGGTCTTCTTGTCATTAGGAGAAGCTCTGCAGCCGGCAGCAGCACACCGTGCCTCAGCAAAGTGTAGACCTCACACGAAACCAGAGTAGCTACTATAAGATTGTGCACAAAAGTCAATAGCTATGCACTTGTGGCGGCGAAAACAACTTGAGGCCGTAAACAAAAGAAACCCATGAACGGCTGCGGATGTCTCAGGCTGATGCAAACCATCGTTGCCACAAAACTTGAAGCTGAGGTGGGGTGCTAGACTGTTTCGAGCAGTGTGCGTGTTCTGCAGGGATGGTGCACACCCATGCACGTGGGACGATGATGTCATAGGAGCGACTAGTGACACTCTATGCGGCCCTGTGTCTTGTATAACAATATAATCAAAACAGAAGCTGCTGGAAATTGGCTGAGAAGGCCACCCCAACACTTTAAACATGCGGCAGACCTTCTGAAATATTTTTTGTGGGATAAATTTTTCCTGACTCCCAGCAACAGCTCTCGATTGCATAGCTGGCACAAATTTCTGGCAAATATTGCTGCTTAACACTGTCAAATTACGAAGCGAATGCTTTAATTCAATATTTGGCTTGCAAAGGTTCTTTTGATTGCAGAACTTTGATGTTACTGTAGCGCCAAAATGAGGGACATGCTTTTTAGTCAAGTTTGCCAGCCTAGTGCATTTTTCCAACAAAACATACACATTGGTTCACGCAAAGGTCTTTCAAAAATCACTATGTTGTCAAAAGAGGCAAATACAAATTGATTGTGAAAGTTGAGTGGCTGGACTGACTACTAGGAAGTCCTGGGTGCAGTAGAAACAAATTTAGCATGCAGAAATTGACGAACCAAAGTGTCGACCACCAGTGATCGATTCAAATAGGTGTGGTAATGAAAGAGTTAAATGGAACACATTTTTCTGGTCTCTTCAAGTTTCGGTTAACAGTAGTCTACTGTAATGTGCCACAGTCTTGGCAGAGAACGGTGCTTTGCGGAAGGTGGCCAGACACTGGAAATTGTAAAGGAATACGTCTAGTTAAGACAGCTGGTAACCGTGGGGCCGTACCACGAGATTGAAGTAACTAGAAGAATAAGGAGGGGTGGATCACGTTTGGTGAGCATTCTGAAATCATGAATAGTAATCTGCCACTGACCCTTAGGGGAAGGTATGTAACAGCTGCATTTCTGGTACTTACCTATGGAGCCGAAACCTGGAGGCTTACAAAGAGGGTTGAACTTAAACTGAAGACGACGCAGTGAGCGATAGAAAAGAGAATGATAGGTGTAACCTTAAGAGACAAGAAGAGGGCAGAGTGGGTCAGGGAATAAACCGGGGGTTAAGGATGTCATAGTTGAAACCCAGAAAAAGAAATGAACATAGGCCGGGCACGTAGCGCATAGGCATGATAACCGCTAGTCATTAAAGATAAGTGACTGGATTCCCAGAGTAATCAAACACGTGAAAGGGAGACAGAAAATTAAGATGAGATTAAGCAGTTTGCAGGTATAACATGGTAGCAGAAAGCCGCAGGACTGGGTTGATTGGCGGTACATGGGAGAGGCCTTTGCTTTGCTGTAGGTGTAGTTAGACTGATGATATGACAGTGATGGACATCATATAGATATCCCCAATTTATTAAAATCAGGAGTTCTAGAAATATGGTGTCATTGAAGGGTCTGACTGTGTGCACATTTTTTGCAGATTGACCAGTCGTGAACGTAAGGAGTTGGAGTACAAACAAAAGGTTCTGCAGTTGGCCAAAGAACATGACCGTGCACGAGAGCTGGAAAAAGTGCAGCGATACCGCATGCCCCAGGAACGCAAGGGCAAGGCAAGTATTGCTCATGTTAAAAAGAAAACCCCTCAGTTCGGTGTCGCATCCCATCTAACCACTGGCCTAAATTTTCACTGTCGTACATTTGGCAAAGGGAAAAAACAAAAGGGACTACAAAATAACTTTCTACAAAGAAGTATAACTAGGTGTATAGGGAGGCATAATTTATACATGTATAAAGTGTACTGATTTAATCATTGTAGATATGAAATAAAGATATTATATCAATGCTTAATGAAATAGCAGAACTAGCCAAATGTGTTTACATGTGCCCTTTTTGGCTAACGGGAAAATTTAGAGTAGTATCCTGACACACAAATTACGACACCCAAATGTTAAGAATTAGCCTACCTTCTCTTTTAAAATTTTCAGCAGGAAACGATGTTGACATTGACGTATGCTGTAAGTCTGAGCTTCAAGTGTTTCTCTGATGAGGCTCAGATCATTAATATCAAATGTGGAGTGGCCTGGATGAAGTTTCTTGAGTGCTTATTTTGTTACAAATTTTAATGATAAGGTGAATATGATGAGTGTTTCAACAGTACAATATGTTGGGCCAGTTGGCACATCATTACTTGAAAGTCTTGGCACAAGGTTAGATCGCCAACTCGCTATCGTTGTTGTGATTTGGCACTCCATCTGTGTCTGATCTTAGTTATTCTCATTTTAACCTTTTGCCATGTCTTTCAATGAAGAATGTTTTCATCTTAGCTTCCATTTCTTGCACAAAATGTGTCTACTGCCATCACTACATGATGCTATAACAGGCTGGGAAGCTTAGTCAAGTAGTCCTGAGCTATTTGTTCCCATTCCCTCTGCTCTGTGACTTGGCAAAGGAATAAATAAAGTAAGTCCACCTTCTAGATTGTCTCAGTTTCTGTAAAATAATGAATTCTCTGTATGTAGTCAGACCAAAAACACCTGGTTTTCCCCCAAATGAAGACATGTTACTTGGATCATGCTTAGACTTCACTTGAAAATGTTAACGCGCAGCAAGGAGAGCACTTGAAAATGCCCAAGTGAATGTTTATTACTATTCGTAGAACCCCAGGCTGACTTGCTTTGACAAGCTTAGACTGAGCTTCTGTGCAGAAGCATTTTGCTCTTCTGGTGTCGAGGTAATAATTAATAATGAAGTTGTTTGTTTTAGGGTGCACTAAAAAGCAAAACTATTTTTCACATATTAAGAAAGCGCAATTTCACAATGCCGAAAACAGCACTCTTATCGTGGCATGACGCTTTGTAAGTGAGAAATTGCGCGAAAAGAAAATGTTGGTGGAGATGGTGAGATTCTTGCACCATGTACCCTGTTATAAATTTTGAAGGTGTCTACTGGGTCCTACCTAGCTTCTACTCGATAAAAGTGAAGTTAGGTACGTTGTCTTCAGTGGGTGTCCAAGAGTAGGGGTTCTCAAGCGTGTTAGTGCCAGGGAACCCTGCTAAGAAGGAATCCCCCCCCCCCCCCTCCATCCCGGCGAGCTTTTTTTCTTCTTTATTAAAGCTTCCAACTTTCTACGTATGCTAGCAGCACCTATCTGCAAATAGTTGAAATGCGCAAGTCAATAGTATAACCCCCCCCCCCCCCCCCCCCCCCCCCCGAGATTTAAGCCACTGTGCGTCTTATTTTCAGAGTATGGCTGGGTACAAACTGCTAGCGGGATTTATTGTGCAGCTCGCATGTTTGTGTTATCCACGGAGATGTGCTTATTGACGCCCGAGCGTTAGTAATAGAGGTTCCTTAGATGGATCACACCTCGGGATTGCCATTTGAGAGAGCAAGTGGAGAACCAGGGAAAATTTATCAGTGGCTCGCAGAACCTTGAGGAGGGGCCTGCGGTACTCTTAGGTTCTACGGAACTCGCTTTGAGAACCCCTGTCCTAGACCTAGCATACGAAGTTTCAGAAAATTTCAGAGCCAATATTGCAAAAGTATGAAAAATACATTTTGAAATTTGCTACATCATGCATAGAGACTTCAACCTTGATTTTCTCCTCTAATAATGACCTTATGACAGTGATAACTATAACATTAGATTTCTGAGAGTGCAGTTTATCAATCTAAACCAAGTCATTGTCGCTCTTCAGTGTTCCTTTTAAGCAGGTAAGATGTATGTATATATTAAAACATCTGTCAGTGCAAAGGGCTACAAGCATGTTTTTGTAACCTTACTGCTAAAGAATGGCATGTGGTGCCCGCATGATGCTGGCTATGGCTGTGATGCGCAGTGCTCCTCGTGGACCGCGTCCACTTATCGCTGGTCTCAGTGGTCGCCCTAGAGTAGCATGTTTGTCGAATATTCTTTTTTGGGTGTGCATTTGTAGAATCGTCTCTAGAGAAGTCAAGCAAGGCTTGGTTTATGTTGTGTTCTTGTATCGTCTTTTGTAGAAATGGGCGAATATTCGAGTACTTCAAATATTTAAACGAATAATACAGTACTTGAATTTCAACTCAAGTTTGAAATTATTCCAAGTCTCGAAGTATTGGAATCCGAGCTAATAAACATATTGCCCGCTACATATGCCCGCTACGTATGTTGACGCAACCCCTCAGCTTCAGCCCACCATGCAGCCTTTCCAGCCACCGTTCCATCCATCGGCTCTTGCAACATGGGTGAGACCTACCCCGGCGAACCGATGGCGCACACCGGACAACCGGCTCATCTGGTTTGCCTACGGTTACGCCGGTTAGCACGTTATTGCCCTCCCATACAGCCAGCTCCCATTTTTTCGCCTGTTGTTGACCAGCTCAGCCGTCCCTATTACGACGAACCGCCGTCTGTGCCACCGCCATCTCGCCCAGGTCCATCTCCTCGAAGGTCGCCGTCTCCACGACGTCGTTCCCTGTCCCCCATGCCGCCAAGTACAGCTGCTCATGAGGGGGAAAACTAGTCCTGGCAGTCCCCGAGGCAAGGACTGCGACGCTATCGCAATGTGAAAGCCCTCAGAGCAGCTCCTCGAATGTCATTGATGTGCTTGTGGACGGTGTTTGTGCATCGTCTTGTATTGACACTGGAGCTGCCGTATCAGTTTTGGATGAAAAACTTTGCCGCTGACTTCGAAAAGTGACGACGCCACTTTCTGGGTTGTCCCTCCGTACTGATAGTTTGCATTGTATTCATCCTACAGCAGGGTGCACAGCTCGCGTTGTCATTCAGGGCGTTCTGTATGTCGCCCATTTCATGATCATTCTGACATGCTCTCATGACGTCATCCTGGGATATGACTTTCTCTCCTGCCATGACGCCGTCATCCATTGTGCCTCCCCCGAAATTGAACTCTCACTTTTCTCACATTTGACGCCAAAAGACAGTCTCTCGACACTGAGCAAGATTCTCATGAAAGACGATACAACAGTGCCTCCAAACTCGACGACGGCTGTGTCGGTCTACTGCGCTGGCCTCTCCGACACAATTACACTCGTTTCGTCATCCAACTACGCTTGTAGCAGGAAAGAGTTGCTAGTACATTTCACAACCGTGCAGTCACTGCACGGTCATGAAAGACGCTGCACAGTCACTGCAAGGTCACCCAGGGCAACGCCGCTATTTTTGTTACCAACCCATTTCCGTACACTGTTACCTTGCTTCGAGGGGAATGTCTCGGCAGAGTGGAAACAGTCTACGACGCACAAGTCCTGGACGTACCCAATGACTCGCGTTGTCCCAGTTCGCATCAATGCTGTTTCCACTTCTGATCCGTCATTCGCTGATGTATTTGGCCCCTCCATTGCTGACAACCTTACGACGGTACAGCGTTCCCAGCTTCTGGACCTGTTGCAAGAATATCGCTCTTTTGATGTCGAGCGAAGTTCTCTCGGTCGCACGGCCGCTGTTACGCATCGCATCTACACTGGTGCCCATCTACTTTTACGGCAATGTCCTTATCGCGTGTCGCCTGCTGAACGTCGGGTAATTAACGAGCAGGTTGACGATATGCTCCGAGGCGACGTTATTCGGCCCTCGGACAGTCCATGGGTGTCTCCTGTTGTTCTTGTTACGAAGAAAGATGGTTCTGTGCGGTTTTGTGTGGACTACAAACGGCTCAATAAAATCACTCGCAAGGATGTTTGTCCACTACCGTGCATCGATGATGCGATTGACAGCCTTCACGGAGCCGATTTTTTTTCTTCTCTCGACCTGCGCTCGGGGTACTGGCAAGTACCCATGGCTGACGATGCTCGACCGAAGACCGCCTTCGTCACGCCCGACGGCTTGTACGAGTCTAACGTCATGCCGTTTGGTCTATGTAATGCACCTGCGACCTTTAAGCGCATGATGGACACCGTTCTGCACAACTTGAAATGGTACATGTGCTTGTGTTACCTCCACGATGTCATTGTCTTCGCTCCGGATTTCTGCACGCATCTTCAATGTCTGAAAGAAGTTTTCGCACGTGTGAGCAATGCCGGCTTGCAACTAAATCTGAAGAAGTGCCGCTTTGCAGCACGGCAACTCACCATCCTAGGGTACGTCGTGTCCAAGGACGGCATTCTTCTTGATCCGGCCATGCTTCGGGCCGTGGCCGAATTCCCCAAACCTGCGTCCGTCAAAGAGCTGTGTAGTTTCGTGGGCCTGTGCTCATACTTCCAACACTTCATACGAAACTTTGCCACGATCATATTACCGCTGACGAAGCTCCTTGAAAGTAACGGGCCCCTCAATTCGTGGTCATCCGAGTGCGACGACGCGTTCGCATAGCTCTGCCATTTGTTTACATCTCCTCCCATTCTACGCCATTACAGCCCTACGGCCCCAACAGAGGTGCATATGGACCCCAGCGGTCTAGGCCTCGGCACTGTCCTGGCGCAGCGCAAACCCGGATTCCCTGAATATGTCGTAACATATGCAAGCCGTACGCTAACGAGAGCCGAGACAAACCACACCATCACGAAGAAAGAGCGCCTGGTGGTCGTCTGGACCCTTACAAAGTTTCGACCTTATTTGTATGGTCGCCCCTTCGACGTAGTCACCGACCATCATGCACTATGCTGGCTGTCATCATTGAAGGATCCCTCAGGCCGTCTTGCGCATTGGGCTCTTCGCTTACAAGACTACGACATCCGCGTGCTGTACCGCAACGGACGCCAGAATCCTGACGCTGATGCCCTCTCGCGCTCCCCTCTACCTGAAGACGACGTGCCCTGCTCAGTAACCTCAATTGCTGTTTCTGGCATCGATGTTGACATCCTCGCACCGAACAGCGAAAGGATAATTGGATCACCCCGCTGTTCGACTAGCTCTCTGATTCGTCTGCAACACCATCTACACGTGGCTTGCATCGTCGAGCTCACCATTTCGCCATCCGTGATGGCCTCCTACACCGACGCAATTGCGACGCCGATAGCCGGTAGTGGTTACTCGTGATACCCCGCAGTCTGCGGTTGGAGATATGTGAATGTTTTCATTCTGATCACAATGTGCGCACTCTGGGGTATCCAAAACTTATCACCGCATTCGACAACGCTACTTCTGGCGTGGGATGTACCGCTACGTGCAGCAGTTCATTCGCTCTTGCCTCGCTTGCCAACGCCGCAAACCGTCAGCACACATGTAGCACGTCGGTCTGTAACCGTTACCTTGCCCTGACCGTCCGTTTGGGCGCGTAGGTATTGATTTGTATGGACCACTTCCTCTGACGTCGGCTGGTAACCGCTGGGCCATCGTTACTGTAGACCATTTAACGCGATACGCCGAAACTGCTGCTCTCCCTGCGGCTACTGCGCGCGATGTTGCGTCCTTTCTGCTGCATCAATTCATACTGTGTCACGCACCACGCCAAGAGCTTCTCAGCGATCAAGGCCGTGTCTTCTTGTCGGAAGTCGTCGAAGCCAGTCTGATGGAGTGCCATTCTGTTCATCGGAAAACTACTGCTTATCACCCGCAGTTGAATGGCCTCACCGGACGCTTTAACCGCACCCTTATCGACATGCTTTCGATGTACGTCACCGCCAACCACACGAATTGGGATAATATACTGCCCTTCATCACCTATGCCTAGAACACTGCTCCTCAGAGCACTACCGGTTTTTCAGCTTTATTCTTGCTGTACGGAAGGCACCCGTCGCGCACCATGGACACGATACTCCCGTACACGCCAGATCCATCTGAGTGTGCACCTATTTCTGAGACAGCCAGGCTTGCTGAAGAGTGTCACGAGCTTGCCAAGACTTTTACGACGCATGAGCAAGAGTGGCAGAAGAGTATTCGTGATGGATCCACCACTTCTAAGCTCACGTTCCTTCCTGGTGCGCATGTATGGCTCTTGATCCCGACCTCTGTAGCTGGCCTCTCTTTCAAACTACTTCCCAAATACGAAGGCCCCTACCATGTCATCGAATGCACATTTCCAGTCAACTATCTGATCGAGCCCGTCGAAAAATCTTCGGACATGCGCCGCCGCGGGCACGACATCGTCAACGTGAAGCGCCTGAAGGGTTATTATGACCCGCTCATAGTAACAAGCTCTTAGGTCACCAGGCGGCTCCCTCTTCGACCTCGGGGTAATTTTAACGAAGCCTCCAAACTCTGAAATGGGTCGAACTCTTGAGTACCTTCTGGCGGGGCTACCCAACAAGGATGCCGCTCGCGCTGGGAGTCCGTGCTTGGCCGTGACTGTCGCCATTGTGTATGCTTGCTGGTTGCCGGCTAATAAACGCCTTGACAATATATTTGATTGCACATAACTCCCTGAAAAGGTCGTCTCATTTTAGCTTAGAGCTGCTAGGCTGTGAAACCACATTTTTAGTGGAAACTCACACTGCCATGAAGCCACACTGCAATGTTGTAATGTACTTATCACATGCACTTTGCTTAGCTTTTTTTTTTTTTTTTGAAAGCTTGTTAAGAGGGCTTACACGTGCTAAGTAATCAAATTTTAAAACTGAGCATATTTTACTGTCCTTATAACACTCCTAATAAGACTCAAGTTCTGCTGCTGTTGAATTTGCTCCTGCCTCACTTCAAACCAAAAAAGTAACACTCGCACGATCCTAGTTTCACTTCCTAATAATATTGATTGAGTTAGTTGTGTCATAGTAAAAATGCTGATTTTTCTCTACACTATGTGATGTGTGCAATTTGAACTATTTTATTTTGCACTTATAACAAAACAAACAAAAAAAAAACGTTCTGGCAAAAAACTTGAGGGGTCTCGTAGTAGTGAGCACCACGCTGTTGGAGTGAACGGATACAGTAGACACGGTCGGATGGAACCAAAACAACACATTTATTTAACTTCTTTTAGATCAACGATATTGTTAGCCAAATTAATACACATCAATTGTGATCAACACGCTTAAATAACCTTCATAATATTCTGCAACTCTCAACAACATAACAAACAGAAACTAGGTAGTGCGAAGGCAGCGTCGCCAACGCTCGATTCACCACGAGGGCCCCCAGCAGACGACTTGCGGTGCCGTCCACTGCGGACCCACTGTAAGAGACAACGGTTCGTGTCAACCTGCGACTTTGTCTTTATCTGTCACTTTTAGTCTGTCCTGTCGACTTCTCTCTTCTGCTTACTTCCGCGTCTTCCTGGCAGCAAGGGTTAACCTTGTGTGTTCACCCCACCTTGGGATGCCTCACATCAGGTTATAGTGGTGGTATACAGCTGGCGTATGCAAGCGATTTTTTCTTGTGTTGCACCGTCCCCTCGTTTGGCTCAGTGGTGGGTGGCTGCCACCGCCACTCAACACACTCCATATTTTATGGCCAAAAACTTCCAACCCTCTATTGATCGCTCCCTGAAGAGGGCGTGCACTGAAGCAAGCTTTCAGCTATTCCAACGAAACAAAAACAACTTTCCACGCTACCACGTTATCCACAGTGTCACACCAGCAAAACCTGTCAGAAAACTCTCACAGTTCCTAGTTTCAAGGTGCCAAGTAGAAAAACTTGGAACAGGTTACAAAGCAACAAAAATGGCCAGAGGTGACCTCCTCATTGAAGTTCGAGACAAGGAACAATATGATAAACTATCCAGTTTGAAGACTTTTGGTTATGTCCCCATCACTGTTTCAGCCCATCGTTCGATGAACACGGTCCAAGGAGTCGTATTGTAGGATGACCTAGTTGACTTGACAGATGCCAAACTTCTCGACGGCTGGAAAGAAGAGAATTTAATTAATGTACAGAGAATCAAGATCAAGCACAATGGCAAAGCGACTTTAACAAAACATATATAATCATTACCTTTGGCTCCAGCATCCTTCCCGAAACACTTACAACTGGGTACACAAAGCTTCGTGTTCGACCATACATACCTAACCCACGACGATGCTTTCAATGTCAGAGATATGGCCACGGCTTGCAAAGCTGTCGTGGCTGGCAAACTTGAGCACAATGTGGAGTTTCGGGTCACACCTACATTACCTGAACAGAACCGGCACACTCCATCAACTGTGATGGAAATTTTGCCTCATACTCACGGTCATGTGTATTCTGGAGGAAAGAAAAAGAGATTATCACGTTGAAGGTGAAGGAAAACAACTCATTTAAAGAAGCAAGAAGGGTCTCGCCATTCTATGGCCCAAAATCATATGCTGATGTGGCGCGTCAGGGGGTAGCGTCGCACCAGCCCTCGCCACTGCTTCGGCCCGCGCAGAGCGAGCCGTCGGCTGTGGCGCCTGCCCCCAGGGCAGCAGTAATTCTGTCTACTTCGCCTACATACGAACAGAATTCAGAGACCCCAGGGTCTTCGGGTCTCAAGGCCTCACCTCATCAGGCACGGCCTAAACTTCGAACAACCGGCTCGCACGTGCGTGCATCCAGTGCTTCCGAGGAGGCAATGGATTCGTTGGTACCCTTGGTGCCGAGGGAGCAGCGTGGATCCTTGGAGCGCCCCAGGAAAACAAAAAAAACAAACAGATAACGGGGCCTGGTGACGGCCCTGTTACTTAAATTCAAACTTCCCGCCTGAACAGCCACTCGCTCTTCGTACACTAGCACTACTTTACTTTCACCATGAATACTCAAATTATACAATGGAATGTCAGGGGCTTTCTAAGGAATCTTGACGATGTCCAAGAACTCTTACACAAACACTCACCAAAAGGGCTGTGTTTACAAGAAACACACCTAAAACCAAGACACACCAACTTTCTACGCATCTGCATTTTTCGAAAGGACCGTAATGATGCCATGAGACCATCCGGAGGTGTAGCCATTATAGTCAATCAAAGGATCGCATGCACACACTTACAACTGCAAATGTTCCTTAAAGCAGTGGCTGTTCGAGCTGTTCATTTTGATAAACTGATCACAATTTGCACTATTTACATTCCTCCAAGCTATCAGCTGCAAAAACACGATTTACAATCTTTAATTGATGAACTTCCAGAACCTTGCCTTCTCCTTGGAGACTTGAATGCACATAGCAAGCTATGGGGTGACTCTCGTTGCGACGCACGAGGTCGACTGATTGAACAGTTCCTCCTCTCGTCAAGCGCGTGTCTCCTGAATTGAAAAGAACCAACCTATTGTATTCTCGCTAACAAAACCTATTCCTCCATAGACCTAAGCATAGTATCTCCATCCCTTGTGCCTCTACTCCAGTGGAAAGTCATCAGTAATACCTACGAAAGTGACCTCTTTACCGTAGTTTTGAGCACAACTACAGCAACTGAGTGTCCACCACGGGTTCCCAAATGGCTCACAAACAGAGCCGACTGGGAACAGTTTTATACCATCGCTCGTTTAGGTTGGAATGATATATGTACTTTCAGCATTGATGCTGCTGTCAACTACTTCACAGCGTTTTTGATTGATGCTGCAACAAAATGCATCCCACAAACAAGTGGACACCCTGAAAAACGACGTGTGCTGTGGTAGAACTCTGAGTGCCGGAACGCGTGCAAACAGCAAAACAAAGCATGGAGGTTGCTTTGGAACTCACCGACAGCTGAAAATCTTGACAGCTTTAGGAAAATGAAGTCTCAAGGCAAAAGAACTCAGTGGCAGGCCAGAATAGAAAGCTGGCAGTAGTTTTGTCAGGAATCAATTCATATACACAGGAGGCTAAAGCCGGAAACATGGTTGGTAGGGCAGCAGTAAGAGAAGTACACTCACTCCCACTCGTAAACACACAGGGTGACACTTTGGAAGATCAGGCGACTCGGTGCACACTTTGAACGGGTGTCCAGCTCGACACACTATACTGATGCTTTTCAAATATACAGAACAAGAATAGAAAAGCAGAAACCCGAACACAAATGTACTAGATACGGGGCGTATAACCAAGCTTTCAGCTTAGCTAAGCTCCAAACATAACTAAACTCCTGCAGTAATTCCGCCCCAGGTTCTGACCGAGTGGTGTATGAAATGTTAAAAAATCTACCAATTGCAACACAAAAAACCTTACTTTGCTTGTACAATGCTATCTAGTTCTCTGGCGCTATCCCTACTTCCTGGAAAGAGGCTATTTTTATTCCCATTTTGAAACAGGGTAAGGACCCTTCTTCAGTTCCGAGTTATAGGCCTATTGCACTTACAAGCTGCTTGTGAAAACTTTTCAAAAAAATGGTAAACTGCCGACTTGTACATTTCCTTCAAACAAAGAATTTGCTCGACCCATTTCAGTGCGGGTTTCGAAAGGCTAGATCCACCACCGACCACCTTTTTCGTGTCGAGGCACAGATCAATGACGCTTTCGTCCACGAACAATATTCTCTCTCTGTGTTCCTCGATATCGAAAAGGCTTACGATACAACATGGCGCTTTGGAATATTGAGAGACCTGTCCCATCTTGGCGTGCATGGCAAAATGTTTACCAGAATATAAGGTTACTTGTCAAATCGGATATTTCGCGTTCAAGTGGGCAGCGTTCTTTCTCAAACATTTGTCCAAGAAAGAGACATGCCGCAAAGTGGTGTACTTAATTGCACATTTTTTATTATCAAAATGAATTCTTAGTGCTTGTCTATTTTTCGCAATATCTTTTATTGTACCTATGTCGACGACGTTCAGCTTGGTTTTAGGTCTTGTAATCTGGCCATGTGTGAGCGGCAGGTTCAGCTTGGTTTGAACAAAGTCTCCAATTGGGCAGAAGAAAATGGGTTCCGACTGAATGCACAGAAAAGCACGTGTGTCTGGTTCTCCAGGAAGAGAGGCATTCATTCCGAACCCAATATTCAACTCCATGGGCAACGTCTTTCCATTAATACCGAACACAAATTCTTCGGCCTATTCTTGGACACCAAGCTAACCTTCATACCACACATCAAATATTTAAAAAACAAGTGCATAAAAGCAATGAACGTTCTAAGAGTGTTGTCACGCACTACGTGGGGAAGTGACAAGATGTGTTTAATGAATTTGTTTAAAAGCCTTATACGTACCCGCCTAGACTATATGGCAATAGCATATCAGTCTGCGACACTTACTGCCCTTAAAATGCTTGACCCTGTTCATCATCTAGGCATCCGTCTCTCTATAGGTGCTTTTCGCACTAGCCCCCTTGGAAAGCCCGTACATGGAATCGAATGAATGGTTGCTCCACCGCATCTCACTCTCTACAAGTGCTTTTCGCACTAGCCCCGTGCAAAGCCTGTACGTGGAATCGAATGAATGGTCACTCCGCCTACAGAGATATTTCATGTCTTTTAAATATTATCTTAATGTAAATGCAGACAAGGGTCACCCATTACATTCCACAATTAATGACATGTCAAGCCTTGCTGTGTTGAGAAACGGCCTTCTATGAGACAGCCCTACTCACTCTGTGTGAGGGGCCTAGTGAAGGAAACCGGTGTGCCTCTTGAACACCGTTTGATGGCTCTCGCAGTATGCCTACCACCGTGGCAATGGCAGGCGATAGATTACGACGTGTCTTTCTTGGAGGTTTCGAAGCATGCACCAATTGACATATCCAGACATACTTCCTAGAACTACAACAGAAATACACATCTCCTGAGTCATTTACAAATGCTTCAAAGTCCGACACTTGTGTTTCGAATGCAGCCGTCGACCCATCCTTTTCGGAACCCCGCATTCTGCACTCTGATTCAAGCATTTCCACCAGCAAAGCTTATGCGATACTTGCGGCCGTTAAACACATTGAACAAATAAAACCACAGAAGGTTAATATATACAGATTCCCTAAGCATAGTAAAAGCTCTGAAAACTCTTAAAAAGCACAAAAACCCTGTCCTTGTCTCGCTTTATTTGCTCTTATGCACAGTCTACTCATCTAAGCAGCATGTTGTAGTCTTCTGGGTGCCAGGACACCGCGAAATTCAAGGCAATGTTGTGGTGGACCAGCTAGCTGGATCCGCCAACAAAACTGCTTCCATTACATCGATACCAGTTCCTGCGCTCGACTTGAAACCCTTTCTAAAATGAAAGCTCGGGGGTTATTGGCAGAGCACATGGGACACACACACAGGTAATAAATTGCTTGTCATCGAGCCGGAACTTGGTCATTGGCCACCAGTATCGAAATCACGCGACACAGAAGTAATCCTTATAAGGTTAAGAACAGGACATACACACATAACACATTCATTTCTTTTTTGTCGGGGGGTGATGCATCTTTGTGTGATAGATGTGGAGAAGCACTCATCATACGTCACATTCTAATCCAGTGTAAGTAATTAGATACGCTGAGAAGACAACACTTTCCGTTACCCTACCGACAACAGATACCACTTCATCCTGCTATGTTCGTCGGTAGGGAAGCACTTTTTACACATAAATCGTTGTTAGCTTTTTTCAGAGAAGTTTGTACCTTTCATGTGATATACCCGGGCATTCTGTACCACGACCTCTCCAGAGAGGTTTCGGCTGGCTTTGGTGGCTACACTGAACAAAGCACTTGCCTCACGCCCTTGGACGCAAGGGTGTGAACGATCGAGGCACTTTTGCTTATGCCAAACATGTCCACCATGGTTTTTATTATCACAAACTTTTGTGATCCTTTAACACCACACACTTTTCACGGCATGGTCATGATTATATTAGTTCTATGTTTTTACCCGCCTTAGCGCGAGGATTTTTAAGGCATTTATACAGCCGCTTATCACAATCATTGTCCATATCTCTAGTAAGATGAACTGGCACTCTTTGGCCATAAAATGGCCCTTGCACCACAAAACATCAAACAATATCATCAGCCTTCACAGTCAAATCCTTTGCATCGTACTTCTTCTCTGCAGGTGTTGGGGCTGCTGGAGCGCAGCAACGCTTGCATGGTGCTGGAGCGTCATGTAGTAGACAGGGAACAAAATAAAAAGCACAATGATAAAAATGACCTAAAAAAACTGCAATCTTTTCAAAACAAATAAACAATAAGGCTGCAGATAGCACTGACCATGCACAAAAATAAATAATTTAAAAGCAACAGCGCAGTGAACAATTGGGCTCAAGTGTTACGCGAACGTGTTGGACGCACAAAAAAAAAAATGAAACGCAAATTTATCGGTTGCCTGTTTCTGATGACGGTAACAATGTGCTGCATTTCATTTTGGTTGTAAACCAATGCCATTCTCTTTCTTTTTTTGTTTTTTGCCTCTGAGGTGCAAAGCTCATTCCTACCTTGTTTTAAATCTAGGAGTGCACAATCTAATGACAAAGTTGTTTACATGTGCCATCTATTTGGTTGATAAAATCCGCTGCTGCTTCCCCTTCGTGACCCAACCTCAGTCGGGAGTTTGAAATAATCATAGCGTGGTTCAATCTGCCCGAACTGATTAGAGTTCTCAGTCGTAGAACAGAGCACATTATGGACGAAACCAGATGCTGTGGCTAAATTAACAGGGCAGGATATAATGAGATTTTACTGTATGTGATGAAACGTCAGCTCCTCTTTTGTTATTGCTACGCCGTTACACCGGCTCCTCCTCTGACATCCCGCGAGATGGCGCGGTGCTGCCAGCTGCGTGCAGCAGTTGCTAGATAGCAGCTCAGCTTGCGGTTTCACCGGCTCCTTCTCTGACGTCATGCCAGATCGCACTGCCAGCTGCAGTTGTAGCTAGGCAACAGCTCAGCTCATGGTGTGACCATTGGCCATAGCAAAACGGCAAGAATACGGTCAGTCTAGCTCCGGCTACAAAATAATGACATTTGCTTATGTCTTGTTTCAGTTTTTTTAAAGTATTGTGCAGGTTAGTTGGGTCATGACAAATCTGCTCATTTTCTTTTATAATACATGATATATACTAGTAATAAAACTTGATTCAGCAATATTTGACCGAGTCACTGTTTGCTGCAAACCTAAAGTATACTATTTGTGCAAGTCTAGCTTTTCTTTTACCTTTCATTTTTTGTAGCATTTTTTTTAAGCCTCCAGGATTGAATCTGGCCCTTTATAGTAAACAATGTAAGTGTAAGCAGTACTGAATGAAATCAGGATTTTGGGCAGAAGTTATAACAAAATGGCTCATGAAATGAATGAGGCCTTTCAGAATGCAAAGTGTGTAGCCGGGGTAGCCCTATGGCTTTGTGCAGAATGGGACAAGATTTCCTATAATTTTTTCATAATCTCGAGAAGCAAGTACGAATGTTAAGATGACAAGGAGTGTTTGCACGTCGGTTTTATATTGTGCCTTTTTGGGTTAGCTCAACTGATGTGGAGGTGATTGTGATAAAGACCGTGTGAATGCAGGAGTGTATATGTCCGAGCCTCACTTAGGCGATTAAAGAGCAAGTCGTCTAGCTTCTTTCCTGTCTCCTTAACTATATCTGGTGTTCGTCCATTTTTGGTTGTATATAGTACTTCCTTGATGCAAGGCACCAGCTAGCCCAACAAAGAATTATACTTAAAATAATGCTGACCAGAACTGGAAAATTTGTTGACTGTTGGTTTAGAACAGAGGGGTTCAAAGTTTTTGCCACTCCAGAATCTGCTGCTTGTGCTGGCAGGACTGTTCAGATGAACAAAGATGTCTACGATGTCCAGGAGCATGCCAGCACTTTCACTTAGCCTTATTCTGAATATTCGTGATTGAGGGGTGGAGTCATCGGGTTTCACTGAAGGCGAAAGAGTGCATGATGCCGATAACCTTATATTAATAGAGTGTAAGGTACTATATTGAAAAAAAAAAAAAAAAAGAGCAGATATCATTACATTGTACGTTGCTCATGCAGAAAGAGGGAGAAATAAATTTGATTTGCGACCAGGCGCGCGCTCTCTTTGCCCAGATTTGGTAAGAAAATTTCAGTTGAAGCTATTCTGGATGCATACTGCTATACTTCATGTTGTGCAGGATGACATTGGAGAGTATGTCGAAGTGGATGAGCGTGAGCAGGTACCACAAGCAGAGCAATGCAAATGGGAGGAGGAGCGAATGGGTATTGCCCGAATGCACTTTGGTGCAAAGGATGCCAAGGATAAGGGCAAGGTGAGTGTTGTCAGAAGTCTGTGTTCTTTCGTGTGCTCGGCTTTCGATGTGACAGGTGCCTTATGTTCACTATGACCGATGCGAGACTTGACCTCCATCGTTCCCGGCTCATCATCACAAGCTTATACTAACACGACGCACTTAAAGAGGTACGGACTAGAAGAAGTGCTGACACCCAGAGCATCAGCCCGAGCGCCTAACACATTGACAGCCGTGGACATGTACACCATAATCAAGCTTACTTCTAGTAGTCGTCGGTAGGCCTAACTTCGCTTATGGTGCTGTGATATACGAGACGCATCTTAGCTTTGCAGGGAAAAACATCGCGCTAGTGGACATGAGAAAGTGAACAAGGCGTAATGTACTTTGTTGCACGCAATAAAATGGCATTGCCGTCTGGCATTTCGGAACCATGAATGGACATTTTACGCATCAGCAGCAGACCTCCAAGCCAAGCTCGTTGCGAAGCGACCACTCAGAGCATCGATGAAAGCAGCTAGCAGTTTCCACACTTTCACTCACCAAAAATCAAAGCTAAGCACACTGCACGCTGGTTTGTCGTTGTTATATTTTTTTTTCGTTATTAACTGTTATATCTATTTTCTGGAACTTGAATACTTCAAATAGTAAAATTTCAGTGTGAATCTAATCGAATAGCAAACACTATCTGAAAAATATTCAAAAGTTTGAATATTCACACACCCCTAGTCTTGAGTATTCACACTTTATTGTTTGCTAACTGAGCTTGTGTGTGTTTCTTCCCTATAGGAAGAGACGTACGACCTGATCTTGGATGATGCCATTGAGTTCGTCCAAGCGCTCCGTGTGCCAGGTACAAAGCATAAAGTGAGCGAAAGACTTCTTGGAAAACATATATAGTCTTTTGATTTTCTTTATTGCAGTTTTTTGTCCAGTGTTTGGAGCAGCAACAGTAACTTGATTCAGCATAGTGTCCTACGAGACATTGATACTAGCAATTCCAACTCTGTACTAGTCTTCATTTTGATTCATTTTTGTCCTTAATTTTAGTGGCACGTTAGTTGCCATATAGGTGTTCAGCTAGGGGCAGATGCTTGGATGTTAATCAATTTTCATGCCTAAGGGTCAGTAGCCATATGAAAAAATCGAGCAACTACAAAATAGTGATTGCAGGAAATTCCGCGCATCAGCGGCATATGCACAAGATGACATAATGTATCAAAGTCTGCTCATTGCCGTGCTTTTAGCGATAAATTGTGTGCCATATTTTTGTCAGCTGTACAATTGCAAGGTCCTCCATCGAGTTCCCTCAAAATGGGTTTAACAAAGAGCTTTTCACAAGACCATGACACCCAATTCTCGCTCATAATCTGTGTTATGTGGGTTCATCCTTGGGTGTTCACAAACTAACAATCAGGTGGAAAGCAGTAGCCATCTGACAATGACAATAACTCTGTTTATTTTCTATTTCAATTTAAAACAAAAAGAAATTCGAGCACGTTTTATCAAGCTTATAATGAATACTTGTAACTTATAATGAACTTATAATGAATATTTTTATAAACGCGCGAGCGACCCGAGAGTCTGACAACACTGGTGCACTTGTGAGCCGTGACGTAACAATCCTTTGCTTTGTGAGCGTCTGTATTCTGGCCAGCGACATTTTTTCCACGCGTACAATGAAGGCGTTTCAGCTTTCTTCAGCTTCACATTGAAAATTGCATGATTTTCAGCAGTTGAAACTTAGGCAGAAGACAATGGCTGGACGTGAAGCACATGATGTCACACACGCTATGGCCAATTGGTGATCACTGGCAGTGGGTGTGCTTTATCATAGAGTTTCCTAAATATGCATTAGAGGGAACTCTGGCGCTAGTGTCTATGGGAGCTGCAACGCAGGGCGCTTCATCAAGCATGCGAATGATGGGTAGTACACGGATTTGTCAAATCTTCGTGCTTCTGGCTCCATGCTTGTTCTTGTGGCTTGGAGCTGTTTTGTTTTTTTAACTAAAATCAGCAAATGTTCAGTGGTTGCGCTTCACCACATTAATCCTTTACGCTTACCATATCAAATCGGGTCACGAAGTTTAAAAGCGCTCGTTCTTTCCTTCAAAACACAGCAATAAACGAAGCTACCAGTGCGTAACTTTGAAGTGTGGCAGCTTGGGCTAGTTGGTATGGCATGACGATAGTTATAGCGCGAGAACAAAACGACGACACAAAGATACGTGTCCTCCGTGTCCTTCTTGTCTCTGTGTCATCGTTTTGTTCTCGTGCTATAACTATCGTCCTACCAGTGCGATTTGTCGCCCACAAGTATGAAGCCCAAGGAAATGCATGTACTATCCATCATTCCCATGTTCGCTGAACGATCGCAGTCCCCTCTAGTTAATTTTAGGAAACTCTATGGGGTTTATAACCGTTGACTTCTAGGGCTCATTATGCCATGGTATATTTTTTTAGTCCTTTTCTCAGACAGTTAAACCCCTTTAATAGAAGCATGCTCAAGGCTGCAGTTCTTGTCTCTTATATGAAATATCTCTTATAAGCAGGGTGCCTCATATGCATTTCCTTATCAATCTGTGTTTTACTGTATGCACAATGGTGTCTCTTATACCCATTTATCCCTTATAACAGTGTCTCTTATAAACGGGTTCAACTGTATATGTACTGGCACAACGGACTCTCTACATCAATTTTTTGCTGAACAGCTACAATACGGTGGATGACCTTGTCATGGCTTCTATAACGCAGGCCACATCTGGAAAGTGAAGGTCACTTGTGCTCAATAAGATAAAGATAAAGCCTAAATACAGAGAATCTTGGTGAAATGGACCTTGCTGATGCCAATTTCAGGCTGATGCAAATTTGTGAAATTTCCCAGCTGAATTTCATTGTGTCCAGTGGGCCAAAATTTGGGTGTTCCAAACACTTTTCAGTACAGTGACAGGTGACATGAACTTGGGCACTGAAGTCATCGGATGATGGCCAACAGAAGCACGCTCCGAAGGCTCTAGAAGTATGCACACAACCACACACATGTTCAGAACTGTGGTTATCATTTACCACAACCGCTGTTGTGATCGATGCGATCGTGGTGGCAACCAAGTACAGTTGACTCATTAATTCAAACTCGAAGGGACCTCTGAATTTAGTTTGAATTATCAAAACTTCTCAGATAGATGACCCTGAGTGAGGTGGCACCACACATTATGATTAGGCATTGATTTTATCACATTTAAAAATTTTTTGAGTGTTTTTGATTCCTAACCGCACGAAGTAAACAGAAAGCATAGGTGTAAAATCCACAATTCATTGGTCATTTACTGCTGATCAGACCTTTTAAAGAAATCGTGAATTGCCAACTGCTTCATTGCAATAGGTATGTGCTTTCAGCACAAAGCTTTCTATACCAGTTGAGAAGCATCGCGGTTTACTATGTGTGTGCTTCATTTCAAACATTCGTTTACTTGGAAAGCCTTTTTCCTTGAAGGCCTCAGGTGCTTATTTTTCATTTTTACTGTTAGGATTATTAAAGCATACAAATATTTAAGTAGCAGGGGGAAAGCAGCAGATTTTTTCTGTTATGGAACCATAAAATGTATGAATTAAATACATTGAAATAATAGAGGGCCAACCAAAAAATTTAAGTTTCTTTGAATTAACCAAAAGTATAAATTATCAGAGTTTGAATCATCAAGAGTCTACTGTACATGCGCATCCAGCGCTCTTCCAGTCAAAGTGACGCTGCCTGCTGCAACCAATGCGGACAGAACCGTAGTAGACGGGATCATAGATAGCAACGATGCTGTTTTGAAGACATGTGCACAGCCAATGCATGCAGGTTGAAAATGGAACTGCCATTTGTCGACTCATTGTGCTTGAAATCACGGCCCGATCATTGACAGTGGCTATGTGTCATGCAACGGTAGGTTAAAGAATTTTAAGATGCAATGAGGCATGGAGCATTTCAACATCTTTCGTTTATGACTATTGCTGAGTGAACTTCGGCACTTCGTTATTGGTTGGCCTTAAGCAGAGCTTTTAAGCACGCGTTTGCGACATCCAGCTGTGCCGGTCCTTATTGGTTCGTTTGCGTCTGTTAGGAAGACAGGTGAAAGTTCTTTCGATGGCAATAAGTATTTGATGTGTATGTCTCAGTTCGAAAACAGCTTTTACTTGTTTTTAGGCGATATCAACTTTTGAGTTACCCTAATATTTTCGCTGCCCCATGAGGTTCATATCAGTAAGATTCTACTGTGAAGTAATTGGAGATGTGCTTTCTTTGTGAATCAGCAGAATGTGTTATGACAGCTGTTGTTTACTTCTGTAACCTTTCTTCACAGGACGGCAAGCCTGAGCCAGAGCTGAGTGATCAGGAGCGCAAAAAGCTGAGCATTCAGGAGACTCGTCGCAGCCTTCCTATCTTTCCTTTCCGGGAAGACCTCTTACAAGCCGTTGCTGATCACCAGGCAGGTCTCCTTGTTGGCTTTGTTTGTTGCCTTTTATATAATTGGTGATCGCAATTCACTGAGGATGACTCATGCAGTGAAACCTTAGTCACCCTTTCAGGGTGTGTCTTTCTTTTTTTGCAAGGCGGGTCCCAGAACTGTGCATTCTTTCATTGCAGAATTAAATTCTTCAGACTTCGCGTGAATACTTAATAAATAAATCTGTAAAACCTTTTGGGGGATCATAAAGTGACAAAAAAGGATCGGCACACTCGCCTGCTCGGCAAGGGGTGCCTGTCCAAAGCATCCAAAGTCTCTTCGTGCGGGCGCCATTGAGCTGGCTCGGAAGGATCGGGTAGCGCAAAACATACAAGTAAATATTTAGTTTTTTAATAAAGCTGACAATATATTAGGGATGTGCAAATTATGCAAAGGGGCCCCGCTGCAGTGGTCTAGTGGCTAAGGTACTCAGCTGCTGACCGGCAGGTCACGGGATCAAATCCCGGCTGCAGCGGCTGCATTTTCGATGGAAGCGGAAATGCTCTAGGCCTGTGTGCTCAGATTTGGGTGAACGTTAAAGAACCCCAGGTGGTCAAAATTTCCGGAGCCCTCCACTACTGCGTCTCTTATAATCATATAGTGGTTTCGGGACGTTAAACCCCACATACCAATCAATCAATCAAATTATGTGAAGGTGTGAATTATGCGAGTAAATATGTTATGAAGGTTTCTCGTTATGTACATGATGACTTGATTTTTTTTTTGTAGAGATGAGGACTTTGGAACCGTGGTACCCTCAGTGAGTAAAAATAGTCAAGAGTCCGACGGAATTCTGTCTGGTCGGGGACAAACATAGTGCAAAATAACAAAAATGCCGACCAAGGTGAAATACACAAAAGTTAAAAAGACATTTCGTCTCCCCACACGGGAGCCTTGTTCACAGTGACCGCAAATGGCGTAGTGCGCTCTTCTTATGCACGTTTCATCAGGTGTAGCAGACATCGCGCGTACACAGGGGGGAGTGTCCCAATATTTCTGTTCAATGTATGCGCAGTAGTTTTGGCTCCACACACGGGGAGCCGAAACGTCTTTTAAACTTTTGTGTATTTCACCTTGGTCGGCGTTTTTGTTATTTTGACTAAGTGAGTGAAAATGTTGAACTAAATGGAGGAAGGCTGAACTTCACTATAAAATGGCCTTCGAATAAGGGAATACAATTTCTAGACATTTCGTTAGCATTTTGAGAACAACCACGTATGCTGATAGTATTCTCTAAGGTCATCAAAACCACTGTTAAACTTCTTGTCGAAGCACTAGGAAGTTGTAAAAAATGATGTAGTCATGTCTTGCCTTAAGTCGGCCCTCACAAAGTTTTGTGAGCACACAATGAGCGATATCTTTAGCACTCAGGTTATGCGTCTTTTAGATGTAGGTTACTATTTAGCTGTTGCAGTAGCCGTTGTCGCTGGTAATGTGAAGAAGTGCATAATTTTAAGTCTGAGCATGGTTGCAGAAAGCGATAGGAGGACATGTGTCGTAGGTATACTGTACATTCATTACAAATTTCACAGGCAGAAGAAAGTAGTTAATAGATATGGCACTAATTTTGTTTTTATGGCTGCCCATTAGCTAGGTAAGTTCTGGGCCGCAGTGCACAGCGAGTAAAAGGCAAGTGGGCCGATATTTTTTTCATAAGATACCCCAACGAACTCACTGATTGCCATACAAGAGTGGTTTATAAAGTCCCTTTCAGCTGCGGCCGCAGCTATGTTGGACATACGGGACATTGCATTAACCAGAGATCACTAACCTGAGGCTTGCCTTCTGATCTTTCTTTATGTTGTTGACAATGTGTTACGTCTGTACAGCCGCTTGTGACTGTAGACGATTTATTAAAGGACAGGAAACGTGAACAAGTTCAAAAGCGTAGCCCAGGCGTTGGAGTCACTCCTGGCCAGCGTTCGACGCCAGGCTCGCGCTCGTGCCACAGCGCCAGTGCCCCGCGCGCACTTCGTTAATGTCGTCTTCTAAGGCGACATGTCACTCTTCCTCCCTTAGACGAAGTCTCCATAGCGGTCTGGAGGTCGCCTAACCTCTGGTGGTCGCAGTTGCCGAGTGGCCACTGCCTGTGACGTCGACGGTTGCGAGGGAGTGTGATCTTGCATCTCGGGCGATTCAGGCGGTTGAGCAGCTGAGCTCGATGGCGTCTCTTCTGGCGTTGCGTCCAAGAGATCGTCAGCTGCGCTCCAATCTGTCCGCGATTGGGTTGTTTGTCTGGTCTGACTCGTTTTCCTCATGTGATTGAGGTGACGCCGAACCTTTCCTTGGTCGCTTTTTACAAGCCAGGATCGTGGTCCGACGCGGCGCAGTATTTCGCCTTCAATCCAATCTGGCTTTTTCAAAAACTGCCGGATAAGCACTCTATCCCCTATAGCGAAGCGGCGTGATTTTTGCAATGCCTCCTGGCTCTCAGGACTTCGCTTATCCGTCTCCCGCTTAAGAAGATCGAGAGGGCAGAGCAATTCTCGTCCGAACATCGCTCTCGCCGGTGTCATACCTGTGGTAGTGTGTATTGTCGTGTGCTGCCGATACAGAAATCTTGCAAGTCGGCACTGTATGGACTTGTCTGCATCTTTCAACAGCGCTCTTTTCAGCTCCGCCACATAGCGTTCTGCCTGGCCGTTTGTTGCCGGATGATATGCTGGTGAGGTTGCAGCCTGTATGCCGTTCGACGCATAGAACTGCTTGATCTCGTTGGAGATGAATGCTTTTCCGTTGTCGGAGATGACCTTTCGGGGAATGCCGAACGTTGCAAAGAGGCTTCGGAGCACGTCGATTACAGCCGCGGATGTTGCTTGTGTCACGTGCCGGACTTCCACCCACTTTGTGTATGCGTCCACAACAACTAAGTAGGTGCGTCCGAGTAGTGGCCCCGCGAAGTCAACGTGCACCGTGTTCCATGCTGTCTGGGGACGGTCCCACGTAGGAATAGGAGCTTTGGGTGGGCTCTTTTGCGTTGCTTGGCATTCACGGCACTGTCGCACCGTTTCCTCGATCACCTTGTCCATTCCGGGCCACCATACGTAGCTCCTTGCGCACTTCTTCATGGCTACCATGCCTCTGTGACCCGCATGCAGAAGTGCCAGAACACGGGATCGTGCTGAGCTCGGTATGATCACTCGGGATCCAAGTGTGATGCACTCGCGCTGTAGTGCTAGTGCGGTCGCTCGTCGTCGGTAAGGAGCAAACTCATCTCCAGTGAGTTTCTCCACTGTACCATCCTGCACTGCCTTGTACAACCTCTGCATGATGCTGTCTTGTTGTGTCAGGCGTGCTATCTCGGCAGCAGTCAACGGAGGTCTCGATAACGCTTCGAACAATAGTACGTCACCTGGAGGCCAGGGTTCATCGAGACGTTCTTGTAATGGCAAACGGCTCAACGCATCCGCGTTTTGATGGTTCTTGCCACGCCTGTAGATTATGCTGTAGTCATACGCCGATAACTTGATGCACCATCTGGTCATCCGTGGAGAAAGGACTTGAGCCGTTGGCTTTTGTGGACCCAGTATGCCGAGCAGTGGTTGGTGGTCAGTGACGAAAGTCACCTTTCTTCCCGCAATATACTTGTGGAACTTGTGGGCTGCAAACACCACAGCAAGGCCTTCTCTGTCCAATTGAGCATATTTGCGTTCTGCCGGCCCTAGCGTCCGAGATGCAAAAGCGATTGGCGCCTCTCTATTCTGGTCATCACGTTGAGACAGAACAGCTCCTATGCCATATGGTGAAGCATCACAAGAGACAAGAAGCTCCTTCTGTTCGTCGTAGTGTGCCAGTACGGTCTGACTGAGCAGCAATGCCTTAAGCTTGTCAAAGGCTTCTTGATGCTTTGTCTCCCATCTCCACGTGGCGTCCTTCTGAAGAAGCTGGTATAGGCAGCTGGCAACTGTTGCCCTGTTCTTCAAGAATCTGTCGTAGAAAGCCAGCATTCCGAGAAATGATTGAAGCGCTTGTTTGCAGTTTGGTGCTGGAGCGTCCGTTATGGCTCGAACTTTCTCTTCGTTTGTGTGGACGCCTGTCTCGTCGATTCGGTGTCCCAGAAAGAAGACTTGTCGCACCGCAAAGCAGCACTTGTTTTTTCCGAGGCGCAGATTGTAGTTTCGTAGCCTCTTCAGCACTTCTTCCAGTCTCTCGGCGTGTTCCGTGGCGTCTTTCCCACTGATGATCACGTCATCTAGGTATGCGCACACGCCTGTGATGCCTGACAGCATTGTCTCCATAAAACGTTGAAAAATGGCTGGGGCTGCAGAAATTCCGAAAGGCAACCTCTTGACCCTGTATAGTCCCTTCAGCGTGTTCAGGGTCAATATCTCTGCTGTCTCTGGCGTCACGTGAAGTTGCTGGTACGCTTGTGCTAAATCCAGGGTGCTGAAGACCTTGCCTCCCCTCAAGTGGCTGAGCACTTCATCAGTTGAGGGAAGTGGGTAGTCTGCCTTCTTTGATACCTGGTTCACTGTGCAACGGTAGTCGCCGCATATTCGCAACGAGCCATTCTTCTTTCGAACCAGTACGAGAGGCGTTGCCCAATCCGAATGCTGTGCTGGCTCGATTATGCCTTGACTTTGCAGTCGATCCAATTCTGCTTCTACAGCTGACCGGAGCGCGAAAGGAACCGGCCGTGCTTTTAGGAACTTTGGTTTCGCTCCTTCCACGAGGTCTAGTTGTACCGCTGGACCGATGTGTCCTGATATGTCCTCGTCGAATACAGATTGGTACTTGTCGAGAAGCTTCGAAACAAGTTCATCGCCGGATACATCATTGATGCCCGTGATCTGTATACCCAGGTGAGGAAACCAGTTTCGTCCAAGGAGGTTACAACCTGCTCCCTTGATGACAACAAGTGGTAGTGTCATGGTTTTGTTTCCGTGCGTAACAATCACCGTTGCACATCCGAGAACTCGAAGAGACTGTCCTGACCATGTGCGTAGGAGCATGTTGTCGGTCTGAAGCCGTGGTCGATCATCTGTCCACGTAGCTTTGAACGTGACCTCACTGATGAGTGTGCAGGCTGCACCCGAGTCGACTTCAAAATCCAAGAACTTGCCATGTACGCGTAGCCGAGTCATGACCTTCTGTGTGCTGAACGCGTTGGTTACGGTGTTGAGCTCGTAAAGGGCCACGTCTGATGAGTCCTGCTGAGTCGACACTGGTGCTGAGGCAGCTGTCGAAGTTCCTTGTTGGGGATATTCGATGCTGTTGCTCGTTTTTGCTTCTTTCCGCTTTTTCAGACAGGCTTTTTCAATGTGTCCGCGTTTCTTGCAGTAGTTGCAGGAGACTGTCTGGAACTTGCAAGTGTCCGGATTATGTAGCGCGTTACAACGCCAACAGCGTTGTTTCTTCTTTTGGGCAGAGGCACTAGAGTGACCTTGGTTGTCTATCTTGCATGTGCTTATGCAGGATTCGTGAAACTCTTTAAATTCGGTTTTCACGCGTTTCTGGTCTTCGATGGCGTTTTCGGCTCGCAGTGCAAGGTCGAAAGCTTTCTTGAACGTCAAGTCCTTTTCTGCGAAGAGCCGTTGCTGGACCTGCTCGTTCCGAAGACCGCAAACGAAACGATCACGCAGCATGACGTCCATAGGCAGCATTGTCGGATTCGCTGCAGTGTCTGCGCTTGTCCCGAAATTGCAATCTGCTGCTAGCTTCTTGAGCGCCGTGACGTAATCACTGACCGTTTCGTCGTGCTTTTGGTCACGTCGCTGGAATCGTGCCCTGCAGAAGACCTCAGACGGTTGTGGATCGAAGTGAGCCTTGAGCATCTTGACTATGTCCTCGTAGCTCACTTGGTTGGGCTGCTTGGGTTGAACGAGGGCGCAGACGATGTCATAAGTCTGTTCCCCGCACAGCGTTAGCAGATGAGCACGTTTCTTCGATGCGTCCGTAATCTCGTTAGCCTCGAAGAAGAACTGTAGCCTCCCATACCAGGATCTCCAGGAGCTGGGGCTGCCGCTGAATTCGGGTAGCCGACCGAAGTCGGGCGTCGCCATGTTATTTCCTTGACGTCGGTGGAGTGCCGATGAGTCGATCCAGTCTTCCTCGTCGCCAACTGTTACGTCTGTACAGCCGCTTGTGACTGTAGACGATTTATTAAAGGACAGGAAACGTGAACAAGTTCAAAAGCGTAGCCCAGGCGTTGGAGTCACTCCTGGCCAGCGTTCGACGCCAGGCTCGCGCTCGTGCCACAGCGCCAGTGCCCCGCGCGCACTTCGTTAATGTCGTCTTCTAAGGCGACATGTCACAATGTAAGTGCATGTCGAAACAGTTTGAGCCCCTTTATAAAAGGCATGCACCGGGGACCAAATCTTGTCCCTTATATGAGCTGCCTCTTATAAGCAGGGTACCGCACATGCATTTTCGTATCAATCCCTATTCGTATGTGGGCACACTAGCTTCTCTGACACTCATTTGTCGGTTAAATCAGGTTGTACTGTATGTTTTGATGAAATTGCAGTTTCGTACTGGCATAGGAATCAAGAAACGCTTGTGATGATTGAGGCATCGCATATGGATAACAGCGGTAATGCCTGCATGAGCAAACCTTCGATTAACTTGCATAATGACGAAACCAAATACAGTAGACTCTCAGTAAATGGAACCTGAAGGGACTGGAAATATATGTTCCATTTAACAGGAGTTCCGTTTACTGAGAGGTGAATATGGGTGCAGAATACAAGCCCGAAACCAAGCATTGTAGAGGCAATAGTTCCGTTTAAGCAGTGGTTCTATTTAACAGATTTTTATTTACTGAGAGTCTGCTGTACTCAACAGTTATCTTTCACGTAGACCCCCATGTGTGCCAGATTGATAGGTTCGCATACTGCATGGGCATGCACACACAAGCTTTCGTGCCCTCTTTGTTTTCCACCATTGTGTGCTTCTTCAGTTGTTAGTAGGCGCTTTTCATGTTCCAACTTCCTTCTTTTGTTTGTGTTAGCACACCCTGCCTTTTTCAGAAGGAATTTGTACTAACTAGCTCAGCTCCATCTGATATAAACGGAGGGAGAGCAGCCACTTTCTGTGCAATCAGAATTGACTCGCCTTGCACACGTTCGAGATGTCACTCGCTTGCAACATTGGATTCGAAACACGTGACGCATCGTATGGTGGGCTGACATTTACTAAATCAGGTTCTGATTTGCCAGCCGAATGCTGATTTGGAGGAATCGCCACTAGACTCACTTTTGCAGCTGAGAAACTGGTGTGCAGTTCCATAGCACAAGCTAACTGTACAGCTGAGCATACCAAAGAAAATTGTGTAGTCATTAACACATCCAGAAAGCGACAGCAAGACTGAAACCTATAGCAATGACTCGTCTTATTTGGCAATGGAAAGCAGGTGGTTTTTGTAAGTCCCTGAAACAGCGACCAGCGGCATCATTCGTCAGTGCCTGCACAGAAAAGCGTAATCACTAGGCTTGTGCAAATATTTTAGCACTTCGAATATTCGAATGAATATTAGTGTATTGGAATTCACTTCGATCTAAATGCACATCAATGAAAATTTCGAAGGGAATGTATAGGGATTTATTAACCTACATGTCACACTGTAAAGGTGGTCACAGTGCAGTGGAGGAATGCTGTATCGTGAATAAACCTTTCCAAAGAAAATCCGCACTGCCGCAAAGCCTCACTTCAAGATGAGCATATTACCCCCACACATATTTTTTTTTTCTTTTTTAAGTTTAAAAGCTTGTTGTACACACTTATATGCTTTAGGTATAGTAAATTTTGATAAAGGTTGGGCATCACTTGCATTCTCTTGGAAGTCCAATCCTATATAAAGTACGGCCTATATATAATATGTGATATATAGGGTATTCGAATTTGATTCAAAAGTATTTTAACCAAATCACTGTTCGCTTCAATCCTAAAATTTGGTATTTGCACAAGCTTAGTAATCACAGTCATTCCACTTTTGCGATGGTGTTGCCGCCTTGCTATGAAGGCTCAGTGCATACCTCCAAGTAGTCGCTCCAGAAAGCGAAGCACTTTTCGCACAGTCTGTTAGTATTGAGAGTACAACATGTAGAAAGGTATGCAAAGGTGCAACAGCTGCGCTAGTTGCACCAATTTGATACAATTCATCATTTTTGCGCCAAAACCATGAAATCTGCCGAAATCATGCCGTGCTGCTCCAAAAAGCCCGTGCACTAATTTTAGCAAGAAATGAAGGCCGCGTTGGCCACCTGTAGTTTGCATCCTCAATCAATCCAGCGATATAGGCGCGCCGACCCTTACGCTGAGGCACGACAGGACATCCGCGAAACGCAATCGAGCACATAAAGTAACGACGCTGCGCGCCCATCGGTCCGCTGACCCCAGCGAATAAAAAACCAAAGCTGGGAGCGTATGGTGCTGTTACTGCGCATGGACAAACTCGATGTGCTGCGAACACCGGCGTTGCCAGCGACTACGTTTAATTGCAATAGCCACAGTGCATACCATAGATAAGCAGTGCGGTCGCCGGGCCAATGGGGGCGTACCAGTTGTCAGCTTGCCAGATCCACATTTGAATCCTCCAAATCTGTCAAAGTATTTGACTGGCACTGCAAATGCTAATGTGGACTTTATCATTGTTTGCTGAGTGGGGTGGTTTAAAATACCGTAAAATCTCGCTAATTCGAAATCTGTTATTTCGAAATCCCGCTTAATTTGAAGTATTTCCACGGTCCTGTATTTTGCAATGAAAGCTTGAGCAAATAATTTGAAGCGGTGGTCAGCACTAGTGCAGTCAATTTGAAAACTTTGGATGCAGTGTGCCAATTCCTGATCCCAATTTCCACGCAAAACCGCAGAAACCACAGCCGTTAAGAGCCACTAGGCTATTTACTGTAGTGATACTAATGAGTAGCAGGTGAAGCACCCAAGCCCCGATACTTCCATCTTGAAAAATAAAACTGCAAAAAAGAAGGTCTCGGGGATCAGCTAAAATGTGCACCTGCGGAAAGCAAGACGTGCTTCACTGCAGCACAGTGTGTCATGATTTACCCATTTTTTCTGGGAATATAAAAAAAAATAATAAAGGACAGCTTGGCAGAATTCGCGAGGTATGCAAACCTCGATGTGCCGGTTGCTCTAGCAATTTGTGTACTTGCACTGCCGCTGGAGTTCTTGCCTGCAACACCTACTTCAAAAACTTCTTTCAAAAGCTTGAATGGGGACGTTTTGCAGCCAAAATACATCGCGAATTTCGTCACACAGTCCATTATCAAATTCCGTATTTTCCCAGAAAGAATGGGCAAATTCTTGCATCATGACGTGCAGATGCAGCGAGGAGCCAACGACATGCTGCTCGCGTGTCACTACTGTGCTGCAGTGAAGATGTCTTATTTTTCACAGGCACGCATTTCAGTTAATCACGACATTTTTTTTTTTTTCTTTGTTTGCGATTGCAGCAGCGAAGCATGTCGTTGTCCCTTGTTTGCGGCGAAACTGTGAAATTGTATTGCTGAAAAACATAACCCTTGGAACTGCAAACTAGCCACAACAGCAGACAACTACCCCAGATTATACTTTGAATAATTTCGAGTTCCTTACATCTCACTTTTTTTGTATGTCCTGTTAATTCGAAAACCCACTTAATTGAAAGATTTGCCTAAGTACCAGTGAATTCAAATTAAGAAGGTTCTACTGTAGCTTTATTGAGATAGCAGTGCTCATATATTCACTCTACACGATTTAGCAAATTTTGAATGGTTTGTGCATATTGTCGCGACGTGAAAATAACAAGACACAGCACGCGGCTGCAACCAGGAAAAACAAGGTCTGTGTTACCAGAACAAAGGAGCAGCCGCTTCGACGTCGTCTTTCTCAAAGCAACCGTGGGTGCTGTCCAAGCTCATCACTTTGTCGTCCTCTTGCCTGGCCTTTAGCCGTGACATTAGCCTGCCATTCAAGAAAGCATCGTCCCGTTGCTTTATAATCAAAGTGGTTCGTACTCGCTAGAAACGCACGAGTTCATTCGAAGAAATAAGGTTTCATCCGAACAACGTGCACAACTTCTGGAGCACACCTTCGACGCCTTAATGAGTGCGCAGTATCAAGAACAACCTCATAATTAATGTCACTGAGACGTCGTAGAACTTAATAGGGTCCGAAGTATCGCCTTAGGAGTTTTTCTGAGAGACCACGGCGCCGAATAGGAGTCCATATCCAAACTATCTCTCCTGGCTCGTATGAGACTAGTCGGTGACGAAGGTTGTACCGTCTTGAATCGTAGTCCTGCTGGCGACTAATACGTAGGCGTGCAAGTTGTCGGGCTTCTTCGGCAAGCTGGGTGATATAATCAGCAGCCGTCTCGACGTTTTCGCACTCGCGTGGCAGCATAGCTTCCAGCATAGTGGTAACTTCACGACCATGAAGAAGGCGGAACGGCGTTCTTCTTGTTATTTCTTGATGAGCCGTGTTATAGGCGAACGTGACATACGCCAAGATCTCGTCCCAGTTTTTGTGCTCCACATCGGTGGAGCACAGTAACTACATTCACAGTACATGCAAGCTACATGCAAAAACGTACATGTGGAGCATATCCGCAAGTGTCTTGTTGAGACGCTCCGTAAGACCATTCGCTTGAAGATGATATGCTGTTGTTCGCCGGTAGGATGTGCCACTAAGTCTTGAAACAATCTGTAATAGTTCAGCTGCGAATGCAGTTCCCCTGTCAGTTATTACCACTGACGGAGCGCCATGCCTTAGCACTACATTCTCCACGAAAAATAGGGCTGCTTCACTTGCCGTGCCCCTCTCCAGAGCCTTGGTTTCGGCGCAACGAGTGAGGTAGTCGGTGGCTACTATAATCCATCTGCGACCTGCCGATGAGGTGGGAAATGGGCCCAAAAAATCCATTCCGACTTGAGCGAATGGAGTAACAGGTACGTCAATAGGATGGAGGAGGCCTGCTGGTTTGACGGGTGGGACTTTTCTGCGCTGGCAATGAAGGCACGTTCGAACATAGTGTTTAACGGTCCCCGCCAGTCTTGGCCAGTAGTATTTCTGCCCCATTCTGCACAGCGTACGCGTGTAACCTAAATGGCCGGATGTTGGTTCATCGTGGCATGCTTGTAATATTTCACTCCTTAGAGATGTTGGCACAAGAAGTAAGTAGTTGTTTCTGTGTGACGTGAAGTTCATCTTATACAGGACGTCGTTGCGCAAGCAAAGTAACGAAAGCCCTCTCGCAAACAGTCTAGGTACAGCTGAAGTGTGACCCTCCAAAAAACGAAATATGGGTTCTAGTTCCGGGTCGTCTCGTCAGCTGTGCGACAGTAGCCGTGTTTACAACTCCGACAAAGGCTGTATCGTCATCTTCTGCCATTGCAGGTTCGTATGGCGCACGAGAAAGGCAATCGGCGTCTGAATGTCGCTTTCCCGATCTGTAGACCACTGTCATGTCAAATTCTTGAAGCTTCAGGCTCCAGCGCGCCAACCGTCCTAAAGGGTCTTTTAAATTTGTTAGCCAGCAGGGAGGGAGTGATGGTCGCTGACAACATTAAAAGGACGACCATACAGATATGGGCGGAACTTTATAATGGCCCACACTACGGTAAGGCACTCTTTTTCCGTGGGGGAATAATTTTCTTCCGCACGTGAAAGAGTTCTGCTCGCGTAAGCAATTACTCGTTCATACGCCATCCTGCCACTGCACGAGTACAGCTCCTAAACTGACATTGCTAGCGTCAGTGTGCACTGTTGTCGGGCCGCCATCATCAAAGTGAGCGAGGACAGGTGGCTTCTGAAGGTGTTGCCGCAGCTCGTCGAATGATTTTTGCTGTTCTTCATTCCATGCGAATGCAACGTCGTCTCTGGTAAGGCGGGTCAACGGTGAGGCAATGCGCGAAAAGTTCTCAATGAAGTGTCGGTAGTACGCACACAGTCCTAAAAACCGTCTGACTGCCTTTTTGTCAGTTGGGGCTGGAAAATTCGTAACGGCAGCTATTTTTTCAGGGTCAGGCCGCAAACCTTCACTGCTGACAAGATGCCCCAGGAACAGAAGCTCTTCGAAGCCGAAGTAGCATTTTTCTGGCTTAAGTGTTAGTCCGGCGGAACGGATAGCTTCAAATACACAGTGCAGTCGCCTGACGTGTTCGTCGAATGTGGCAGAAAATACGATGACGTCATCTAAATACACTAAGCACGTCTGCCACTTGAGGCCTGATAGTACGGTATCCATTAGCCGCTGAAACGTTGCCGGTGCTGAGCACAAGCCAAATGCAAGTACCCTAAATTCAAAAAGGCCATCAGATGTCACGAAAACTGTTTTCTCCCGGTCTCTTTCATCGACTTCTATCTGCCATTACCCACTCCTTAGATCCATCGGCGAGAAATAACGCGTATGCCATAGTCGATCGACTGAATCGTCGATACGCGGAAGTGGGTAGACGTCTTTTTTTGTCACCTGATTCAGCTTGCGTTAATCCGCGCAGAAACGTAAGGTGCTGCCTTTTTTCTTCACTAATACAACTGGCGAAGGCCAAGGGCTTTTCGACGGCTGAATAACGTCATCTTCAAGCATCTGTTGCACCTGGTTTTCGTTGGCTTCATGTTCCCGCGGAGCTACCCGGTACGGTTTTTGCCTGATGGGTCTGGTCATGTCGTCCGTTATAATTCGATGTTTCGTCAGTGGCGTTTGATGGACCCTGTACGTCGAAGAGAAACAATCTTCAAACTGGTTAATAAGCTGCAAGATACTTTGCTTCTGCACCGGCAGCAAACTTGGGCCAATGTCAACAGATAGAGGTACGGGGGGCAGATAAGTTGAATTATCTTTCTCAAGAGTTAGGCAGTCTGTCATCTCGGCGAGCTCTTCCATGTACACGACTGCCATGCCCCTCGTTAGATGTCGGCGATCAGAACTGAAGTTCGTAACAAGGACGTGCGTGTGTCCGCATTTTATGCTCACGACGCCTCTTGCGATAGATAAACCATGGCTGAATAGCAGTGTTGAAATTCGCTCGGCAATGTTTTCAGAATTGCTCGACGTGTCACATGTCACAGCCACGAGTGCACTCGACCGCGGTAGGATGGTCACGTCGTCGTCGAAGACGCGCAAAGGTTTACGTCGCTGGTCTGTACAGGGCTCATCCGAAACTTGACCTGGGGCCATCCAAAACGTAACCGATCTCTCAGGAAGGTTGATAACGGCACTGTATTCACGCAGGAAGTCCATGCCCGAAATCAGGTCTTTGCAGCACTCCGATAAAATTACGATATTAGCGAGGAAATCTGAACTGCCGATATTAATTCGAGCGGTACGTTTGCCCATCGGTGTTACTAATTGACCCCCTGCGGTTCTTATGTTCAACCCGTCTATATTGTTCCGACTTTCTTTAGGCAGTCGGCGAGCTTACAGCTGATAATAGAGAAGTCAGCGCCAGTATCTACCAGCGCTGTTACTGGGCGTTCGTCTATACAAATGTCTAGATTGGCGCTTACGATTTCCGTTGATGTCAGTGGGGTCGTATCATTCTTGGTATCGTCCGTCGTACGATTCGTGGTATCACCCGTAGTATCGCGTCATAGTGAAGATGTTGGGGGTGTGATAGCATCTTGACGGGCGGCAACCTTCCCCCCCAAAGATCGCTGCTGTTAGTTTCCCCGACGAGGGCTAGGGGATCTGCCCCGAGCCACCTTGGCGTAACTGCGCTGCTGCAGCGAGTTAAGTGCAGGAGAAGGAAAGCGATACGGCACATCAGGTTGCTGTGCTTGCGGGCCTGCACTGCTGCCACGGCGGTTATCGAAATAAGCACGAGAGGAGGTTTGTAGAAAGTTCTGATGTGTATGGTCACGGTATGGGCAAATGCGGAAAACCTGGCCGGCTTCTCCGCAATGGAAGCAAAGTGGTCGACGGTCGACGGTGCGCCACAAGTCCGTCTTACGAATAAATGGTCAACTGGTGGGCATTCTTTGCGACCAAGATGCAGATGTCGGCGGAGTGTACATTGGCGAAGTTTACATAGGTACGTTAGGCTGTGGATATGAGATACGGCAGCGGCGGATTGGAACCTGGGGCCCACGGCTCGTTGTAAGGCCCTTGGCTGACGTCGCGATAAGCCAGTGTTGTCGAGTTGTACGTCACTGAAGGGGGTCAACAGCCGGCCGGTGCGTAGCTCACAGACCGCTGGTCTGAAAGCAATTCGGTTAGAGAAAATTCCTGGCGGAGTTCTTGCTGCACAACTTTTCAACACAAGCCACGGTATTTTGTTGCACTCTTTCTGCGCTCTTTCCTGTCTCCCTTGTTTTCCTTCAAGTTTGTGCAGCAATTCAATTTTTCAAGGTATTTTCTTGCGGAGTCACAAGGAAGTTTCGGATCTCCTCACGAACGACCTCACGAATGAGTACACGTAGAGAACACTCACTGCTGGCGGTCAAAGCAGAGAGGCTGGGAGATGTGTCGTTTGGTTGGTTGTGGTATCGGCGCCGTTGCTGAAGTGCTCACTCGATTGTCGTAGCCTCTTTGATAAATTCCGCTACGCTTGTTGGCGGGTTGTGTAGTAGACCAGCAAACAGCTCTTCTTTGACGCCAATCATCAGATGTCGGAGTTTTTTTACCTTCAAGCATATCGGGGTCGGCCCGCCCAAATAGGCGGGTCATGTCCTCCGCAAACATGGCGACGCTCTCGTTCGGTTTTTGTATGCATGCCTCGATGAGCTGCAGAGCAGAATCTCGGCGGTCAGTGTTTGCGAATGTCCCAAGAATTTGCTGCCGAAATTCATCCCACGAATACAGCGTTGACTCGTGGTTCTCGTACCACGTACGAGCACTGTCTGCCAAAGCTAAGTAGACGCGCGATAGCTTTTGTTCAGTGGGCCAGCGGTTGGCCTTGGCGACTCGCTCATACTGGGCTAACCACTCCTCAACGTCTTCATAGACCTCACTGTGAAAGGTCTCGGGAATTTGAGGCTGCTCAACAGTAAGCTGTGAAGGCCCTCCAGTAGCCATATCTCCAGGCACGGAGTGTTGCTGGAAAAGTTCGAGGGGGATTGTCTCGGGACTAAGGCCTCGCTGTCGGCGACTGTAGCGGTGGACAGGAGTATCCACTGCAGGAACGAGTTGTGGTCCAGGGCGCGGAGGTGTCTCAAGCATCAGTTGGAGAAGTCCAGCACCTCCACCAACGTCGCGATGTGAAAATAACAGGACACAGGACGCGGGTGCGACCAGGAAAAACAAGGTCTCTATTAACAGAACAAAGTAGCAGCTGCTTCGATGTCGTCTTTCTCGGAGCAACCATGGGTGCTGTCCACGCTCATCACTTCGTCGTTCTCTTGCCCGGCCTTTAGCCGTGACAATATATTTTTTTTTCTAAATTTAAGTACTCTTTTTGATACTGCTCCAAACTTGCTTTTTGTAGTGAAAAATAAATTTTTTTCTTTCTAACCTGCTCCAAATTTGGATTTCAGTGCTTCAAAAGTAACCTTTTGATGCTCCAAAAATTGCTCCAAATTCTATTTTGGCTGTTGCCCCCCAGGGTATACGAGCCGTCTGTAATGCCTGCCAAAATAATGCGTTGTTGCTGGTTTAGGGCTGCTCTAGTTGCTGCTCTAGGGCCACAATCTCCCCGCGTTCCTTCATTCTCCTTGGATACGGGCGACACGCTACTCTCTGCTGAGTTGCAATGGATGACAGGCCTGGGGCGCGGGTTGATGTTATCGCATGCACTCTTCGTGCAACGGAGATAGGTTGGCCGTTCTTTATATCTGCTTCAGCCGTGTTCATCGCCTCCACTCACACTTTTTTACCCGCATGTGAAACAAATGATGCGTGGGGGCACCGTATCGATTTATACATTACACAAAACATGACAACGCCCACAGGGTAGCACACCGGACACTTGTGCCCCCGCCCCTAAAATTTTTTTCATCATAGCAATACACCATAATGCAAAATGACCATTTACCTGCCTGGCCCCCCTTCAGATCAAGGTATACCCCCCCCCCCCCCCCCGCCAAAAAAAAAATTCAACCTATGCCCCAGTAAAAACCAGTAAAAAATGTCCACATAATTGCTCTCGCAAGAGAAAAATTACTCGCTTCTGAATTGTCTTAAGCATATGCATAAGATACCCCTTTTTTTTCTTTTTTTACTGCCTTTCAGAGAACACTGTAGGAGGTTTTTGGAGTGTATACAGAACACCCTAGCCCTATAAAACTTCATGTGTAGACTAAAGGAAAAGGAAGCTTGTTTTATGTCATGTATTACCAGGGCAGAGAGATGAGAGCCGGAGGAGGTAGGCTTTGTGAGACTAGGTAACTCTTTTGCTACCGCACCCATTCATACCATTCAAGTTGAATGGTGCATTTAAAGTTACAATTTTTGCTTGCTCATGGAATTTGCAGGCGCCTAGTGTCATCTAGCTAAGAAAGTAGGAATTTCACAACAAGACCCGCAATGTATTGGTTATTTTTTTGCTTTAGGGAGTTTTTCCTATCTGCTTAAAGTTACGGGTTGTTGCGCAAGCGCGTTGATCATGGCGTCTGTTTCCCAGGGGACATTTCCTGAAATACGGCGCGTTTCTCGCGAATCAAGCGTACCAACAGCAGGTTTTGAGGATGAAATCAGCAGCAGTGGACCTGGACAAGATGTTGACACATCCAATTTCAGCATCAATTACGAAGATGCGTCAAGTCAAGCCGCAACGTCGAGCGAGTGATTGTTGGCTGTATGTGTGGCACACATTTTGTTGCATAGTTAGTAGTTACGGGTGGCGGAGCGTGTACTCACAGCAATTTTACCCATTTTGAGAGTTTCAACTTCCTACGGACATGATTTCTTGTCGGCATCTATCAAGTGTGTGCAGTTTATTTAGAGACGAAACTCTGGGCTCAAAGTCAGAGGCAGGCTCCAGAGTGGGGCACACTGCTTCGTCCGATCCGTCAATATTTCCCAGCCGTTTTTCACTCCGCAGCTCACCAGCATCACCTGTGACTACACCAACAAATATGCGTGGATGCATATCTTAGGGAGGCAGACATAAGTGGAAAGAGACGATTCACAGAGGGACTTCAGTCCCGATGGCTGATGAAATGCATCGAATCCTCATCTACATGGGATTTGTTGAATTGCTTCGCCTTCATCTCTGCTTTAATACCTCAGAGTTATTTTCAGGCCTCATTTCCTGAAAAATTATGGCCAAAAGCCATTTTTTCGTTCCTTGCTTTTCTAAGCGTCATGGACTCAGAGCAGACATGTCCGCAATGGTAAGCTGCACAGGATAACCCATATACTGCTGCACCCTGGCTAACTTTCTTTTTTGTGGAAAGAACAGTTTTTGACAAGTTGTACAACTTTTTTGCTACATAGGAAGCTTCAAACTTAATATCTTTAATTATTTTTAATGTCATTATTTTTTATGTTATTCTTCTTTTAAAGCATTAATTAATTGTATAATCACCCTATAAATTTTTTTATAATAAACTTTTTTTCTTAATATGTGTAATAAATATAATTCAAAGTTTGTGTTATTGGACAGAACATTCTTTTAGCTACAGTTTGGTAGCAAAGAATGTAAATAAGGCATTAGTATCTAGCCGCAAAAAAAATGTTTTTTATACTACCTGCTAAGAACAGCCCCTTTTTCTGGGGTAGCGAAAAAGCAAAGTGATGTCATGTTAAGGCCAGCAATGTAATCGGATGTAATGTAATCGGCTGTGAAGGAAAAGACCCTTTATCGTTGGAGTCATCTTAAAGAAGTGCAGTTGAACAACTTTGAGCCTCTAGTGTTGTAAGTCATCGTGTTTCTGTGCCATGTCTGCTGATAACCACATAGGTGTATTTGAAATGTTATGTCATGAAGTGCAATTTTATTCAACCAGTATTCTGTCTATATGCTACAAAAATAATGGCTGAGCAAGTTTTTCCACAATGCTCAATAGCATAATGCCATTATATTGGCATCAACTGAAATAGGGAGTGCTTCTAAGACGATTGGCTCCATGAGATTTTCAATGAATAAAAATACCTTTAGCTCTTCACAAGAGCCCGAAAATAATTATTCATGTCCTTGAACGTAAGTGCAACTTGCTTCTCCAGTGTACTCCAGGAAGTTAAGTTAGCTGCTCCAGAGTGCTACCAGATGCGAAATTACTTGCTCCACTGTGCTTCAAGATGGCAAATTTTGCTCCTCTAAAAGCTTCAAAATGGAACTTTTGCTGCTTTGAAAATTGCGCTAAATCAGAAGACCTTGGTAGCATCACTGTTATCACGTACCGGGTAGCATCACTGTTATTACATACCGGGAAGTAATAAACAAGATAGTAACAAATGCGTCATCGTTCGAAAGTCTTTTGAAAGGTGACGGATTTTTTACAATTTTTCAAATATTCTTAACCAGAAAGTGATCGATTGCAGGTGCAATAAGTGGAAACCGGCCTAAGGACGAAATTAAAACTAATCGGCACATCGCATTAATAGAAGATAGAAAACATACGGAGAGGCATCGTTGTTATAAAAAAAATTCCATGCTCTATTTAGCAAAAAAAAAAAATGACCAAAAAAGGTGCTCCTTTTAAACATACATCGTCCCTGCACCTTGTGGCCTATGCAGCTCACATCGTCACTTCCGAGCAGCTTGCTGTATTGTACATGTGCCTTTGGTGTGGAAGTGTTTTTCATACCGCTCCACTCCGGACCATGCATGTGTCCCTACCTTGTTGCAGCAACATGGTGACGACTAGCTTTTTGAAAATGGCACGTGCTCCATACTTCCATGATGCTCTAGTGGTCCTGTACGAGAAGGCACCAACAAACAGAAGGGGTGCATGTTTGTTTGGTCCCCTAATAAAAGCATGCAGTACGCTTACAGCAGCATTATGCTTGCTGTAGCCAAGTACGCATTTGTTGCAGTGTGCCAAAGCCTCTTTGTACCTGCACCCCCTGAGTCGCACCCTTGAAAAAAGTCCTGCATTGAGCAACGTTACGCTATAGCAAACAGTGGCAGAGTGTAATAGGTAACATCAATAGGCTCATTAATGTGGCATGGTAAAAGAGGAACTCCAGTATTTTTTTTAAATTTGCTGATTTCAATAAAACTTTGTGAATGTGCTCTTGTTGGTACCATGGTGATATGTGCCGAATTATACAACCGTAAGTCATTTAGCTTTCTAGAAAATGAATTTTAAAATTGATAGCCAATTCTGGAATCACACTTGTAAATGCGAGCCACCATGTGTATGTCATGTAAGGGACTAATCTTTTTCAAAAACCCCACCTTTTCCAACAGATGGCTGCAGCGCACGCTTTCTTCTACGAGGTAATGAAAACGCGAGCACGGTCTGGTTTTTTCAGCTGCATAGAGCATGTTAGTCATCGTTGACGTCGGGTTTTACAACATTGGGCAACGAGGAAATCGATTCGGGGCATGTCAGATGCTTCACGCACCGACGGGTCGAAATCAAAAAGCAATGCTTCCGCGCTTAGGTAGTAGCTGCATTCATCGCTGAACTTGTCACTGGTAAGTTCAGACGAGCTGCCACAGCTTGATTCCGCGTCAGATGACATCGCCAACTTGCTTTTCGCGCGTCAGCAAAGGCACGTGAACTATGTTTACACTCTGGCCAGCCGTGGCAGTGTAGCGGATCTCATGACGTCATCAGTGACAGATTCTCGTGACGTCATCCCATACCCACCATGGATGACGGAGCAGCTCTCTGTTTTGGTGTCTATTTGGACATGACATTTATTGCTTAATTAAATATACTGACGAGTACCTGGGCAAAATGAAGCACCCTAGCTTTTGCTGGACTGTCAATACTACTTCAAAATAGCATTATCTCAGTGCAGTCGAAAATGCACCGGAATTCTCTTTTAATATGTGTAGTAGAGTTACAATAGCACTACATCATATGTGTGGACAAGCATAGAACTGAAGATGCTTATTGTGATAAGGCGGTCTGCAATAACCCATACTGGCATATTTGCTGGCAGCCAACATCTCATCTTTGCTCTTTTCTAATGCTTTTATTCATGAATACATCGCCACAATTGTGCGTAAATGGGAATTATGGGTCGACTGGTCTTGGCAGTTATTCAAAAGAGTAAAAGATCTCTTGCAGCACTCTGTGACGTGGGTGAGATGGGAGGTGCAGTTAACTTTAATGTGACAAAATTTTATCATGGTATGTACTGACTAATAGGAATAGGATGAACTACTGCAGCTTAAGCAGTCTGCTAATACAATATTTTCTTGCATGTAACCCGCACAGCATATACAGAAAATTCAGTTAAATAAATAAAATGTGAATGCAAGCTATGTGCAATCTCCAGTGTGCAAGTGAGCTTCACAACATCGCTTCACAGTTTTGCAGAAAAAGCAGCTTCATGTCAATACAGCTTTTTTTTTACATTCTTTTTATTTTGCTTTGGTTTTGGGGGGGAGGTGTTATATGCATGGGCAGGTTATACAGGAGAAAATATGTACATTCAATGAGACTTGTTCAGAGATTCTTCATTTTTATGTCTTAACTGTTTGTATGTTTAAAAAGGGTATATGTTAATGAGGTTTGATTGTACCATCTTTTTGAGCCACTCCAACCGCTTCCTGTAACCAGGAGCAGCAAAGTCTCTACCAATTTAAAATTTAACATTTGACATTTCAGGTCCTCAAATATTAGTGCGTCTAATTTCTAGACCTCATCTGACTGTAGGTTTCCAATGGGTCTCCAAGGCTCTTTCATTAATTATCTTGCTGCCTTGAACCAGCAGGGTCATTTCACAGCAAACGTCTCAGTCATTTTAGGGACCATCTCAAATGTTTGGCTATTGGCAGCTATCTTCCCATTTGGCCATACAAAGTTCTAAAATTATTTTCTTCCTTAAAACATAAATTGTACTGAATATTTCCCATATAAAAAGAACTGTTTATTTGCTTTAAGTTTTGGTATAAAGGTGATTTTTAGTTGGACCAGCACATGGTGCAAATTGCTTCTCAATATGGACAAAAACTACGATTTTGAGAAATCTGGGGTTTTTTCTCGTAATGTTTAGCAGTTTGAGAGGTCTAAAGAAATTTTTTTCTCAAAATATGCCTTCTGTGGAGTAAGTATTCACTGTTCAAATATTCATACAAAGTGCAGTATTGCAATAGAAAACATGCAAACATAACACATTTTGTGTAAATTCATGGAGGTGTATGTGGTAGAAACATTTCACTAGTATTACTGAGCTTCAAATACCTTGCAGAAGCATATTTACTTGACATGTATCCTAAATTTGGTTTATGAAGGAGCGGTACTTTTATTATAAATTTTTCCACAACAACACCCAGATGACATTCCGGAAAGTTCAGAAGGCAGCCACGTAACCAAACAATTTTTTTTTCCAAAATATTCTAGCAGTTCACTGCTTTCAATGCAGTAAGTGAGCATGATTTTTTGCAAATACATTTGATATAGTCGTCAAAATGGCTGGGATGTTTCACATAAAATGACACAAGCACAGAAGTGTGCAAATTCGTCTGTGGTGGTAGCACGTTCCAGACCGAGTGAGCTTCTCTGAAATGCCAAAGTTATCAGTGTGGAGCATATGCATATATTATGATGAAGCATATTATCAATGGGGCCATGACGGTGAAAAAGGCTCTAGCAGCAGGTGGAAATATGGAATTCTTTATTTAAGTGAAGTTGTGTCCAAAAAATTAAAGCTGAAAGTACAAGCAATTCAAGCAACTCCCTTAATTGAAATTGCTGCTTAAATGGAACAACTGCCCCTAATGCGTTTGGTTTTGTACTTGAATATTATACCCTGTTTATCTCTCAGTAAACAAAACTCCTCTTAAAGAAAATACATTTTTCTGGTCATTTCAGGTTTCGTGTAAAAGGGGTCTACTGTATGTGTAATAATAATATTTGGAACGAGAAGAGACGACTTTCACAGTACATATTTGCACACATTCGCCATATCTAGTTTAGACGAAGTAAGGGTTAAAACGTGATTACAAATGATCTTTGACACAGTCTCCATAGAGCTTTATGTATTTTCTGAGTGCAGTAGTGGCCCATCATGTGCTTTGCCTTCCTTTCGCTGCATCCCACGTTCATTTTGTTGTGGTATAAAGGTTGACTATGTGCCCCAACTCACAGTGTTGCTTGCACCACGAAATGCCACTAGAGATCTCTTGCATTTTCATTATCTGCAGAGACCGGCCAACTAGCGATTCCAACTACGATGAGGTGATAAGCATTGCAAATGTATGGGGGTGGCTGCCACCGTACGGACTATCCACAGCCCTCTTACAACGAGCATCTTCAACTACTGGTGCCTGTGGCACGAGCGGGTGGCAATCTTTTAATAGACGACAGCCCAAATGTGCTAGCCACTGCTCATTGCTGCCTGTTTGTGTGGGACCATTAATTGGACCACAATGACCCACAGCGTTCGTTGCTCACAAGGACAATATCAGCTCATTTTCCCTGCTTTTACGCAACAAAACTAAACACTGAACGTTCTCATGGCACTCTTCAATGAGCAGGAGTAGATTTGGTCATGCCAAATGCACTTATGTTACAGCAAGCCCCCGCCCCCTCAGCAGTGACGGCGTAGTCTTAGTAGGCACCGTGCCCCGCCACAGTGGTCTAGTGGCTAAGGTACTCGGCTGCTGACCCGCAGGTTGCGGGATCAAATCCCGGCTGTGGCGGCTGCATTTCCGATGGAGGCGGAAATGGTGTGGGCCCGTGTACTCAGATTTGGGTGCACGTTAAACAACCCTAGGTGGTCGAAATTTCCGGAGCCCTCCACTACGGCGTCTCTCATAATCATATGGTAGTTTTGGGACGTTAAACCCCACAAATCAATCAATTAGTAGGCACCGCACTGCACTCTCATACAAGCCTGGGACGATCAGCCACACGCCGCCGCAAGTATAGTTTTTAATGAAGTGGCAGAGCTTTTCAATTAGTAACGTATCGCTCTACAAGTGCTCACACAAGCATTGGGGAAAGCTGAAGAAGTTCTCCGCTGAACTGTCACAGACACTGTGTTACAGTGTTTGAAATAAATGCTCCTTAGTATCGCTACCGTTCTCTACGGACGGTTGAGGCATTGTGAGGCATGCCCGCAATTATACGACTCTCAATGATTACATTGATTTTATGTAACATTTCAGAAATCAAGTGTTACATTGTTATTTCTCCGAAGCAGAATCCCCTCCCCTGCTTCGTTACTAGTATATGTGAGTAGTATTGTAGAATGCCCCGCCGCAGTGGTCTAGTCACTAAGGTACTCGGCTGCGGCGGCTGCATTTTTGATGGAGGCGAAAATGCTGTAGGCCCGTGTACTCAGATTTTGGCGCACGTTAAAAAACTCCAGGTGGTCAAAATTTCCAGAGCCCTTGACTGCGGCGTCTCTAATAATCATATGGTGGTTTTGGTACGTTAAACCCCACATATTAGTGATCTATCAGTATTGTAGAAGATGACATGTGATGTGATTAAAACATATCAAAACCCAAGGAGCACAAGGGGAGTTGCCCTTTTTAAAGTGGCACATCCAATCAAGTATTTGCTTGCTGAAGGGACTGCAGCAGGCAGACAGCTGTAGGTTGCTGCCTCCTCAAGCACATAGAATAATACATGAAGCATATGTAATGTGAATGTAGCCTATGTCATTGCTCTAATGAAGATACAGTAGACTCGTGATAATTCAAGCTCTTATAATTCATACTTTTGGTTAATTCAAACAAAACTAAATTTTTTGGTTAGCCCTCTATTCGTTCGATGTATTTAAAAGCCTCTTACTTCAAACTCCATCATTCGGTTAATTCATATTTTTTGCAGTTCCATACCAGAAAACATCTGCTGCTTTCCTTCTGCTATTTAAAAATTTGTGTGCTTGTATAATCCTAACAGTCTAAAAGAATGCAAATAAGTGTATCAGGCAGGGGTGTAACAGCTGTGCCAATTGCACCAACTTGATACAAATTCCCATTTCTGTGCCAAGCTGTGCCAAAACCATTAAATTTACTGAAATTGTGCCACGCTGAGCCAAAATGCCCGACTAGCCTCATAATTTTCTCAGTTGCGCGAATTTCAGCGACAAATAAAGGTCACCTTAGTAACCTGCAGTCTGCATCATGAATAAATCCAAGCGCACAGACTCTAACCCTAAACCGTGGTGCCAGGTATTCCCATCCCATAGGTCAGGGCATTCGCGAGATGCTATCGACCAGCTAAAGTAACAAAAGCACACCCCATCGGTCCACTGATCGCAGCGGATACTTATCGGTGGGACGTTGCAACTCCTAGACGAAATGCGTTGCCATAGCCACCAACGCTTTGTGGAAAATTTGAACTTCCTATTGCGTAAATGTGGCTATGGCATGTTAGCAATTAGAACTGGAACCGCATACGATGTGTTTCACGCGCGAGCAGAGTCGACGTGCCGCAAATGTGGGCGTTGCCGGCGACCATGTTGGTCGCCATAGCCTAGGCACACAAAAAAACTTTTTTGTGTCTTTAAGTTGCGTTAGTTGCATCGTCCCAGCGATGAATATCCGGATCGAAGGGCACGTGCCGTTTTTACTCTATCTGGTAGAATGTGTGTTGCAAGTGATCTGGGAAGTTGCGGCCTTAACCTAACCCTAGTCGTGTGGGGGGGAAAAAAAAGGAGGCGAAGGAGGCGTAGTGGTGTTGCCTTGCTACAACCCGTGAAGAATGCTGCTTAAATCACATTTGCCACAGTATGCCAGTGTCATGGCCGCTGGATGAAAAAGCGCACGGTACGACCCACTGCGTCGAGCGGCTTTCACTGGGAGAGCGCGCGTCAGCCGTAGTTGCAGTTGCAGCCACTGCAGCGCGACGAGGCGGTGACAGGAGAGACGGGGAAACAAGTGGTGGCGGCTCCCTCGGGGCAGCAGCCGCAGCAAATTAGCTGGTGGTTGTCACAACAGTAATCCCACTCAATTGTTCTAATCAGTGTTTTTTGAATCTCATTTATTGCAGTGATGACATATCGCGTATTTAGTAGAGTACGTAGGCGCTGTCTTGAATTGAATTTTCGTGTGTGTGCCGAGCACCTGACGTTTTTTTTGTTTTTTTTCCAGAACCAGCTTCTTGCTTTGAGTCTGAAAGAAAAATCTACCATGCATGTAGCTGAATTATCTGGCACTGAATGCGTGACAAAGCCGTTGTTCTATTTATGAAGATGTGTTAAACTAAAGTATTTCAATTTTTGTGATGTTTATTCAGCACCTTCGCATTTTTTCAGCCAGAATGCTCGACAACTAACTTTTAGGACACTTGGCAATATACATTCATAGTTTTGATATGCTTAAAACGTATAAAAAACATGATTTCAATATTTTATGTGTTATTCGGGGAACGTAATGCAGCTTCAAACGCTGGATAAAAGCGGTTTCTACAAACATGGCGATGCTCTCCTCGTAACTTTATTGAAGAGGCTGCGAAAGTATACATCATTAGAAGTGGCATTCCAATTTCTTGATAGTTCATACTAGACAGGAATACATATATATATATACTTGCGTAAAGTTACTTATATCTAGAGCAATGACGCTTACAATAACAGACCTCAACTTCTGAAACGAAATCATGAAATTGCAGGGATAAACTGAAGCTACATTTATTGATGCGTGACATTCACTTCCCCAGTTTATATATACGGCCGGGTCAAGTGACAATTAACCACATTTTATTGTTTGCACATTGCAAGACCATGGTTGCTGTAGGGCAGTCGAGTACTTTTGTTTTTGTTTCAGCGAGCACAGGTGCCAATCTGTCGATTATACATAGTAGAACAAATAAACAGTAATGAATGACAGAACCGCATGACGGGGACTGCCAGAAGACAAGCGTGTTGGAGTGCTATCGGGATTTGCCAGTGTTTGTGGAGAGGCTAATATGAAAATACCGAATGGATGGTTTTATTGTCAATAGACACATAAGCCAAAAGTTGGGCGCACAAGATGGAGGCAGAACAAAACAACAATAACAAATAACGTGAAAAGTAAACATAGACGATTAGAGCAGATCATTTATGCCATCTTTTTCCTACCGCAGCTCTTTTCATAACAACCCTCCTCGCAATCACCCGCCCAGATGCTCTCAACGTTTGTGTCGGCTGCCAGTATTTCTATTTTTTAAATATAAAACCATGTCACCCACCAGCTGCTTTTCGGCACCTTTTTGCCTTCGCATGTTTTACAGATGTAAGCTTGAGTCTGTGTGCTGTTCCGCAAATGACCACAGACAGCCGAACTTCTTCACTGGAAGAGGGTGCTCGAGCTGTTTTACGAAAACGAACATCAGTTTCACATGGCCTTGCAGGAGATGCATGACGTCCACAACACGACAGCGTTTGGAAATAGCTGAAACAAATTACAAAGATGCCAAGGGCTTAAAAGCAGGCATTAGAAGAGAACTAGATAAAAGCCGGGAATTAGAAAAAAACGAGATAAGAGAAAACGGGAAGGTGGTGTCAAAACTCCTAAATGCAACAACGTTTGCAGCCAGTGATTGTGGAGGAGTGAACGTAAACATATGCTTGTCTGCCACGGAACGGGGCACGTTTTGTGTGAGTGAGTGAGCTTCGCCAACTAATATACACTCACTCGGATATTCTCCTTGAAAAATATCGCCTACCTAGCTGTGAAGCAATTTTCAACTGGTTTATTACGCAAAGGTGTAAAGAAGTAAAAAAAAAAATGCCAGGATGAGCTCTAAATTGAGAATAAATAAAGTATATATATGCGATTTGTTCCGATTATGTGTTCACTGTTGAATGTAAGGTTGAATAAGTTGCATTATCATTAAGAACGTCGTGATGAAAATAGACAAAACATTCAAAAGCGCAGGAACACAAACAGTTGTGCTCGCATTTTCCAGCCTTTCATCGCTTTTTTCGTCTCACAGGTTTCATAATATTCACTTCATAACTGCTTGCTCAATTGCCAGCACTGAAGTTATAGTCACTGAAATTTCAAAGAGGCTCGAGTCCACTTTTATGAGATCGCACGCATGCTAAGTATATTTCGTGGTTGTTGCATCTGATACTGTATTGTATGAATACTATAGACTTGTTTGGAGGACATAGTCTATTTTATTTTGTGGTAAATGAACAGTGGCAACTGCAATTGCTGTGGTTGCTTACTTTAAATGAAATGATTAAATCTGAAGCAACGTTTTCTGAAGTGACATACTCACAATTAATATAATAAATTTCGATGCATTAGGAAAAGTATAACTCTTCCAGATCAGTTAGTTGTGATCTTGTAGGGTCCAACTAAAATGACCTCACAATTCTTACTTCCGCGAAACCTGATCGGTGTGCAAGGCTCCATGCATCTCGGGCAAGACAATACCGAAAATTTGCAAGGGCTGCAGCTATGTAAAAGCAAGATCGGTAATTACCTGGTGGGCACACTCTAGACGGATGTTAAAGATTTCGCGGGTCGCACACAGATGCATGCGCTCACTTGTAACTACCGCAAACGCGCCGCGCATGCGATTCCGTGGGCGCTCGACAAAATGGATTCCCCCGGTGGCTCCACAGCGGTGGTTCGGGAACTAGACCTGTCACGCTGGTTTTGGAGCACGCGGCGGGTCTTACCCGTGCGCTCTTTCATCCAGTGGCCGTGCCAGTGTCCTGCAGGAAAGGTTATTATGATTTCAAAGGGGTTTCTAGCACTAGTCATGATGCAGCTCATTTTGTTCATTTACTCATGCGTGTATATGCCGTATAACTATCAGTACTGGTATAATTGTTGACTTCTGAAAATGCTACGGGCAAGTATTTGGAGCAGTGTTTGACGTTGCTGGTGCCTGTAAAAAATGTGCGTCTTTTTTTTTTCTCCTACCCCAATTCTTCAATCCCCTGATTTTCAAGGTCGCCAGCTTGGGAGATTCATATTTAAATTCACTGAGTCCGTCAAAGTATTTGAAAGATGCGGACAATTCTAATGTTGATTTATCTTATTTTGCTCAGTGTAGTGGTTAAATATACTACTTTTATTGAAATAGCAGTGCTCATGTTTACTCTGCACGATTCAGGGGATGTTGAATGCTTTGTACTAGGCTTGTGCAAATAGTAAATTTTAGGTGCAAAGCGTATTCGAAACGAATAGCGATTTTGGTCGAAAACTTTTGAATCGAATTCAAATATTATATATGCCACATATTATAAAGAAAAATGGGCATATTTGTCGTGACCTAACAAGCCTACACAATATATTTTAAAAATTGAGACAAGGCCTGCGCGAACACAATTTTTTTTTGCGTCAAAGAACATGGCAACAACTTTTAATAGTAGCATAATTTCAATTTTGCTAGAATGCAAGCAATAGCCTGTAAAATATGTCACTTTTAAAAATTTGCTATACTTAGAGCATATAAGCGGGTATACCAAGCTTTTAAACCTAAATGAATTGATGTCAGGGCAATATCCTCGTTTAACCTTGAAGTGGGGCTTCGCGGCAGTGCGGGTTTTTTTGTGGATATGTGTTTTCATGGCGTAGCATTGCTTAACTGCAGTGAAATTACCTTTACGGGGTGACACATGTGGACTATTATGCATTTATTTAGTTGTTCCAAATAATTTGAAATTTCGCATATCTTAAATTTGGTTCGAAGCAAATTCGAATACTGCATTATTCATTATGTGAAGCATTCAAATATTCGCACAGGCTTAGTTTGTACATACCCGTTTTTTTTTTCTTAATGTAAGTGTCCTCTTTATATATTGCTCCAAATTTGCTTTTTCGTGATAAAAAAATGGATGTTTTTTTTTTTTTTTTACGGAACCTGCTCCACGTTTGCATTTTAGTGCTCCAAAAGTAAATGTTCGCTTCTCCACAATTTCTACAAATTTTATTTCGGCTGTTGCACCACTGATCAGGCCTTCAAGGAAAAAAGCTTTCTAGTAAACAAGTGCTGTAAATGAAGCACACACAAGGTAAACTGTAATACTTCTTAACAGCTATAGAGAGCTTTGTGCTGAAGGCACATATAGCATAGAAGCAGGTGGCAAATCACAATTTCTTTAAAAAGTCTGATCAGTAATAAATGGCCAATAAACTTGTGGATTTTACACCTCTGCTTTTTGTTTATTGAGTGCAGTTAGGATTTAAGAACGCTTTAAAAACTTATATGTGATGAAATCAATGTGACACCTTGCCCAGAGCCATTTATCTGAGAACTCCTGATTATGCAAACTTCTTGGTAATGCAAATGGAATTCAGAGGCCCCTTGAGTTTAAATTAACGAGAGTTAACTGTATAATCTGACTATGTGCATAAAAAAACTAAGCTGGACTGCTTTGGTCTACATTAAAAAAAATTGTGTAATACTTTTTGTTACAGGTGCTGATTATTGAAGGGGAAACTGGCTCAGGAAAGACGACACAAATTCCCCAGTACCTCTATGAAGCGGTAAGTTGTTGCCAAGCTTCTTATTTCATTGGATCCCCTTTATTTTCTTAACTTTGCTTGAAGGACTTGATATCACTTACCGTGTTCATTCAAATATAATTCGACATCCTTTTTCTTCCTGAAGTGTAACCTAATATTACCTATCAACCTGTATTCATGACCAAAGAAACCTAATGATCGCATATTCATGATCTCTGCTAGCAAACGTACTGGCCAGCCTACCATTCTTCAAGTAGCATTAGCTACACTGGTACATTACATACGCATATTTGCAGTATCGAAAAAATACACCTATAGTCCGGACCCACATACATCGTACTTACTCGCATAATGATAAATGCACCCCCAGTCATTTTTTTTTATTATTATCGTGCATAATAGGCACATCTCGAACTTGGCCGTGATCAGTAGTTCCATACAGTAGTATACAGTTTGACACCTTCTTCTGTTAACACAAGTTAACAATGACCGAGGAAAAGAAAATAAACCTGCACTGTACGTGTTTGCTGAGTGAGAAAGAAGGGCATTTGCTTGGGCACTGGAGTAACCTCTGCACCAGTTCTGGTTATTTGCTGGCTGTGCGCACTACGCACGGAACGTGCGATGCATCCTCATCAAGTGCCTGTTGGTAAAAGCATTGTCGTTATTGCATTGGCTACTTCGTCCACAAATTTAAAAGCTTTCATGTTTTCTGACGTGAGCTTTTGGCATTGCTGTCGCTATGCAGACTGACTTGCACAAGCTCGGTGAACTGTTGTTGCCATTCATTTTCCGGCCACGAACATAAGCATTCTATCACGTGTGCCGCTTTTCGATCAGTGCTTTAGTGTGATCTTTTCGACGCCCTGTATTTATGCTGTCTCGTGCAAACTTCATGTGAAATGATGCCGAACTGATGTCTAGGCGTAGCCAGCAGTTCTCGCTATTTTGGGGCACTCGCAGACGATCAAGGTTGCTGTTTTCTGCTGAATCAACATAACTCCTTATGATGCCCTACTTGAAGGAAAGGAGGGCAGGGCATGGCACTTGCAACACTCGAACGGTGGTTCATGATTCCATTTCAATGTTCTTTGTGTAAGATGGGAGCCCATGAAATCGAATGATTAGTACTGTTCAGTGCATAACATTTCGGTCGGGATAACGCGCACAATCTGAATGGCCTGAAACCTAACCAGTGAATTTCCGCAGTGGTGCTCTTTTTTCGTAGTTTTTTTTTTTCCGCAGTCATTTTGTCGGCAATGCGGGTCTTTCGATGTTAACTTTTAGAAATTCGAATGCTTGTCAGCACACAGCATCGCATGCGTCGATTCTAAAACATGCGAGACTGCATGCTTGGCATGTTTTGCGCTGGTTTAGCCGATGAAAAAGCTGGTTTTGGCTGTAGTGCGGATATTCATGACTTTGGCGACTTACAGTGTCAGCGGTTTATGCTGTAGAGTTAAATAAAATTTTTGGAAATTTTACCTCGTGTAATAGGCAAACTCCAATTTTGGAGTAGGACTTTCTGGAAAAAAGGTGCAGCTATTATGCGAGTACATATAGTAGTCTAAGATATATTTTGGGTATAGCGAACGCGAGCAAAAAAGTTTGCACGCTGAAAAAAAAAAAAGGGAACTGAATACATATAGTATTGACGTACTTAGTCATGGCTTTATGATGTACATCATTCTAAAACTCCTTTGACAGAGATTTTTTTTCACAGCACCTCATCTTCACTGCCATCAAGTGCGTTTGAAGCTGAATACTTCTTCAAGACACGAATAAACCAACATGAATATAGTACAGCCATGTGATGATACTGTTGTAGGATACTAGTTCAAGGTTCACTTTATTATCGTTGAGAAAAAAAACAACTAAAAATTGTGCATTCTTTTTTAAAGCAATGTGTATATTGCTCACAGATTTTAATGCAGCATGAAAGCTTTTAGTTTAATGACTGCTTTGTGCAATCGCTCAAGATAACTACATCGTGTCTCTACGAATGTGGCTCTAAAGTTAATGTTGACTTGGTGTAAGTAGACAAAGCAAAATTACTCCCAATATTGCACAAACTGTGGAATGTGGAAAGAAATATGTGTGATTTCCTAATTCCCAAGTTGAGACTTGGGACGTGCTGATTGCACACAAAAAAAGAAACAATGAAAGGCCCAGGTAGGACACACGTGCTTTTCGTCTGCAGTCAGCGCATTACAAGTGTCAACTGCAGTAAAACCTTATTAATTTGAACTCGGTTATTTCGAAATCCCGTTTAGTTGGGAGTATTTTTGCAGTCGTATATTTTGCAATGTAAGTTTGAGCAGATAATTTGAAGCGGCGGTCAGCACTAGTCCGGTCAATTAGAAAACTCTGGGTGCAGGGGGTGAATTGCCTATCCCGATTTCGCCACAAAACTGAGGGAACAACAGCTCTTAAGAGACACTATGCAGTGTATTGTAGCGATACTAATAAGTAGCAGCTGAAGCATGCCAACCTTGATACTTCCAGTGCGAAAAATAACACTGTGGGGGAAAAAAAAGCGGTCAAGTGATCAACTGAAAAAGGCACCTGCGGAAAACAAGACGTGCTTCACTGCATCATAGCAGGTACGCGCGAGCAGCATGTCGCATGCTTCTCGCAACGTCAGCTTGTCACGATTTACCCATTATTTCCTGTTATATACAGAAAAATAATAAGGACACTCTGGCGGAATTCGTGATGTATGCGAACGTCCGAGTGGCGGTTGCACCACCACTTTTCGCACTTGCACTGCTGTCGGAGTTCTTGCCTGCAATGTCTATTTCGAAAACTCAGTTCGGAAATTTTAGTGATCATGTTTCCTAGCCCAAAACACATCACAAATTTCGTCACACTGTGCATTATTAAGTTATTATGTTACTAAAAAGAATGGGCGAATGGTCACATCATGACATGTTGACGCAGCAAGGGGCAGGCGACATGCTGTCTGCGTGTTATTACTGGGTTGTAGCAAAGATGGCTTAATTTTTGCAGGCACGCATTTTAGTTGATTATTATGATTTTTTTTTTTTTTGGCAGCAGTGAGGCCCTGCATTCCCCCTTGTTTGTGGCGAAATCATGACTTGGTATTGCTAGAAAACATGACTGTTGGAGTCGCAAACTAGCCCTGGTTACTTTTAATAATTTCAAGTTCTTTGCATCCCACTTTCTATATGTTCTGTTAATTCGAAAACACGCTTAATATGCAGATTTCCTCGGTCCCAGTGACTACAAATTAACGAGGTTTTACTGCATGTACAACCAATTAGTCCCTGTGCTGGCCCTTTTTACTTACCCCAAATTGTTGTGTTTGAATCTGTGTCAGTGTAGTTCTTTACAGAACCTCTGTACTCAACTTTGACATGTTCTATGAAGGAATTTCAGTGTGACTTTTCTTAAATATTTTTTTGTTATGCGAGATTCAAGAGATGCACCTTGTGCTGCAGAGGACACATGCCAGCTCACTCCCACTTCTCGAATTCGGGCCCTCTTGGTGTATTGCCCTTCTTCTTCTGTCCAGGGCTTCTCCGCCGCGGTGGTCTAGTGGCTAAGGTACTCGGCTGCTGACCCGCAGGTCGCGGAATCAAATACCAGATGTGGCGGCTGCATTTTCGATGGAGGCGGAAATGTTGTAGGCCCATGTGCTGAGATTTGGGTGCACGTTAAAGAACCCCAGGTGGTAGAAATTTCCAGAGCCCCCCACTACGGGGTCTGCCGTAATCATATGGTGGTTTTGGGACGTTAAACCCCACATATCAATCAATCAATTCTGTTCAGGGCTATACGGCCGACAAGATGAAGATTGGTTGCACCCAGCCACGACGAGTTGCTGCCATGAGTGTGTCTGCTCGGGTCTCTGAGGAGATGGGTGTCAAGCTGGGAAACGAGGTGAGTGGCTGAGCAGCAAGTGGGCTACCTCTGCAGGAAGCAGATTCGATGCAGGATGCGTTTAACTCGAAGAGAAAAACTTTTTTCATATATGCAAACGAGCTGAACAGTTTTGGGGCCTTTGTTTAGCATTTTATAGGGTCTTGGCGATTTTCGTCATGTCAGCAGGCAGAACAAGTTTTTACTGCACTTTTAGGTAGTTTTCAGCAAGTCTCTTGTAACATTTTGGAATCAGATTGAGAACGGGCTAATACATAAATTGAAATTGTGGTCTTGAAAAAAATTTTCCGCACTCGCACTTGTCTGGCGTGGCCATGCCCGCAAAACAAGCGATGTCTCCCATCGCCACTGAGGCCCACACCAACGTGTGAATTGTTGGCACCATTTTGGTTTCAGCAGGTCATGTAAATAAATGTGATTTGGCCTCCACATTTTGTCCGTAATGAGACATCTGGGGAACCCTACTGAGCAGCACCATTCTAGTGCTTCATCAACATAGCCATAAGAAATTTTCATGTTCCCATGTCATGACAATATGTTTAGAAATCTGCTGCACATTTCCCACTGTAATTTTCCTTCAAAGTAATTGAAAATATTCTAGAAATACTCTAGAATTATTTTGTTCAATCTCCACTCAGGCTATAATTCGAATTTGCTTCGCTTTCAAAATTTTACCATTGGCTCAGTGCTAACTTTGCACAATATGAAAAGAGTGTGTTATTAGCTTTATCGATACAAGCAGAATGTGTCGAAATTTTGTAACACAGATGCTTTTAGCTAGGTACATTAGATGGAACATAGTTTAAATCATCACCCCAGGACATATTTTCAAAATAGCACCCCTAAAATTTTTATTAACTTTCTCAATTTTATAGGCACTTTACCTGAATGAGGGACTATCACTGAAAGCCAAAGTGGATGGAAAAAAGAAACAGCCTTTGTTTTGTCATAATTAAACTACGAAGAGTTTCATTTTTACTTCTTTAATGTTTTATTTATTTCTGGTATTAAGCATTGTAACAGTTTTTCTGTAAATGATGTAATTGAATGTTTTATTCATACTTTTTATTGTATTTAGGTACGGGGTGACCAATAAAAGATGCACTAAGCTTCCTTGGCCAGTGTCTACTTGTTCGAAGATGAGACCGCCATTCCTAACCTGACACAGTGAAACCTGTGCTTCAAATAGGATTTCATCAAGAGCTGTGGTGTTCCATGAAAACTACATACTTGCTGCAGTTTTCTCATAAGCTATCGTGATGAACTTAATCCAAAGCCTTCGAAAAATTTATGTATGAATCGCCACAGATGTCTCTTTCAATTAAAAAGCCTAAAGAATGATTTTCTTCTGGGTCAGCAGGACAGATTCAGTTGGCGTGCCATGGAGAAAGAATTGCTGACATTAATTTTTTAAGGTGTAAGTTTTGTTGGCGGTTCAAATAACCTTCTCAAGGCTTGATTTTATTGACAGCATAGCAACTGGTGTATAATTAGGCAGCTCATTCATTACACTCTTTTTATGTGCAACAATAACTTTAGAGATCTGCATATTTTGGAGAACAGACTTTTGTTACTGTGAAGGTCTGTATGTGAGCTTACAGGGAGCAACAATATCAAGTACAAAATTTGCCAACTCAGTCTGTATGTCATTATGAGGGAAAGTTCTAGATGCCTGAACACAGCAAGAATGAAGAAGCACTGGGACACAGTTAGTCTAGAATTTTCTTTCATAATGATGCACCAACTAACCCAGCACAAGTGCTTATAAGTTTAATTTGCATATCATCAATATCTTTAGCTCTGCTGTTTCTTATATATGCATAAATACTAGGCTTCTGCAAATATTCAAATGCATCAAATATTCTAACGAATGGTAGGGTATTCGAACTCGCTTCGATTCGAATTTAAGTTTTGAAAACTTAAGTATTCTCAAGGAACAAATAGATGCATATTATTTCACATGTAATCGCTTGTAAAGGTTGTTTCACACCAGTATACGGCAGTTAAACCGTGAAAGCACCTATTCAGGCAAAATCAGCTCTGCCGCAAAGCTCCACTTGAAATTTAAAGGGGCCCTGCAACTCTTTTTAAGCATTGTGGGAAAATGCTGCTGATCAGTAGTCGAGGCTGCTGATCGGTAGTCGGGCCTACCGAGGACATGCGAGCCAAATATTATAGCGCAGCCAACGGCCTCCAATTCACAATAAATTTTCAAAGTTAGCTAAAAATTGCTCTATTCTCTCGGCAAATGACTCCACAAGCTCAAAAAGCACGCACGACGATTTTTTTTCCCCGTGCCATTCCTCCCTGCTTAGCTTCTGGCGTTTTCCTTGGAACGAGAAGAATGCACTTGCAGCTTCTAACAAATTTTTGAAACTCCGCTCGAACTGGACGGATCTCAAAATTTTGTGGCGGTCGGTGCATTCATGAGGCAATAAGCTTCTTTACTGAATTCATTCTATGGCTACTTGAAATAGTGTAGCAGGGCCCCTTTAAATTAAAATATTACCAGGGTTTCCACTGACATTCGAGCAAAATTCGCCAAATTACGCGCAAGAAATCGCCAAAAATCGCCAATTTTGTTCAAATTCCGCCAAAAAAAGTTGCCACTCTACATACAAGTATATGCAGCGTTCCTAGTAACAAAAATTGCTAATTATGTATTGCCCCGTAAAGTACAGTACCATTCTTAACTCCTAAATTATATTTACGTTTTTTCCAATGCCAGCCGCATCACCCGCTTCACCATGGGAGGGTTTAGTGGGCTTAGGGTCGTATTACCCGCTTCATCATGGCAGCACTGAGAAAGGGCATGCCCACAACAGCAGCGCCCCTGAATGCTAGTGTCTGGTAACAAACATTTGTGATGGTTTCAATTGTAGCAAACATAGGGTGAAGCACTCGCTACACTAAGGCAAGGACGGTGGGTGTAGCCTTTCTGCAGACTTAAAGAATTTCATTGCAGGGGAATCATGTGTGTGATAATTTAACAACTTAATTACAAAACAATGCAGATAAGTCTGTTAGTACTGTGTAACTGTCGTAATACCCACTCTACATTTTTTTTTTTTGTGCGGTAATATTTCCGCTACACATTTGGCTTAGTGCAGTTTCTGAAGGCTGCCCAAAAAAGCCGACTTCTTTGACAATAAGGGAGGTGTGTTGAAAGCAGATAGAAACTCAAAATACCACACTAGGGGGTACCAGAGCAGTGAAGAAGTCGACAAGCTATTCTTAAAAGTTGGAGCTGTGGTTGAAACACGTGGCCTAAGCATCATCTAACCACTTCAGAAGCGAAACTAAAGAAAGCTTTCAGTTTTTAAAGCACCTAAAGAATTTCGTGTAACGCCATCACCCCGCGGCACACGAAGCAGTCCGCAGACCTGAATTTTGCTGGGAGGTTGCTGGTGGACGCACCGTGTGCCAGTGCCTTCAGAATTTAGGTGTCGTACTGACATATTGAACTGCGCGTAAATTGCACCTTCTACTAAGGGAGGGGGGCGTCTAAAGCTTTCTAAAATAGAAAAAAAAACAATATCATTCATTTGTTTTGAATGCACTGAGTATAGCATGCATAATGCAGTCAAGACCTAAGCCGAAAATTGCCTATAATTTGCCATATCGCCATTCGTAATTTTAGATCGCAACGGGCCTCTCAAATTCACCAATTCGGCGAAAAGTTGCCACCAGTGGCAATCCTCAATATTGTGCTAAAATTAATTCATTTTATTAGGCTTAAAAGCTTGTTATGACGACTTTTATGCTTTAAGTATAATAAATTTTAAAATGTTACGTATTCTACGGGTTATGACTCGCATCCCACCGAAAAAATCCTGCAATCCTGCTATTAATTGAAGTTGTTTTGACCTCCTTTAAACCAAAAAATCAAACAAATGGCATTTGCATAGAGGCCCTATTTCAATTTAAAAAAATATATAGTGCAGGTTAGTTATGTCATGATCAATATGCCCATTTTTCTTTATATGTCATATGTACTATTCAAACGTGATTATAAATTATTCGACCAAAATCACTATTTCCACAAGCTTAATAAATACCTCACACATCATCGCCTGGGTCTAAATAGGTAATGTGGTTGTTTTCTCGAATACCGTAGGTTACAGGAGAAACACATTGTTTAATATTAACCACTTCCTGAAAGAACTTATGGACAGCTTTAGCAAGTTCTGTGCCGCATATGCATTTACCATTTACAAAGAGCTGCTCAGCAGTCAATGTCACCTGCATACAGTGGGAAAGTTCACCGAGTTTTTTCCACATACTTCTGCGCCATCGCAACATGCCCTCCAAAAGTGGTCAAAGAAAAAATGTTGACTTATTTCTGTGTACCTATTTTAAATATCTGAAAGTCAGTATCTACTGTGCTGATGAGAAACTTTTTGAACAACCTCGTTTTTTTGCCTCATTCCTTGTAAGCATTTACAGTTGACCATTGCTTACGACCCTTACCTTGTTTCATATTCATAGACTTGAATACTAAGATTAGGTACTGATGGTAGATGCATAAAAAAATAAAAATGAATGTCATGCAGTTTCACTAGGTCTCACTATTTCAGTTTTTTTAAGCAAAGCATGCAAGGTCTTAGTTCAGATAATCTGGGTTGTCATTTTGATGCTGGATCCTGGAGCTTTTGTTTTACTGATGTTATTGGTAGCAAATACATGGGGAAGTCATTGCTGATGACCACCTGTAATATCTTTGAGAGAGCCTGCCTTTACCACATAATCAAGTCAATTCAGGTAGTGAAATGACGTATGTATTAAATTCATAATAAAAATTTGCGTGGTTTTGACTTGTCATTGAAAGGAGGTCAAATTGTTGTTCATCCAGCTCACAGCACTCAAAGGGTCTGTTCTTGTTTCTGGAATACAGTTGACACATTCCATCCTCTGCCAGACACTGAACCTGTGTGCATGTCATTCAGGTGGGCTACAGCATCCGGTTCGAGGATTGCACGTCAGAGCGGACAGTGCTGAAGTACATGACCGATGGCATGCTTCTCAGGGAGTTCCTCTCAGAACCTGATTTGGCCAGCTACAGGTACGATAACCTTCACCCCTCTTGGCCAACTAGAGCTGTTAGGTGACCTAACCTAAGTATGCTCCCCATCCTGCAATTTGTTAACTGTCTCCTTGATAGTGCGAACCTGCCGATACTTCCAACTTGCCCAGGAAACTCTTGATTTTTTACTTCTTACTGTCTTCCATATTGCACAATCGCAGCCTTAAATATGATGAACTGCCTCAACTCAGTTCCAATATATATATGTAATATGGTATCTGGAAAATTGATAGTAATCATGGAACCACCACAGCAGCATGTTGTTATGCCAGCGGTAACTATACAGCACACAAGCACTTCTAGTGCTACTGCGCTACTGTTGTTCTCAAGTATGGGCCAATCTCTGCAAGCAGCTGGTACTCACCAGGTCTGTATGGCTTCAAGTTGACTAACGGATTGTAGTAAAACCCAGAAAGTGCATTATGGTACAGCTTCACATCAAGTGATGCAGGGGTGCAACAGCTGCACCGATTGCGCCAATTTGATACAATTCCCCATAGTTGTGCCTAGCTGCGACAAAACCATAAAATTCGCTGAAGTCGCACCAGGCTGTGCCGAAATGATCGGCCGGCCTCAAAATTGTCTCAGGTGTGCTAATCTGAGCGAGAAATCAAAGCAAGCACACAGACCCTAATCCTAAACTGCGGTGCAAAGTTATATACTCAGGTGAGGACACTCGCGAGATGACCAGATAAACATTAGTGAAGTAATAATGCCGTGTGCCCACCGGTCCGCTGACCACAGCGGATACCTGTCGGCGGGACGACAGAACATCATGCAAACGGGAAAAAAAAAAAAAAAAAAAAAACATATGTTGCCATGGCCACCAACGCTTCGCCGGAAATATGATTTTCCTAGTCAGCAAAGGCGGTATCGCATGTTAGAAACATGTGCCGCGTTTCCCACGCGCGAACAAAGTCGACGTGTGGTGAACGCGGTCGTTGCCAGCCACCACGCTGGTTGCCATAGCAATAGCACAAAAACATTTTTTCTGGCTTCGAGTTGCCTCGTCCCGGCGATAGATATCCGGCGCCAGCGCTGAACCAACAGGCGCACGATATTGTTACTTTATTTGGTCGAACGCGCCTTGCAAGCGAGACGAAAAGTTGTGTTCTAAGCCTAACCTCTATTGGGCAAAATATAACTAAATAAATAAACAGCGGGGTTTGGGGGGGGGGGGGGGGGTGTAGCGGTTCGAAAATTGCTTGGCCCTGTTGAAACCCGCACAGAACGGTGCTTAAGCCACTTTCGACGCAATATACTGATGTCTCGCGGAAAAGTGTAATATGATTTGGAAGGGGCTGTTAGCGCTATAGTCACGGGACACAGCACATTTTGTTCAATTACTCATGCTTGTAGCGCAGGATAATTGAGCACTGCTATCATCACTGATGTCTAAATATGTTACTGGTAATCGTTTGGAGCAGCGCATGACGTTTTTGCCGCCCTAAAAAAAATTTTGCATCAGTTTTTTTTTGCCTTCCCTACTTCTCGGTTTTAGGAATCTCCCGAATTTCAAAGTCGCTAGCTTGGCAAAGCCCCATTTGAATTTGCAGAGTCTATCAAAGGGTTCAACAGGCGTAGCAAATGCTAATGTGGGCTCCATCATTGTTTGCTCAGTGGGGTAATTCAGAACACTACATTTATTGATGTAGCAGTGTTTGTTTGCTCTGCACGATTGAGATTGGTTGAATGTTTTGTGCATACATTCTTTTACTATATTTAGGCCTTCTTTTTCTATAATGCTTCAGATTTGGTCTTTCATGATAAAAAATTGTTTTTTTTTTCTTCCCACAACCTGTTCCAAATATTGATTTTAGTGCTCCAAAAGTAACATCTTACTTCTCCAAAAATTGCTCCAAATTAAATTTTGGCTGTTGCATCCCTGGTGATGTCTGCCGAAGCGTCTAGCTTGCAAGCTGAAAGAAAAGAAAAAGTATGCACTGGCCAGTGTGTCAGTCGGTTTGGAACTGATTATATGAACTGTAGTAGTATCTGTACACTTTGAAATTGCACTGGTTTTACTCAGCAGCGTGCCACCTCGAATGAACATGGGAAGAACCAGAATAAGTAGATGGCGATTGATCGAGATAGGAAGGACCATCAGGGCTTAGTTTAATGTTTCCGAAGTAAGTAAATTTATATCTGTTGTTTATTGCACTCGAAACTACCAGTTGTAAACTTTACTGAGAATGCGTTCACATTGCTGAAATTAGCCATTGGTTGTGCTTGTTTCAGTTGGCCAAAGAAAGAGCAAGCGATTCTCAGCTGTCCATAAAATTAATGTGCGAATTCACAGCTGTATTTGTCTCACATGTTTACAAAAGCCTGCACTACTGATATGCAGTGAATTCTGAGTATGTAAAAAAGTTTTACTGCAAGTTACCAATTGAGATAAGGGCAGTATTGTTAAACAATGAAGGGCATCGCCTTAAAAAAGAATTTCTTCTGCCCCCCTCCATCTTTCTTTGGCGGAGTCTCCAGAAGTTCGTAGGCTGGCAGGTGTGACAATGTTTTGTGCAGTAATGAAACTAATCATCACTGACAGATGAACTGCTTTCACGGCTCACCTTACTGAAGCCATCCTGCTCACATGGCCGGGCTTCACACACAAGAACTTCTCTTTACCACACATCCCAGACAGTCTTTGGAAACTTGGTGATTGCTTCAAACGGTTCTCTTAAGCAGGGGTGCAACAGCTGTGCCAATTGCACTAATTTGATACAAATGCTCATTTCCGCACCAAATTCATGAAATTTACTAAAACTGTACCATGCTGCACCAAAATGCCCAACCATCCTCAAAATTTTCTCAGTTGCGCTAATTTCAGCCAGAAATAGAGGCCACGTTGGTAATCTTTAGTTTGCATCATCAATCAATCCAAGCGCGCAGACCCTAAACTGCGGTGTCAAATATATTCCTAATACAGTCAAACTCGCTTATAACAAACCTCAATATAACAAATTCTTCGATATAACAAGGTTGTTTTTATTTCCATTCGTTGCTCCGTAGAAGCACACATGTTGGTGACTTCTATGTAACAAAGTAACATTGGCGGAGACAACCTTCATATAATGAATTTTCCCGATGGATAATCTAGGAATTTCGCCTGGAATTTCGTTATTTTGGTATGAGCATGGAACTTACGCAGGCGCTCTGCTGCCGACAAAGCGCAAAGCGGCGGCGGTGCCTTTTGCGCACTTATGATCCTGGCGACAACCAGCTGAGAGTGAGCGCGAGGCCGGCAGGCGGAACCTCTGTCCCACAATCCGACGTTGCCACCGTTCTCGCTGCCGCAAGTGTATATGCGGATGACCCCCCCACCCCACTAAACAAACAAAAAAAGAACAAAAAAGACAACTACTTTTGCGTTGGCAGTGCCAAACTTTTAGTTAGCATCACATATGTGGGGCCGTGCTGCATATGGAAGGCGCTTTACCGAATAGTTTTCTGCGGTAACCGTGTCGTTTGCTCTTCATTTTCGACGCCGTGCGCGTGTGCATAGTTTCACTGCGCGCGCAAGGTGTGGCCCCCCGACTACGTACAGCTTTGATTTTTTTTCCTCCTTTCTTTTTTTTTAATTTTTTAATGCGGACAACCATGTCATTACTGCCGAGGGGTTATCAGATTAGGCGCTGATGAAAACTCTCCGAGACAACAGTGATGACGGATCTTCGGAGGCCAACTCGTCACATGATTCAGTCTTGCGCCACGAGTTTGCAGGCTCGTAGTCTTTGCGATTAGTCAGTTAGCTCTGGAAACAAAACGACAGTGCGTTGAATGCAATGCAATGAACGCGATAGCAATAAATTGTAATGTTATACAAAGTAAGGCTGGCAGCCAACTCTTGGATACAATATTGCGGAACTCCTACAAAACACTGGTGTGAGCAAATATGGTCACTCCAGGGACAAGCGCTCTTTTCACACAGTCTCTTCACGTTGAAAGGACACTGATATACTTGGCAAGATAGCATGCTTGCCAGCAATCATGACCGTGCCCTTAAAATGAAAATTCATTCTTGCTGCTCAAGCGACCCCCCCCCCCTCTTGCATTTTTTCATGCTCGTTGAAGACGGGTGGTTTTCTTTCTTTTTGAGCATTCGAAGGCAGCTCTAACATGTGGGGGATGTCATCTTGTGCGCCTTCCAGGTGATAGAGATGGGCCGACTCATTCAATCTCTGCTTCAGTGGCACTCGCGCGCTTTTACCCGCTCGGGGAAGTTATGATGCGCGGGGGCACGTTATCAATTTGAACTTGTTACGGAACATGGCGGCGATGTGAAAAACCCGCTGAGTGTGTCCATATAATTGGTATCGCAGTGATAATGCAGTTCTTTACCGCTAAATAAGTGTTTCAGGTTAGCTATGCCTTCAGTACTCCATTTGTTTATATTTGCGCATTTTTTTCCCTAATTTTCGTACCGAACCTAGATAGAACGAAATCCTATTTATAATGAATTTTTCCGGGAATTGGTCGATTTCATTATATCTAGGTTTAGCTGTAGTTCAGGACACTCACAAGACATGGTTGACCAGCTGATTTAGCAAAGCCACGCGCCCATCGGTCCACTGACCGCCGTAGATACCGCTCGGCGGGACGATGCAACTTCTGGACAAATGCATTGGTGTAGCCACTTACCAACATGTTAGCAGCTAGAGCTGGAAGCACATACTGCGTTTTTGACTCACAAACAGAGTCGACGTGCTGCAGACGACACCGGCGCTTCCAGCAACCACGTTGGTCACCATAGCAAAGGCACATAAAAGATTTTCCTGCCTTTAAGTTACGTTAGTTGTGTCGTTCCGAAGGTAAATATCCGGAGGTGTCGCCGGATCAAAGGCCACGTGCTGTTGTTACTTTATCTGGTAGAACGCATCTTGCAATGGAGCTGAGAATTTGTGGGCTAAACCTAGCCCCATCGTGAGGGAAAAAATGAGGGGGGAGAGGACGTGGTGTTCGAAAATTTCTTGATCTTGCTCTAACTCATGCAGAACGCTGCTTAACACTTTTGCCACAGTGCACCAGTGTGCTGCGGAAAAAAGTGTTTTGATTTGGAAGGGTCTTTTAGCACTACTAGTCACGGGACACAGCTCACTTTGTTCAATTATTCATGTGTGTATATGCCACATAACTCTAAGTACTAGTATGATTGCTGTTTTCTAAAACTGTTATGGGCAATTATTTGGAGCAGTGTATGACATTGCTGGCACTTAAAAAAAAAACTACGCCTGTTTTTTTGTTTTTTTGTTTTGTTTTTTTGCCACCCCTACTTTTCAGTTTCATTAATCTCCTGATATTAAAAGCCGCCAGGTTTGAAGGTTCACATTTGAATTTGCAGCATCTTTCAAAGAATTGGTAAGATGCGGCAAATGCTAATAAGGACTTAATTGTTGTTTGCTCAGTGGGGTGGTTCATGGTACCAATCTTATTGAAATAGCGGTTATTCTGTTTACATGGCACGATTCCGGGGATGTTGAATGGTTTGTACATACTTTTTTTCCCAAATATAAGCCTTCTCTTTTTATACTGCTGCAATTTGGTCTTTCGTGATAAAAAATGGATGTTTTTTTTTTTCATTGAAACCTCCTCAGCACTTGCATTTTAATACTCCAAGAGTAAAATTTTGCTGCCCCGAAAATTGCTCCAAATTTTTTTGGGCTGTTGTACTCCTGGTTAAGGTTACACACAAGACATAGTATTAATGAAGAGTTACTCAGGAGCTAACATGGCACCAGTGATAAGGCTGGAAGGTTCGGTAAGGCACGTATAAAACCTGAGTAATTTCAAAGGCGAGCAGATTACCGACAACCGTTGTCTGTGCTTGTTGCTTTCATGGCACTTCTTTCGCTGGGCACATGTGCAGCCAGTAAAGCGTTTCATGTTTACCTGCTCCGTTGTGCTTTGTCCACTGTCATAATGTAATACCCATGTCACAACCCATAAAGTCAAGCACTACTCTAGTATTGAGAAACACATTTCAGAGGCTGTACACAGGCAGAATATGTAGACCAAACTGCCATATGCATCTGAGAATTGAAGCATGTGAGCATTTGCATTTGTTTAAAGCGGAACCTCTAATGATCGGCAGGGAATATGAACAGTGGGGTAAAAAAGACATCATGGAGGAAGACGCACGAGTAATTTTTGAGGCTCGATTGCACGGGAAAAGTTTCTACAAATTTTTTACAGCTCTAATCTATGACACGGAGCAAGAATTCTCGAGGAGGCGAAACTGTGCTTGCTCGTGCTCCCTTAAAATGTCCCAAAATCGGGCACGGCACTTACGCGCCCTCTATCGTGAAACTCCGTTAGCAGAGGAGGAAAAACGACAGCGCCCCTCTCACCACGCTCACATTCAAGGCAACTTTGCTCCGACTTGCCGTTCGCGCTTCATGTTCAACTGGGTGTGTTTGTGTGCCTCTTCGCCGGCTACAAATTTTGACACGACAGCGTTAAAATGCTCATTTCGCAGAAAGGCTGGCGTGGTTGGTTTTGAAAGAAATATCAGCATTGTCCATGACAGCGAAATTGAGAAAGGTCTAAATGTCTTATAAATTTGCTGTGGCATGCCACTGTTCGGCCTACAACCCTGCCGGAAGCTGCTTCGAAAAAAAAAAAAAAACTACATGAATGTCATGCAGTGTCATGTAACATGACAACCAAAAGAGACCCACGCACATGCTGAGCTTTCAATTAATTTTTGAATGTGCAGATTAGGTTGCGTGAAAAAGGTTTTCTGCATCTTATTCAAATCTTTGTGCAATGATAAACAACAACAAAAAAAATGGTACTCGTATCGAAACCATTCTTTCTGAAACATCAGTCTTTTGATAGCTTTGACAGCTTCTTCTCCTGGGCCCCTTTCTGCTTGTTTCGTGTTTCGTTTGCGCAGTGTAGTCTCATGCGCATTCCCATGTAGTAGTGAAAAATTTTGGCGACAGCATCATTTTTGTGTTCGCGGCATGGAAACGCAAGGTCGAAGTTTTGAAGAACATGATCAACAGTTCCCCAAAAAACGTCGTTACGGTCCATGTTCTTGGAGAAGAAATCTGCTCAGCGAATCATCTCGTGAAGCCGCGTGTTTGGATGAGCTAACCCACCTCTTGATTTGCAGATTGTCAGAGATGCTTGTGGCAACGTTGGTCTCGCAGCAGAAAGTGACTTTCTGCAGAGTTCACACGGCAGCATTGTTTTCATCTTTGTTGACAGAAATCCTGTGATGTAATACAAGACCGCGTCGATGACTTCAGAGCTTGTTAGGCTATCCTGGACACTATCATCCCAGTCCCAATCATCTGTTTCAACAAGTCCGTCCAACTTGGCTTTTGGCTGTTCAAAGTGCGAGGGGTCACTGTCAGCTTTCTGGAAGATTTTGCGGAACTCGGAAAGGTTGAGGGCAGGCTTTTCTTCAGTAACTTTGTAGTCTTCAATAGCTTCCCTGGGCAGTGCGGAAAGATAGAAGGCACAGCGCCCGGTAACAACACTGGTCGTTTCGGTTTGTCTGACACATAATATCAGAGGGGGGAAAGCGAATCCGTACATCTCTATGGGAAAGCGCTTGGACGCACGTGTGAAGCAACAAGCCTACCTTACATATGGCGTCGCATCATGGCCACTCCCTGAACTGAAGCAGACCGATGGTTTCTCATTGAGGAGGGAGCATTTGCACTGGAATAAAAAAAAAGAGAGAGGAGGGTCAGGAGGCATTGTCCAAATGAATAATTCTACTTGCACCCACTATATCCTTTTCTTCTCCAGAATTTGGTGTGCTCTGCACCTGATTCGGCGTAAGAGGCAAACTTGAAAAGTTTATTTCCTACTCACGAGTTCCTAAGTAGCTTTTCTTCGGTCCTACCCATACAGTTTCCTAAAAAGTTTGTGCTGTGCAATATTGACAACCATTCAAAGATATATTTCCGATAGTGTAGACAGTGTAACATGGGGTACAGCTGATTGCAGTATCCTCTTTTTATTTTGGTTCATGCAGCAAAGTCTCTTCCCATGGAGAAAACAGTTGAGGACAAAAGTTAGGCTGTTGCAGGCATGACCCATTACTGCATGTGCTGCTCGAATGCCATTAGCAAGTGAATGTACAACGAACATTTAGTTAACTTTTTTGTGGCAGGGAGTTGGTGTTTAAACGCATATTTCAAAGATTGATTTTATGAATGAAACCAGGGTGTGAGGATTTACAGTGCAAGGGGGTTCTGGTAAATTTAAGGTATTTGTTATTATTGCTGGGATGGTAGATTGGGGAGCATAACTTGACAAGATGAAAAATCCGTTATGTTAATAATACCCTCAAAGTTATTGATTAGTGTTGTTTGACATAGGTCTTGTCTTGCATATGCGTGTTCTGGGTTGGAATGAACGATTGTTTTATACTGAGTTAGCTTAATTATAGCTGGTGTTCTTCAAAAATTTTTTTGATGGTGGCCTAGCATGTGTTTAGTATTGTTAATAACCTGTTCACTATGCAGTTTTCAAGAATGGTTTTGGGTAACATGAGCATTAAGTACTTATAGTATTTTATGTCAGAAAGATGTTGATAAAATACAGTGCTTTTAGTACTGGGGCCATTTATGGTAAAAAAGTGCGGAGATATTTTATGTCAGAAACACATATTTCGTTAATTAAGGAAGCAGATGCATTGGTTGGTATTAGCAGATTGACTAAAAGTGTGCAAATTGTTAAATATCTTTGTTTAATTGGTCGAGTTATCTATCAAACTAGTCATATATTATTAGGATTTTGTACAAGATTGATAGTGTCACAGCTGTTACGAATATTTTCGTAGATTATCAAACTGTTCACAAACAGTCTGATATGAAATAAATGCATTTTAGAAGGTCATTACTAGGCTTGTGCGAATAGTGAATTTTAGGTTCAAAATGAATTCGAAGTGAATAGTGATTTTGATCGAATAATTTCGAATTGAATTCAGATGGTATGTACGATATATAAAAAAAGGAATATTTATCATGACCTAACTAACCTGCACAATATTTCCTTTGAACAGAAATAGGCATTCTATGCGAATTCCTTTTTTTTTTTCATTCAAAGGAAGTCGAAACAACCTTGAGTAGTAGTTTCGGTAGGATGCGAGTAATAACCAGTAAGATACCTAATGTTTTAAAATTTATTATACTGGTATCATATAAGCCATCATAAGAAGCGAAATGAAGAATTGATTTGAGGTTAACATGTTTCCTTAAAGGGGCCCTGCAAAACTTTTGCAAGTAGCCATGGAGCCAGTAAACATGCTTGTTGCCTCACAAATTTACCGCCGCAAAGTTTCTAGAATTAGTCCAGTACGAGCGGAGTTTTGAAAATTAGTCGCATGCTGCAATTGCATTGTCTCTTCTCGTCCTGACGCAATAGCTGGAAGTTAAACAGGGAGGAATGTCGCAGCAAAAGAAAATAAGTCACACACACCTCGTGACCTTGAGTATCTCTTTTTTTTTTCCGAATCAATCAATCAATCAATGTTTCTTTATAGCATCAAAAATATACATTGTGAGTAAGTATGCAGGAGGAGGTCCCAAGGTAGTAAACTGCAGGCGGGACCTCCTATGTTAATACAAGGAAAAGCTAAAATACGAATAAGGAAAGAGCAAGTCACATGAACATTTAGAACTTTTTTATAAATAAAGCAAGATATTGAAAATTAACAAAATGCAGCAGTTACACGTTTAATAGAGTCTTTTTCAATTTTCTTTTAAAAACATGAATGCGCATTAAGTCTTTCACATCATGTGATAAAGAATTTCATAATGAAGTTGATGAAAAAACAATGCTCATTTTTTCATAATTAGTGCGAACTTCAGGTAATAAGTTATGGCCGATGGCAAATCTAGTTTAATTGGAATTATTCAACAAGGCAATAGGAAATATGTCGATAGTGAGGGTGTAGCGGAAAATTTTGAAAAACAAAACACACACATTATAAATGTACATTTGGGAGATTGGTAATACATCAAGCTGGCAAAAAATAGCATGTGATGGCGTTTGACGTGAAGCAAAAGTTATGAGTCGCATCGCTTGTTTTTGAAATATCTTTAATTGGTAAATGTGCAATGAATATGAATTACCCCATAATGTAATGCAATAACTGAGATGACTGTGTATGAATGCATAATACAATGCCTTCAGAGTTTCGATGTTTAAACAAATTCGTGACTTGACCAATGCCCTGATACCGTATGATATCTTTTTACAAACAGAATTGATATGTTGCTGAAATTTCAGATGTGTGTCCATTATAACTCCTAAAATTGACGTATGATCACTTAAAGAAATAACTACTGAGTTCACATAAAGGTAAGGAATAAATGCTAGTTTTTTGTTTGATGATTAAGAAAGCATAAAACAGGTTTTGGAAGGATTAATCAACACTCTATTATAGTTGCACCAGTCAACAAGACAATTAAGGTCAGCTTGAAGTCTTGACACGAGAGTCGCTAAATCCAAGTGATGAGAAAAGAGAGTCATGTCATCAGCGTAAAGTAAACAAGAAGAATAATTAAGGCAACGTGGTAAATCATTTATGAATATTAAAAATAATAACGGACCCAAAATTGAACCTTGCGGAACACCTCTGGTAATGGAGTTGGGACTGGATGTAAAATTTTCGACCGGGACAACCTGAAACCTATTATGAAGAAAGCTCTGTAATAGCGTTAATTCGGGACCAGTTATGCCATAGTACTGGAGTTTGCGAAATAGGATGAAACAATCAATACTATCAAATGCTTTAGTAAAGTCGACGAAGACAGATCCTGCGATGTTACCATTATCAATGAATGATCTGATTTTGTCAGTGAAAAAAGCAATTGCAGTATCACTGGAAAGACCAGCCCTAAAACCAAAATGACAAGAAGAAAGTATGTTAAATTTGCCTAAATATTCAGATATTCTTATTTCAATTAGTTTGTCCAAAATATTATTGAGGAAGGGAAGGACAGATATGGGCCTGTAGTTGCACATGTTGAGGGAATCACCTTTTTAAAATACTGGCACTACCTTTGCAACATTTAATTTATCCGGGAAAACACCGAATACGCGGCTTTTCAGTGTGATCACGCACATACTCGTGGGCAAGTGGCAGCCTCCCGCAGTGGCCCCGGTAACGGCGAGTGCGCCATGCTCAAACTAGCCAATGGCTGTGACAAGTGATTTTTCAGCTTGTAGTGTCATTTGCCGAGGGAAGAAAGCAATTTATAGCTTTGAAAACTTATTGTGAATTACAGGCCGCATGCTGCGCTATAATATTTGCCTTGCGTATTCTCGGTAGCCTTAACTACGGATCGGCAGCGTTTTCTGATCATGTTCAGGAAGTGTAGCAGGGCCCCTTCAAATTTGAAGGAGGGCTTCTTGGCAAAGCGAATTTTTTTTTCGATAGGTGTTTTTACAGTTTAGCACTCTTACATGGCAGTGAAGTTACTTTTACAGGCGGTGACAAGCGGATTAATAAACATTTATTAGTTCATTGCGAATACTTCGAAAGTAATCGATAATTTAAATTTCAATCGAAGTGAATTCGAATACTCAACTATTCGTTCGAATATTCGAAGCATTATTCGCACAAGCTTAGTCATTACTCATTAGTACAGATGATACAGAGCAAAGCCCCTGCTTGCAAAATAAGAGCTCTTGATATAAAGGACCCATAAACCACCTAAACGTTATAATTTAGTGGTGTGTTGTAGTTGTGCACAAGTCTACAATGAACATGTAGCTATGATAATTTTTTGGAATGTTTCTGTAATAGCAGATTTACCGTACTTTCTCTCGTATAGCTGGGACCAAAAAATGTAAAAATGTGTCTAAAAGGTGGGGATGTGGGTATCTGGAGAGGTTCAGTGCAGTTCTTTTTTTTTTTTTGCAAAGCTAGTGATTTAGCACTTTTGTTACGAGCCACAGTGTTTGGTATGCTAGTGCGCACACGTGGACAACGTGATGAAAAACACCAAGAAGCAAAGGCAGCTTCTTGCAGTCTAACTGGAAGCTGTTGGCTCTTGTTTGACCACTCGCAGCATCTGTTGTCGATAACATCACAGATGCAACATGTCGATGATGCACACATCATCAGGGAAGCCAGAGAGGCCCAAAGTGGAGAAGGGATTGTTTCTTGGAATGTGCGACGTGTCCACGACTTTTAGCGGTGCCACGTGCGAAAACGTTCATGGTGGCAGCATTCTGACATGATGCGTGTGTTTATTGGAAATGTCTAAAAAATTTTGAATGTGGTTTAGGGGCCCTTTCAGTGCTCCTTTTAAGAATTGCAGTTGATTAAAAAAAATGTTTGGGTGCTCTGCTGTGGCATACCTTATAATACAAGGTTGACTGTTTGGAAATGGAAGTCAGTGAAGTGCAGTTTGGTCTGTGAGTGGCCTCTTGCTCATCAGGGTAGCCTATGGTTTCTTCACTGCAGTGTCATCATAGTGGACGAAGCACATGAGCGCACCCTTCACACAGACATCCTGTTTGGCCTGGTCAAGGACATCGCACGGTTTAGGCCAGACCTCAAGTTGCTCATATCCTCAGCAACTCTGGATGCTGAAAAGTTTTCTGAGGTGAGGACCCATGTCTGTTTCATCGTTGCAACTTGGGTGTTAACAGCAAGCTCAACTTTTTCACTGACTTTGTGGTGCTCTACTAAGGTACTACGTAGCAGCTATTAGACTGCTACTTTCGTTTTCATTACAGTAGATTCTTGGTAAACGATAATCTATTAAATGGAATTTCTGCCTAAATGGAACAACTGTCTCAGAGATAATGGTTTAGTACTTTTTGCACCCGTTAGTAAAAACGTTCGTAAAAACTGAGTTTGTTGAAACGTTAGTAAAAACTGCGTTTTGTGCGTTTGTCGTCTTCTTTTTTTCGCCTGCATTTCCTACCGGAACCATTGAGCTTATTTCTTGCATATTACTCTGCTATGTAAATCTGACAGACAACATCGAAACGCACCATCGGGAGATATCCGAAGATCCCAATATCTACGACGGTGTTGGGTGATTCACAGACCAAGTACTTGTTCCAGTATTTCGACCCTCTGCTGCAAGGAACACTGGTATTCGTAATGCATTTGGGGGCATTTATCGGTGATGTTGACTCGCTGCTCGACCTAGTTGTTTCATCGACAAGAACTCTTGTTCTTCATGTTGGGAGCAACGACCTGGCAAGAAAGAGTGGGCTAGCAATGTTTCGCTGTTATCGACATCTCCTTGACATAGTTCACGAAGAGTGTCTAGCCACTTCAACAGCCTATTGCGAAGTTTCTGCAAAGGCTCCAGTCATGTGTCTATTCTGGACCACATGTTCGAATGGCTATCACCTGGGCAAGTATTGGCCGCCAATGGACTGCACGTGAGCTTTGAGGGCGTCGCGTTGATGTCAAGTCACATCAGCCAGCTGTCCTTCGACTCCCCAGGAGAAGCAACCTCCACGAGCTAGAGTGACTGTGTGTCTTTGCCCGAGTGCGGTCGAGGGCAGACTACGCGAATCAGCCACCAGACCACGTCAAAGGCCATGAATACCCGCAAGGCACAACGTGACACAAGGCGGCTAAAGATTAACAATCCGAGCACTAATGCTTGTTCTTCTGGCATCAAGCCGCCCGTGACGGAGCCAAGAACCGGTACCATGCTCGCCGATACTTCACTTCAGCTAGTAGGCATTGTGTTAAACCACTACCGGTCTTTGCTGAAATCATTGATAAACAGGGGGCAACAGCTGCTCAGTCAGTATGCCTTATCTCCTAAAGAATCGTCGTCTCTAAACACGTATGAGCAAAAGAAACGCCACGAACTCAATGCACATAAACTGTGGAGATAGGTTTGCACTAGGCTTACCTGCTAAGCGCAACCGTGTAGGGATGAGACGTCCTCCACTGCCGCTGCGTGTGAAGACGCTGCGGCCGGGTTCGTCGATTTCTCCGGCACAACGCAGAAACCATGCACGAGCGCAGGATAACGACAACAACGGGTTTATTAACCCAAGATGCAGCACAGTGTGACACTCACAGGCTTGCAGGCCGAATAAGGAACTCCGCAAGACCGAGCAAGTATGCTTGCCTAGGGCGCGACGACTGCCGCACAAGGGCCAAAGTCGAACGCACGAACGAGAAGCCGCATGCTGAGCAGCGCGTCAACCTCTCGTGGAGGCCTGAGAGCATCTGCCACGACGAGCGAATCGTCGGGTGCAACATAGCTCATAGGAGAGGAGGATGTCACGCGCGCCCAAAGGGAAATGGCGCTGCGTTGTGACGTAGGCCCGCGCAGCGTGCCCGGACATGCCAGCGCGGGAAGGAGCCGACGGTTGACTGGCCCAGACCAAGAGGCGCCCTGACAGCCATCTTGGCGGATGCCGGTGCTTATGCGCGCCCGGGCTACGCTGTTGGCGCGCTGGAGAACGAAGCGCCTGGTATAAGACCGAGGCCGCCCTAAACACACCGTAGTAACAGCATCCACCGACACCGAAAAAACTGGGGTCCAGCTCAGTGCCGTTCACGAGATCGATGGGGGCACCGGTGTCTTCGTTCGGCGGCGTCTCAGCAGGAACCTGGGGCCGCGGAAGGGCGGCGGACACTGCAGCAGCGATGGCCGACTTGATTGAAGAGTCTGCGACGAGCGCCGCTACGACCGCCTGAAGGGAGTCGGTCGACAGGGCAGGTTGAAGGCCCGGGCCAGGCAGCATTGCCCAAGTAGACAGGACCGCAGGGGCACCGCCAGACTTCGCTCGGTGAACCCACGAACGGAGGTGGGTAGCCTCGTGCACCAGCAGGACACCACAAGCGTCACAGTAGGAGGCCTCAGGAACAGGCGGCATCGAGGCACCTCCGGAAGCGTCTAGCAGGTCCGAATGGGTGCGTCCGCAGAAAGGACGCGGGACGGACTCGGGGTCTAACCCCACCCAGACTTTGCGTTGCTTGGACTAGCGACAAGTCGACACGAAGGCGACCGGGGCCTGAGTGCCTTGTTGGAACGTCTACGTAGCGACTTCACAACGAGGCGGTGTCTTGTTAGCCGGGGCCGGGGAGCATTCGACGGAGGCGGCATGGACGCGGCCGGTGCCTGCTGAACGACCGAGCGCGCGGCTGGTCTCCCGGGCTTTTTCTTGGAGGAACGGGCCTTCGAGAAGGACATCACGAATGCTGGGGTGTCAGTGAAAAGCAGAAACACAACTGAATGTGCGGCCCCGGAGGCGCGACAGGCTGGCCCAATAAAGAGAGCCTACTCTGTCAAATTGAAGGTTGCGTGAGCCAATAGGGTGTACGCTTCCCTTCTCCCGCCGACTACGCGGAAGATACCCAGTGAGAGAGTGAGCCACCGGGGAAAGGGCTTTTCTCTCTCGAGCAGCCGGGAGCGCTGGGAACCGGGTGGATATTCCGTGCACAGTGCAACATAGCTCATGGTGTTACCAGGGAGAAAGCTCGCCAGGTAGCCGTTACTGTTGCTGCTGGATCGGCAATCGCACAGCAGCTATAATCTCCGCTCCCTTACATTGAGGGGATGATGTCCCGCTACATGCTGGGGGCGAAAATCAGCCTAGGTGCGCTTTCGTAGGTTGTACCGGTGGCGTGGTTTGGAACCAGCCTTATCCCGGTTTTTCTGCTGTACGGTGACCGCCTCCCCCTCCCCGAAGTCGTTGCTGCGGGCAACGAAAGGTTTGAGGTCGGAGACGTTAACTGGACTGCTGACTGGTCTCCCTTGGGAGTCAGCCAGCTTGTATACGAGGGGCGACACTTTGGTGTGCACTCGGTATGGGCCTATCCACCACGAATGGCACGCCGTCGACATAGCAGTCGAACTTCCAGAGAGCAAAAACTATCGCGAGACATTCCCTTTCTGTGATGCTATAGTTACGCTCGGCGGTGTTAAGTGACCGGCTCGCATAGGTGACTGGCCGGAGGACGCCGTCGTGGTCCTGAAGGAGTACCGCACCGAGACCCAGGTCGCTCGCGTCCGCTTGGACAACGAACCCCCTGTTCAGGTCGGGCAGCTTTAACTCAGCTGTGGCCACTAGAGCTTAGGAAAGGGCCTTGAAGGCTCGCTCTTGTTCTGGCCCCCAGCTCCATCGTGTCGACTTTTTCAAGAGTGCAGTCAAGGGCGCTTGGAGGGCCACTCAGTTTGGGATGAACTGTCGATAGTAGTTCACCATGCCCAAAAAGCGCCTCAGGCCCTGAATGTTTGCCGGCGTCGGGTACTCCACTATGGCACGTACCTTCTCCTCGCACGGCAGAACACGACCGTTCTGAATGGCAAAGCCTAATAGTGAGATGCGAGTCTCGGCTATTTGAGCTTTCTTCGGGTTCAATGTCAACCCGGCGGCACGCAACCTCCCAAGGACATCCTCCAAGTGGTGAAGGTGTTCTTCGAACATTCGAGAGAAGATGACGATGTCGTCGAGGTACGCCATGGCGTGTTGCCATTTAGCGTCCCGTAGAACGCGGTCTATCAATCTCTGGAACGTACCTGCAGCTCCAGAACAGCCAAACGGCATGCGGGTAAACTCGTACAAACCTCTGTGAGAGGTGAACGCAGTTTTCTCCGCGTCAGCCTGCTCCATCTGAACCTGTAGGTAACCGCGGCTAGCATCCAAGGTGCTGAAGTAGCAAGCACCGCCTAGAGCAGCCATGATCAAGTAGTTTGGCATAGGATAAGCATCCTTCCTCGTGACCTCGTTCAGCTGGCGGTAGTCCACACAGAACCGGTGAGAGCCGTCTTTTTTGGGGACCATTACCACCGGTGAACCCCAAGGACTGTTTGAGCGTTGGATAACTCCGGTCTCAATCAACTCATCCAGTGCCTGGTCAATTGCTTTTCTCTTTGCCGCACTAACAGGGCAAGGATTGCATTTCAACGGTTGTGCGTCATCTGTGTCAATCCGGTGCCTCACCAGAGAGGTGCAACCCGGGCGTTCCGTGAACCTATCACTGAAACGTGTCAACAGCGACGACAGGCTTGCTTTCTCGCGTTTCGACAAGCTGTCCGGCAAAGGCGGCAGCGAGCCATCCGAGCTGCTGCTTAGCGGGGAAGTCACTGGCATAGTCGAGACCTCGTTCACTACGGCAGCGTTATGCTCGAGGGAAAGCTGTATGCACGGACCGTTTTCCGCCGCGCCGGCTAAAGGACCAGTCTTGGCGTCAGAGGGGGAGACGCGGGCCGCGGGGGCAGCGCTTGGTCTCCTTTCCTCCTTCCTCCTCGTGGCGTCCGGCGACTTACTGGCAGCCGAGACCACGGGAGGTGCAGCAAAAGGCCGCAGGGCGTCTGAAGGGCCATCCCTGTAGCCTCCGCTTGCGAAGTCAATCACGATACCTGTGCGCGTGAGAAAGTCGCGACCGAGAATCATAGGCACGGAAAGACCAGGGAGATGCACACAGCGCTGTCGGCGTGCGCGATTCTCCCAACGCACAACTAACCGCACAGCGCCGCACGAGGTGGCAGTACCGCTGGCGAGGTGGAAGGCAGTGTCGCAAGCTCGAATGCGGACAGATCGGTCGCGCAAATGAGCCCTAACCTCTTCGCCGAACAGCGAGATAGAAGCCCCGCTATCCAGCAACGCCGCAAACTCTCGACCAGCAATCGTAAGGGCGATGAACGGCGCCGGCGTGGCTGGAATGTAATGTCCAGCGCGACACGCCATCGGTGCCAGAGGTTGTGTTACACTCCCGTGCTCTCTTACTGCTGCAGTCGCCGGCAAGGGGGAGCTCACCGATGGCTCACCCCGTTTCCCGACGGGCGAGCAGGCCCTTGTGTCGGTTGGGGCGCGTTGCACTCTCGCGCGGTGTGACCACGCTCACGGCAACGAAAGCAGACCATGCCTTTTCCTCCAACAGGGGGGGATTTCGGTGATCCTTTAGAGCTACGAGGTGTCCGTTCGCTAGCCGCAGTGGGGGCTCCGCGATCGTATATCCCCTCGTGCACTGGAGCACGGGGTTTCCGTTCTTGTTCACGCTGCCGGGCAACGATGGCCGCCCGGGCGTACGAGTACGGGTCCAGAGCGTGGCCCGACACATCAAGCGCGTCTCGGTCTCTCGCGGCAGAGGCCGCCTCATGGTTCGGGGAACCCCAGTAAGACGAGTCACGACCAGCCCACGCGCAACAAGGCTCGAGAGACGCGGACGGCGGTGGCGGCGGGCGATAGGCGCGCGCCGCCAGTATGTCGCCCTGAACACGCTTCGCATCGGATGCAAGCTCGTTTAGGTCACGATAACCGGTACTCCGAAGGTAAGCGGCGAAGGTTGGATGAGCCTGATGTATGGCTCGCTCCACCTTCTCAGCGTCTGATGCCGTAGGATCGGCAAGGAGGTAGAGCTCCTGCAAAGCCCGAACGTACTCGAGAAGAGATTCGTCGGGATGCTGTGTGCGAAGCTCTAACTCGCGACGCATGCGGCGCTCGTATTCAGGAGGAAGGAATTGGCTACGGAAGAGCGCCCCAAACTCCTCCATTGAGCAAGCTTGGTGGCCGACAAGACGGTACCACCTCGCTGCTTGGGCTGTCAGCGACACGGGCAAAATAGAGCCCAGCATAACGCTGTTGCTCAGCCGCGTAGCCTGCTGATAACGGTGCAGCGTCCCGAGGTACTCTGTGGCACTGATGCAGTCTGAATAACCACAGTACTCAGGCAGAGGTACCCTTAAGCTACTCGGAACGCTTGGCTTAGGAAACTCGGGGTCTCCCTTTAAAGCACAAGGCTGCGAGGGGTCTCCCTTTAAAGCACAAGGCTGCGAGAGCACCACTTCCAATAGAACGCTTAGGAGCTGCATCGCAGTTGCGTGCAGCGGTGACTGCTCCGACGCGGGCGCGGCCGTAACAGGTGCTGCACAATGTCGGACGCGCCTGTTCACAATGTCGGACGCGCCGGACGCGCCTGTTCCCCAACGTGCGTGTCCGACCGAAAAGGGCCAGTACACGTCATGGAGGAGGGTAGGGTTTGCGCTCTGACTGGTGCTTGAGGCCTTACGCGACTGGCAAATGGGTCGACAGCGGAGCACGGTGGCCCACGTCCGTCGAAAGCGTCGCCCACGGGAGTCTCAGGCCAGCGAGCGTCGGTGAACGTGGCGACGTTGTCGGTTAAGCGAGCAGACTCGCAAACGACATCGTCAAACCTTTGCGCTCGCGACCACGACGGGTCAGTAAGCGCGTTCCCGCCAACACCTGAGTGCCCCCGGTAGGAAGGACTGGGTGCGGCGATTTGAGCTGTCAACCGTGCTGCTGACGGGGAAAGGCCAGTCAGCGGAGACTGCGCCGAGGACGGGCCCGTAAGCGCGTGAGTCTCGAAGAGCTGATACAGCCCGTTACTGGCTTGGCTAGGACTGTGGTTCTCGTTCAAGCGACTCGCATCACCGTAGGGGGCCCCAAAAAAGGGATCTCTCACGGTGATTGAAAGCAGAGGGTAGCTGAGAGGGCCGTACCCCATGCTGTTGCAGCCGTCCGCCTCGAACGAGATCAAGTCCGTCGCCACAGGATCGAACAGGAAGGAGCGCCTCGAAGGGGTCTGCTCTGAAGCCATGCCTAAACCAAGTTGGGCGCCAGTTATGTGGTGATAGGTTTGCACTAGGCTTACCTACTAAGTGCAACCGTGTAGGGATGCGACGTCCTCCACTGCCGCTGCGTGCGAAGACGCTGCGGCCGGGTTTGTCGATTTCTCCGGCACGGCACAGAAACCACGCACGAGGCAGGATAACAATAACAACGGGTTTATTAACCCAAGATGCAGCACAGTGCGACACTCACAGGCTTGCAGGCCGTATAGGGAACTCCACAAGACCGAGCAAGTACGCTTGCCTAGGGCACGACGACTCCCGCACAAGGGCCGATGTCGAACGCACAAACGAGAATCCACCTGCTGAGCAGCGCGTCAACCTCTCGTGGAAGCCCGAAAGCATCTGCCGTGACGAGCGAATCGTCGAGCGCAACACAACTCATAGGAGAGGAGGATGTCACGCGCGCCCAAAGGGAAATGCCGCTGTGTTGTGGCGTAGGCCCGCGCAGCGCACCAGCGCAGCATGCCCGGACATGCCAGTGCGGGAAGGAGCCGACGGTTGACTGGCCCAGACCTATAGGCGCCCTGGCAGCCATCTTGGCGGATGCCGGTGCTTATGCGCGCCCGGGCTACGCTGTCGGTGCGCGTGCGGCAGCTGGGGAACGAGGCGCCTGGTTGGGGGCGCTCTCGATTCCCACAAAACGCAAGAAGTTGCTAAGAGACGGTGTGACTTGTCTCATTTCAATGCCCCTACCTCCGATCTGGGAAACCATATGCACCCCCATTTCTGATAACATTGTCAATATTTCCAGCGCTACTTTAGCCAAAGAAGGAGTAAGCCTTTTATCCCGTCGTTTAAGCTTCTGTCCTGCAAGTGGCAGCTACAATGAATTTCACTTGTATAATGATTTAGATAACTTCGCACGGAATATGAGGTTGCATGAATACTTATTCGATCAGGCGGCTCTGGCCGATGATCCAACAGCTTTACCATCGCTGCTTAAACGCTGGACGCCTACGTCTCAACGGGACAAACACCTTGGCATATTTATTAAAGTGGTCACACAGGATATCATTCAAGCTTAGTCAGTGGTAGGTCCATGGGTACAAAAACAGGGCCTACTTACAAGAACATTTTGATGGGAATCCTCGAGAACAATTTCTTGTTGGGTTGGTGGTTGAAACCATTTTACTATAAGAGATTCATTGACATTTTCATAATTTAGCTACACGGAGAAGTGAAACTTTTGTCTTTTATTTCCGACTTTAACAATGAGCATCCTTCCATATCATTTTCACACTTTTATTCACTAAGCACTATTAACTTCCTTGATGTTACAGTATGTATCCATGGCACGCAATTGACTACAAAACTGTACCGCAAGACCACTGGTTCTTACATTTTGAAAGTAGCCACAAAAGGTATTGCAAAGTGAGCATACCATATAGCCAGGCGTTACGCTTTAAGCCAACTTGCTCCAAACAGTCCCACTTGGATGCCAATTGTACAGAACTACGCAGGGCTCTTCTTAAACAGAAATATCCAGCTAAGTAAATCGATGATGCAGTGAGGCATGCCGACGCATTAGAACGCACAGCACTCTGCAAAACCAAGAAAAATCTTGAAGATTCGTTCAGAGGTCAACTTACTTTTAACACACAATGCGTCAGCTTCTAATGTTACAATTATTCTCCGAAAACACCACAACATTATTCAGCAGAGTGAACGCCTTACAAGAGCCTTTCCCCAACCACCACAAGTTGTACACAGACAAGGCAAAAATCTACGCAATTTGTTAACGTCTTCTAAAACCAAATGTAATGACAACACTCAACTGGTTGGTTTCCATCCCTGTAAAAAACCTCGCTGCAAAGTGTGTGCTCACATGACAACAATAACCTTTGTAACCAGCACAGCGACTGACTTCAAAATAAATATCAGAGGCAATTTCAATTGTGACACACAGAACACCATTTATTTGCTGAAGTGTTCAATCGCTCATCTACAATACATTGGTCAGACTGAAACTGCTTTTAGGTATTGATTCAACAATCATAGAGCTCATGTACATGCCCTTCCTCACTTACCAATTTCAAGACATGTCACCACACAGGTCATTCCTTCGGTAACATCCGAGCCACAATAATTGAATCTGGTTTCAAGACACATCATGATCGCGAAGTTAGGGAGTCATTCCTAATTCATAAGCTCCAAACTCTTTCAAATGGAATGAACAAAAGCTCGGGAACAGTTACTTGCATGTTGCCTTAGTTCATTAATACATTTTAGCAATGGCTTGTGTATGTTTGTTGTGCTAGTTCAGCTATTTGCGTATTATTGCGCACATAATGCCTCTCGTCTACATCACTCATACCTTTGAACATTCTTGTATGGGGTTATTGCATATATTTTTTTCAAAAATTCTTTTTCAATGTTTTGTTTTTATTTATTTATTTCTTGCTCATTTAAGAGATTATCCTTCTACATTTGTGTTCTCATGAGAGATTATGCGTAATTTGCTGCTCTGTTTGAATTTGCGCAGTGCGTGTTTCTATTCATCTAATTTTATTTTATTTTATTTTTTAATGATGCCTTGTAAACCTGCTTCGATGCACACTATTTACCGCATATACAAGATATGCCATCTGACTATCGTGAATTGTCATGTGTATTCCATATAACCACGTCTATCGATTGACTTGTATTGTTGATCTGCAACTTAGCGTGAAAAAGCGCAAAATGACGCATTCTGGTGATACCGGAGCCACCTGCTCATATAGGCCTTGCACGGCCTTTCATCATTTAGTCTGGTGAAGGCAGGCCCTCCTGCCGAAGGGTTAGTAAAAACTGCGGTTCGTATGTTTGTCATTTTATTATTATTATTTTTTTTCAATTATGTGTGTGTGTGTGTGTGCGTGCACGCGAGTGTGTGTGTGTATAATACAGTAGACTCATGATCATTCAAAATTTGATCATTCATACTTTCTGTTATTTCAAACAAAATTCTATTTTTTGGTTGGCACTCTATTCCTTAAATATACTTAAAAGGCTGCTAACAAACTTCATCATTCTGTTAATTCATACTTTTTGCGGTTCCATACCAGAAAATATGTGCTGATTTCCCACTTCTATTTAAAAATTTCCATGCTTATGTAATCCTTACAGTCTAAAAATAAAAATTAAGTGCCTCAGGCTTTCAAGGAAAAAGGCTTTGCTAGTATAAAAATGTTTGAAATGGAGCACACGTATGGTAACCCGTGATGCTTCTCAGCTGGTATAGAAAAGTTTGTGCTTTGGTCAATAAACTTGTGGACCTTTCACCTCTGCTGTTGGTTCATTGCATGCAGTTAGGGCTTAAAAATGCTTAAAAATTTTTTTAATGTGATAAAATCAATGCCTAATCATAAGTTGGAGCAACGCCTTCTTCAAAGTCATATATCTGAGATCTTCTAATAATTGCAAACTTCTTGATAATTTAAACAAAATCCAGAGGTCTCTTCGAATTTGAATAAAGGAGAGTGTGGAAAACTATATCGCCACTACAGATGAGATGTCAGGTTAAGTGCTTCTGGAAACTGTCCGAGGTCAGGTCGACAACAACAGACCTTCGGAGGTCAACTCCTCATGCACTTTGCCGTCTTGCGCCGCGCCATGGGTTCGATAGATTGTAGCCTTCACGATTCGCTCCAGCATTGCGACAGCACATTGAGTGCAATGCACTTAGTGCTAGAGCAACAAATTGTAATGTTATACCAAGTAAGGCTGGTAGTCATTGATCTTCCCAGCATGTATGTCATGTCACTTCCATAATTTTAATGTTTTTACCCATCTTTAGGGTGGGGAATTTTTGTCCCTATATAGCCACTTAAGAGCACCATTGTTCACAAGTTCACATCTCCTGAATGTCACGATAAATAACTGATCATTGCTATTGTTTACATCATCTGTGATGACGCTCTTTGGCCAAGCTTGGCCCTTGTACCACTAAGATCCACATACAGTCGAACCCTTCTATAAGAGACTGATATAAGAGACAAATGAGTATAAAAGACACAAGTGTGCCTGCCGTAAAATACAGGTTGATGAGAAAATGCATACGAGGTCCCTTGCTTATAAGAGACATCTCATATAATAGACAAGAACTGCTGCCCAGAGCACGCCTGTCATTAAGGGGTTTAACTGTATTATCAAATAAGGCTGGAAGCTAACTCTTTTCAATCAATATTGCATAACTCTACAAAACACTGGTGTAAGAAATTACAGCTGATCCAGGAAAAAGTGCTCTTTTCGCAGTCTCTTTGCATTGAGAACGCAGCACATGGAAAGGTACGTGAGCTTTGTACTAATGCTTGACGAGATAGTGATTGTGACTATGCCCATAAAAATTAAAGTTTACTGTTGCTTCTCGAGTACCCCCCCCCCCCTCGCATTTTTTCAAGCTCGTTAAGATGAGTGGGCTTTCTGTTTGAGCATCTTACGGCAAGTCTAACATGCGCGGGGATCTTAACACATGTGCCCTCCAAGGCGATGGAGGTGGGCCAGCTCGTTTGATCTCTGCATCGGGAGCGCTTGTCGCATCTGCTTGCATTTAAACACTATTGCAATAATAGTGAAATTTTTTATGGCTAAGTGTTTTAGGTGAGCTCTTTGTTTAATTTGTATTTTTTTAGTTTTCAAGCTGACACGTTACGTGATGAGAAACCTGTTTTTCATGAATTCTTTTGGGAATTAGTCAATTTGTTATATCCAGGTTTGACTGTAGTAGAGGTTCTATTTTTGTGCATCTTTTGTTTTATATTTTATTACTGTTGAATCCTTTGGTTAGATATGTTGTTACATATTTGACTGGTTGGTGGGGCCACCTAGCCTGTGAATTGAAACAAAGAGCAGTAGAACACAGGGGGAACCTCAACCAGTTCCCTGCCAGCAAGTACAACTGTGCATTTTGTTTCTTGCCAGCTATGTGTCAAGAATGTATAGCACCCTTTGTAATATACGGTACATGTGAAGAGGAGCAGTTCTAGTACTTTCTCTTATACACAGGGTATACCACATTTTTTGATTGACCCCATACTTATTGTATGTCTAATTATATGTTTCATTAGTGCTATTTATAGAGGAGTTCAACTGTATATATTTTTTTTTTCACGGTTGTGTTTGGCTAGCAAGCTGGGATTAATATCTACACACCCTAGTCTTCCCATTCCCTTAACATTACACCCTCCGTTTTCTCGCTTTCAACTATTACCATGCACACCGCATGCATTTAGGATATGGATGCTTGCCAGAGCCGCCTCTGAAAGCTTTGTTATTTACCGTGTGGAAGCGAGCATTGGCTAAAGTACTGCAAAAGTTTATAGACGCCACCAGTTCATGTGTCCTGATTGTGCTTGATCATTGTGCTTTACCGTAAAATGCTGAGCGAGCACCCCCACCTGGGTAAGCCCCCCCCCCCCCCCCCCCAAGTCTGATCCAATTATCCTTCACTGTAAAGGGCGTGCTTGCTCAGCATTTTACGGTGATCCGAAAAATCGGACTCTGATAAGCTTCAGCGTGGCAAATTTCAGGCGTTTTTGAATTATTGACATCAGTAAGGCTTGTGATGGTGCTGTGAAAACGTCATAAGTTTCGAGCATGTTTGGAAAATTGGCAGTTGACTGTATCAACTCTCGTTTCAGCGTAGGCACACTCATGTCGCATATACCGTATTGGCTATTCTCTCTGTGTCTCTTATAAAGGGTTTCAGGTATGTCATTTTTCTCAATGTGCTAAAGCATTTTGCATTATTTGTCTGCAGTTCTTTGATGATGCACCAATCTTCAAGATTCCCGGTAGAAGATTTCCGGTCGACATCTATTACACCAAGGTACCTGTTCTGCCCCAGTGTGGCCACTGATCTCTCTCTGCTGGCAAAAATTTTCTCCAGAGCCTAATGCGACCATTCTTAATCTGTGCCATTCTTAATCTGTGTGACAGGCTCCTGAGGCAGACTACCTGGATGCGTGCGTGGTGACAGTCCTGCAGATCCACATCACCCAGCCGCTGGGTGATATTCTGGTCTTCCTCACCGGGCAAGAGGAAATTGAAGCCTGCCAGGAAATGCTCATGGTGAGGGTGTGGTGCGACCTTCAGAGAAGGGCACTTTCTTGAGGGTTATTTCACATGCACGATACCATGTATTGAGCATGCTGCTGCATCTTCACAAGGCAAAAGAAGTACCCTATTTCCTTGCATGTAACCTGCCCCTGCTATAACCGGCACCCCCAAATGATGAACTGCGAAAAATTTTTTAAGGAAGATGCCCTCACGTCGCCTTAAAATTACGTTCTTTGCATTGCTGTCAAGCGCTGCTGTAAAGTCACCTTCTACATTGAATAGCACCTGCTGTCGCACTAGTTAGGGCATAGCTGAGAAGGAAATCATAGGCGCAGAACGAAGATGAAGGGCGTAGGAGGGACACAGACAAGCGCACTCTCTTTTCCATGTTTTTTTTTCTTTTGTTTTCACAACACAAAAATAGGCTGTCATGAAAACCTATCATGACAGCCTATTAGCTAAGAAAGCGAACTCATTTTCAAACAGATGAAAGACGCTGATACATCCGTCTCTAATTTGCTTAATATACACCGTCTCCACTAGTTCACATGCTGCCTTGTCTTTGCTTCTAAATAAAATACACGTACTGTTTGTTCTGGAAAGGTTCACACAAGCGCTTTTTGCAATGATGCGGCAAATGCGGGCTTGTACCGTTTCTCAGTTGTAGCATATACTCTTTTAGGTGATTGTTTATACAATGCCCCGACTGACCTATGTACACCTTGCTACAACTTAGGGGAGTGTTACCGTATTTACTCGCATAATCCTCGCACTTTTTTTGCCGGAAAACCGATGAAAAGTTGGAGGGTGCGAGAATTACGCGGGGAAAACTTTCTACGAAAACGTACAGAGTGAAAAAGAAAGCGAAGTGGCCGCAAATCTGGATTCTCACCCCAGCAACTAACAGCAAGCTTTAAGAAGTACTAATTAAAACTTACCTCCACAATAAAAGCAGAGGTTCAACACAAGACAAGATTTATTTGAGACACAAAAAGTGGAAGCAAATAGTCGAGAATTAGAATACCATACGCAAAGCTTGCGGGCGTAGCGGTAGCATTGGTCGCACAACAGGAGCCCTCAAAAGGTAAACGTGGGACGTCAGTATTGGGCTGATGGCTATTTAACAGAATTGTCCGCAGTTTCCTTCTTAAGAAATAAAGTTTACCATCAATCCCAGTTTTAAGCACACGGCAGGCCCAACTGCTACTGGTGATGGCTTTCAGCAGCCATCACCAGTAGCGAACACAAAACTCGTAGACTCCGAAGGGCCTACCGGCAGCCCTGTTGTCATTCTTTAGTGCATGATGTATCACTTGCAACTTGAAAGCAGCCGTACAGCTTCAGTATCGCCTCATAACTTGATAAGGTTACCGACGCAACATACAAAACACGCTGCAACGTGCACTGGCCACTTCGGCTTTGTTCTAATTGGATTGAATCTCTGTGCAATAGTACGCTTGATGCTTAAGAGATGGCGTCAGATGGCGTGCGCTATCATCATCATTGGCTGGAAAGAGCAGACGACATTATTGCAGCAGTTTTCGGGGGTGCGATAAATACTCGGGAAAAAAAGAAAACGTATTTTTGTTGGGCGATGTGGGGGTTGCGAGGATTACGCGAGTAAATACGGTATATACAATGCCCTCTGAACACTTCAAAAAGTTTTTTGTGGGGTTCTTGGCACACTCAGCACTTGGTGTGCAAAATGAACGATCACAAATGTGTGAAAGCCTCCAAGAAGCCGAAAACATGACGAGGATTTCAAATCTTGATGCCATGTTCCTCAAAGAATGAGCCATTATGTGCACATACAGAATGATAACAGGGTGCTTTCGCTGTGTCTTTTCACTTGTTGCTGAAACACTGGTGGTCTTACAACAAAATTTTTTTAGTAAAGCTTCACCCACTGAAGTCAGAATGCAAGAAGGAAAGCCAGCCCAAGCAAGCCTGGAAATCTGCAACCTAAAGCTTTCACGAAGATGGGGTTGCAAGACCTTGTTAATTAAGGCTAACTGTAAGTGGGTACTAACTATGGCTCTTTTCACTACTTTAGAATTAGCAGAACGAAATGGTGAAAATTCCATTTGGGCAGAAGGGTGATACATCCAACGCATGTGGTTTTCGTCAAGCATAAGATGAAGGTCTAAAAACTTCAACTTGTCATCAGCAGGATGCGTGTAGGCAAACTGTAGTTCTTGTCCAAGTACACATTAATTATCCACAACATGCACAACCAGTGCCTCCTTTATACTGAGTGCCCGATAAAAGCGTGAGAGAACAAAAGAATCTTCTTTCGGTGCAAGTGCATCGTCTTGTCACCAAGCGCCACTACCCAAACAGGGCAGCGGACGTGGCGGAGTTGGCTATGCGCTTCAGCCGGCGTGGGCCTGGCGCCGCGCTCAAAATAAAACAAATTTATCCTCAATTTTTTCGCGCTCAAACCTGTAACGACGGGTGCATGTTGTTTCCACAGTACCCATGCAGGGTTTATATCGCAAATAGAATCGCTGAATCATGTTACCTAATCTTGCAAAGCGGCAGCTTTCGCACTTTACCCATAAGCAAAAAATAGTACACCAAAAGAGTACTAAAAACATTGCGTTCGATGACATACTTTTATTAGCTGACAAACCAATATGTTCACTCTATAAAATCATGCAATCGCGTGCCTGAATGCGTGAAAAACATGTATTCATCACATTTATGCAGATGTTGAGCTCGAGCTAGTTTCAGTGTGCGACAAGGGAAAAAAGATGCTTTCCTTTAACTTAATTATTAGCTTATCGCTAGATGAATCATCGACGTCAAGCTCTTTAGGTGCAGCGTACGTAACACACCTACTTGTGGACATGATTTCCAAATATTTCCAACATTGACTCACTATGCATGGTCGTTCTCTACACTAGAAAATTAATAAATATGAAGTAATACGAATAGACACATTTAATGGAAACAAAAAAAAAACAACAAAGAACACTTACAGGTATGTATCTGTACATTAATAGCCACTAAGCCTATAAAGCTTCACATATTTTCTGAACAGGGGTTTTTTTTTGCAAAGTGTTTGAAAGCATCGTTCTTGTCACTGACATAGTTCACCAGCAGTAGCTGCAGAAATCTAACAGAGATTAGCTCCATGAGCCTAACTCTGTGAATCTCATCACAGTCTTTGCACTTGAACAAGTTTGAAGCACATGGGCTCGCACAGTGTGATTCACTTGTGTTGACAGTAGCTTTGCCAGAGTGGGGTTTCCCTTCAGGGTACGATCAGCAAATTTCCTTAGCATGTCAACTACAAACAGCAAGTGGTCTCATGGGTTGCACGAGTTGGCTGCCGTTGATGTGTCCATGGAGCAGCAATCATACATATCCTCCACCGATTAAGTAAAATCTGCTGCTGGCAGCAATTCTTGGATTGCTGTGCCGCTCCTGGAGTCATTTCGCGCTGTTGTAGCACTCACTCTTTTGACAATGCTCGCTATACAGTCGAACATGGTTATATCAAACCCATATATATATCGAATTTTTGGGTATATCGAACTCGAAAGTTATCCCCTTGAAATTCCTTTGTAAAAATATAGAAATTTGCACATTTATATCGAACGGTATTTTTAGCTACCTTCGAATATATCGGAACGCCGCACGAGCTGGAAGGTGCGCTTCGGCACTCGCTGCCCCCAACCTTCAACCCCTTGCGATCTTCATGGCAGCACAACTCTGCGCGCTAGTTGGAAGGCATGCTTTGGCACTCGCACCACCCGGCAACCTCCGTGCAGCACCACACTTCCGCCAAAACCCAAAACGCCCGAAACAAAGGTAAGGGCGAGAGGGCTCGGACTGCACAATTTCTAACTTGCAGAAGGGCTTTTTTTTTTTCATTTCTTTTTCTCTCTCATGCATTCTCCACGTACCCATCGGCTCGGAGAGCAGGAACGAAAGAGCCGAGGTCCTCCTCCTTTCACCTTTTAGTATTTGTTGCTGTTTTGTGAGTTTTGATTAGCCAAGCACAGCTCATGCCTTTTGCTGTGTTGCCCTCGCAGGTGGCCATCATCTCGCGAGCGCTGTGTTGCTTCCATATGCGCGTCGCCTACGTACCACCGCATGTGCAGCATTTCTCTTTTTTTTTTAGGTGCTGCGTTGTGCTCCCAGCTGGGCTGCAGAAATTAGGCGCCTTCTTCTTCTTCCAATCACTACCACCACCACCATTTCTCTTTTGAAGGTAAACATTCGACAGAAGTCTGTCTGCTTGGGTATGAAACTGGGAGATGATTTAGACTGGTTGGAGTCTAAATCGTCTCCCAGTTTCATACCCAACCAGACAGACTTCTATCGAATGTTTACTTTCAAGTCAGTCAGCCAAGACTTCGGACACGACACAATGCCGCTCGTCAAGCGCTACATACGCATAAAGGAAGGCATCTCAGTCTTCAAAACTCATCTCGACTTTAGCCGCACCTGTAGAGAAAGGAAAGTCGTTCCTCAAAGCCTGCGCCTAAAACGACCTGTCCCGACCCATGCGTGCTTAGAAGTCGTCACAAGAGCCGAACAATGACTGATCAACGCCCGCCTTCTTGAAATTAACGCCTCTCTACGGAAAAGAGAACTGGACCTGTTCTTCGCCAAGCGTCAACTTGAGCACCGCATCCCTGAGTTGATGTCTGCTGCGGTCTATGCATTCGCGGACTCCGTTGCGGCATCAACGGCAAAAAAAGCACCGGACCACTCAGAATAAGAAACTCTCCCACCTGTTGGACCAGAGTTCCACCCAAAGCACCCAAAATTCCAGGTTTGTCACCAATCTTTCATCTCGTCCACTCACTGATCGAGAAACTTCTGTCCTGGCAAAGGGACATGGCTATAACATGTCAATGACGCTCCGTCTACCGAAACTTGTCGCGGCTGTAGAGAAAGCCGTCCAAAGCGTGAGGCCGGGTGCCAGAGAAGAAATTAGGCTGAAATCAATTGGGATCCTTTCGAAATTACCGTCACAAAGAAAAAAGAACTTTACCACGGAGGAGAATCAGCCACTTAAGGAACTCCGACGGGATCGAAGTATTGTCATCTTGCCCGCCGACAAGGGCAATTCGACGGTGGTGTTGGACAGCGAGGACTACGATCGGAAGGTTTCAGCTCTTTTAGAAGGGGACGCATGTACTCAGCTAGTAAAAAACCCAACGAAGCAAACCCAGACACAGCTAAACAAGCTACTCTCGGAAATTTTCAAGCATTATCCGAATCTCGGAACACTTTACCTGCGACTAGGTAACCTGCCGTAACTGAGTTTTTATGGACTACCAAAAATTCACAAGCCTGACGCCCCCCTCCAACTGATTGTAGACTTCCTCCCCATGCCGAGCCCTTTCAAATTTTCTACACCAAATCTTCGCCTCATTAACCCAGAAGACACCAACTCATGTCCGTGACGCCAGCCACTTCGTGCAGCTAGCGTCAGATGTGAGCATCGGCGATGACGAGAGCATGGTCTCATTTGACGTCATTTCATTGTTCACCAACGTGCCAGTTACCTTAGCTGTCTCCGCTGCCCGTGCTGCGCTTGAGGAGGACGCAAGCCTGAGTGAAAGGACTTCTTTGGCGGTTGACGAGCTCTGTCGTCTACTAGAGTTCTGCCTTTCCAGTACGTACTTCTCCTACAAAGGAACTATTTTCAGGCAGAACAGTGGAACCGCGATGGGAGCTTCCATCTCCGTCACGATGGCAAACCTGACCATGGAGTACATAGAAGAGAAAGCACTCGGCTCCTTCTCGCTGCGACCTAAGCTTTTTTTGCGTTATGTGGAAGATTGCTTTTACGTCATTAAGGTGGCTGAAGTTGAAAACTTCGATCAGACAACACCTAAATTCCGTGCACCCAGCCATACAATTCACGACCGAGTGTGAAAGTGACCACTGCCTGCCCTTTCTTGACGTCCAGGTGGCAAGAAAGCGCAACAGCCTGGAGTTCTCCATTCATAGGAAGCCAACCCACACTGGCTGCTACCTTCAATTCGATTCATCCCACCCCGCCTGCCACAAGGCCTCGGTTGTGACCACGCTACTCGAGAGAGCTAGGAACTTGTGCTCTAATGACACTGAGCGAAAGAAAGAGGAGGCCCACGTAATTGCTGACCTCAGAAAAAATGGATACCAAAAAAACTTCATTCCAGCGGCCACCCGCCGCGCAGAGTAACAGAAGATACGAAAACACCAATCAACCTTAACTGGCAGCCCTCCGAAACGCATACCGGTTCCATACGTTCAGGGAACCAATGAGATGTTGACGCAGATCTTCAGGAAGGAAGGGGTCCGCATCGCGCACGTGCCTTCGTGTACGCTGGGCCGCCTCCTCCCCCGCCCGAAAGACCGGCCAACAATGGACAGGAGCCCCAGTGCCGTTTACAAAATTCCGTGTGCTGAGTGCCCCTCGTCCTATATCAGCAAAATGAAAAATCTACCGGAATGACTGAAGCAACACGCCAACGATGTGCGGAAGTTCTACAAAGAGCGCAGCGCAGTTGCCGAACATGCTGAGACGTTGGATCACAAAATAAATTTCGAAGCGACGGCCATCCTTGAAAGCGAGCCGAACTGGAGGAGAAGGTTGTTACTCGAGTCGTGGCTCATACAGAGGACAGCACATAATATCAACCGCTCTCTCAGAACCCTTCCCCCAGTGTATTCACACGGACTGCGCTCCACGGCAAAACGAGAGAGAGGGGGGGGGTCAATAGCCACCCCGCAAGTGCTTTGAAGACGACGCTGCTACGTAGCCTCCGCAGTCACCACTGAGGAAGAAACCAAGGCGGTTCTGAAACGTCAGGTTTCTTCAAAACTTTTGGTTGAAGTCTAAATCATCTCCCATTTCTCCTTCGCGTGCGTGGTGTGCAAAGTCGCTGCGGACTCCCCGAATTGTCGACTTCTGGTGCATCTATGGCCGACATCAAGAAGCGCAAGACCCTTGACTTTGCAACGAAGTTGAAGGCTATTCAGCGTCCTGAGGCGAGCGAGAAATGTTCGACCTTCGTGGACTTCGGGATACCACGGAGCACTCTGAGTACCTTGTCAAAAAACAAGGCAGATATCAAGCCAAAGGCAGCGGAGCAGCGAACAGTGGGAGCCTGCAATGTGTGCGCTTCTGCCCACAGGAATGTAGAAAAGGCACTCTATGCCTGGTTTTTAGAAGTGCGCACGAAAAACATTTCGGTGGATGGCCCGATACTGATGGCCAAGGCTAAATAGTTTGCCGCTGAACTCGGTGAAACAGCTCCACCGACAAAAGCAGGTGGCTTCACCGACTTAAGCAGCACTACAACATCATTGGCAAAACCAATTCTAGTGAAAGTGAGGCTGTCACCAGCCAGGACATCCAGCAGTGGATGACGAAAAAGTGGCCGGAAGTCTCCTGGTCATGCTCCCGCAGCATGGATGACATACCTGTAACACTTCTCAGACATCTAATGCCATGACCGCATAACTTTAGTTTTTCTTTATTTTTTTAGCACATCGCAAATGTTTGCAAATGACTTTACACGGCTGCTACTGCTAGATACCACATCTAAACAAAAATTATATGGTTTTCAATAACCTCAACGCAGCACATCGATAGAGTACGCAGCTTCATGTCAGCAGAATGAGACTTGCCTCGAGGCATAGGTCATACACGGTATGTCACGAACCTGAGGAATTAATTTCTTAGTGAATCAGGCGTCCTCGTCTTCCATCATCTGCTTTACATCATAAACTTGACTTACGAGCTTTGCTCCTTTTATCTTAAACGATAAAGCACGACAAAAACAGGAAAAGGAAGGAAAAGACAAACTACAGCATAAAAGTACACCAACACGCCCAATTGTCCCTTCTGATTTACTCCTTTTGTTGCATTCGCTTCTCGAAAGTGTATGTCCAGCTCAGAGATCTTTATGAAGCCGCACTGCAGGCGGTACAATGTGAGGTGACTCGAACGCGTCGCGCACTCTCTACACAAGCACGTAAGCGAGCGGCAGTGCATTGGCGGGAAGGGAAAACGCGCGATATACATCCCCGACTTCTACTTTTCTTCCAGAGATGGCCCTGCCTGTTCAGAGTCGCAGCGCCACCATGTGTTACTTTGGCTTCCTATTGCAGCAAGCCATCATGGTCATGTGTCCGCGTTAGCAGGTATTTTCTGAAAAGAAAGCCCTGCTGTTTTCTTTTTCTCGTCGGATTTACATAATGGCATACAACAGTAGGCCATCGTGAGGCATGCTACGCACTTGTCGGCAACTATCTTGCAAAGCGAAGAAGAATGTTGAACAAGCTGTAAGCAACAGCGGCTCGCGACCAATGTGCCCTGAGACAGAATGGCAAATGGCGGGCGCGGCAGCCAAGACGGCTGGTACCCTGTTTGCCCAGCGCCCCTTAGTGGCGGCAAGGAGAACTAGCTTTCGACAGTCGCCACAGGTGTTGTGCCCAGCACAGATTTTATAAAGGAGGCACTGTCATCACACACACAGAGTAAGCCTTATCTTGCCCTTTTTTCAGAAGAAGCGAAAAAAATCGTCGACGTGTCTGAATATGTGCACATGGTATGCTAAATACAAGGCGCATGTGTCCGTGTTCTGTCTTTGTCCTTCGTCTTCATTCTGTGCTTACAATTTCCTTCCCAGTTTTGCACACTGAAATTTGTGTGCTAAAAGCTCCCTGGCCTTTAATCCAAACTTGCTGTAGTTTTTATTTGGGTAATACACGACAAAGTATACAGCACTCGCCACTCCTTCTGGAGTAGTGGTACTGTGTGCTCCAAAAATGGCAGAAGGTCCCCACCTTGAGAAAGGGCTATGACTCCTTGGCTTGTGTAAATGTTCTGTATTTTCAAAAATCTTGCCGATAGGTTTTTCATTTAGTTTATTAGTACTTCAAGGATCCCGAGGGACATTACATGAGGGGTGGGCAAAAAAAACATAATAGATGAAATAAAAAGAAAGCAATGCAGCACTAACAATACCAACATAATAGAAAAAGAGCAGTAAATCATAATTACAAAGATAAAACATAGCTTGTACAGCGGTTTTAAATTGGGCAAATTGGGTAACATGACGATTTGGGTGGGAATGTCGTTCCAGTCTTGCGCTGTCCGAAGAAAAAATGACTTCTGGAAGATCTTTGTTTTTGGGCGCACAGGATATACGGCGTTGGGGTGAGAATGGCGAGATGTACGATGTGCAGGTCTAATGAATGCATTGCCTGGTGGCAAGGTTGGCCTCAGATTGATCTCGGTTTCATGACATAAAATTTGCTTTGCCATTTAACAAACCTCATGTTCAAGACTCGAAATCAGATAATTCGTTTGCAGCCATAAACTGATTTTTTCCAGTCAGTCTATAAGTATTTGAACAACATTGAACTGCTGCTCTCTTTTCTCTGAAGCTAGCATACAGGTGGGACTTAAATTTAAAATAGTGTGCAGTGTATCACTTGATTTTTTTTTTTTCCATAAATTATCTGTGTGCACAAATCAATGAAAGTGGCAACAATGAACAGCATTCTTGCCATTCTTGCTGTTCCCTTTCACTTTCACATTTGTTACTGAGGTAGTTTTTGGGCTCTTTTGGAGCTGTGTAGGCACTCTTTCATATTAAAACCAAGCTGGAACCTTTGTTGCCAGCATGCAGTGAAGCCACGCCGCGGTGGTCTAGTGGCTAAGGTACTCGGCTGCTGACCCACAGGTCGCGGGATCGAATCTCGGCTGCGGCGGCTGCATTTCCGATAGAGGCGGAAATGCTGCGGGCCCGTGTGCTCAGATTTGGATGCACGTTACCCCAGGTGGTCGAAATTTCTGGAGCCCTCCACTACAGCATCTCTCATAATCATATGGTGGTTTTGGGATGTTAAACTCTACATATCATCATCAGAATGTAGTGAAGCAGTGTTGGTCGGGCCTAACATCTCAGGTCACAACGAAAGTTTGCTTTCGTGCCAATCATAGGGTTTTCTAAAAGTAACTAGTGGGGACTCTCGTGCTGCGATCGTCGACCTTAGAGTCATGGGTATGACATGGATTTGCCTAGTCTTCATGCTTGTGGGTGGCGAACGCACTTATGGCTTTGTTTATTGCTGTGTTTTAGTTTTGTTTCAAAGGAAAAAACAAACCGTTTTTCACTTTCGTGACCCGATTTGAAGTGGTAAGCCTAGAAGATTAAGGTGTTGAAGTGTAGCTGCCGAACATTTGCCGATTGTTGTTTCGTGACAAAGCAGCTTCAAGCCACGCAAAGCCAGAAGGAACGTAAAGTGCGAAGACCAGGCAAATCCATGTACTACCCATAATTCCTATGCTTGCTGAAGCGCTATGTGTTGCAGCTCTCACAGACACTAGTGCTAAAGTTCCCCCTAGTGCAGTGGTTCTCAGCTATGGATGTGTCAGAGACCCCTTGTGGACTGGTGGAAGTGATGGGGGACCCCTTGAAGGGGAGAGAAGAGAGTACGTAGGTAAATTTACACGACTGAAGTGTAAAACAGGTGCCTTTTATTGCTACCAAAAACATCAAACAAAGGTGTTACTACATTTTGAACAGTTAATAAATTCTTGGCACAGTCGCGTTTAAACAAAGTTGCATGTGTAAAAAAAATTTAAAAATGTTTAAAAGCGGCTGACGGTCTCGCAGATCTTAGAAATGGCTTTGCGGACCCCCTATGGTCCGCGGACCCCCATTTGAGAACCACTGCTCTAGTGTATATTCAGGAAACTCTATGGTGCCAACGATGGTAGCCAGCTAGCCTACATGCTTGCTGCTCATAAGTTGCTCAACAGTGTGGGTGTGCTATCACCTCCTGTAAAGTGGTTTTTTTCTTCATGATGAATGTGCATCCGGCGGATTAGTCGCCGTTATTTTCGACACCAAGCAAGAGAAGACAATGTGGTTGCACGTTTGTGCCAGCAGTGCTGCTTGGCAGGAATGAGGCTATCTGGCTGCTTGAGTGGATGGAATTCCCTTTTGGGGTTAGGCAGCATTTGTGGATGCATGGGTCTCTTGGGTTCATGGGGGCAATTCTATAGCTCAGTTCTGCGGACTTGTGCAAACGTAGTCAAAAGTCAAACATAGGCGATGCTGTACTTGTGGCACATTTTGTGTTATATTGTCTGTGTGTTTTAATGGCATTATATTTGATTATTCCTCACTGAATGGTTAGTTGTTTAATTAATTCCTTTGTGTTTGCGTTTGCTGAACCGCCTGTGTCCATGTGTTCAATGATCACAGCTTTTCGGGACCCCACAACAGTGATTGATAGAGACGAGAATTTCGGCAAGTGCCTATTCTGTTCCTTGCGCTCCTATCACATCATTTTGATGCATGAGCACGAACTAGAGGCCGAAAAAGCTTTTATAGAGCCTATAAAATCATATTTCTTGCATTTGTGTCTAAATATTTACAAATGCCTATAAATGCCTATTTTAAAAATTTATGCTTATAGGAACCCTATTCAGCCTGGTGCAGTTTGGGACCGTTAGCTATATTGCTGTGCAATAATGCCACCTAGAGTTGTGAGCCAGCAAGCCCTAGCGAGCCGAAAAGGGCAAAGAGAACAAAGAAGTGTGTGTTAGCGCTTCGTTTCAGCGTAACGCGTCAAGTAATCAGTTGGGACGATGATCCACTTGTTTCCAGAGTGAGACAAAGGAAACGGTCCAAGGAGGTCCATTCCAACTTGGTCAAACGGCGTACGCAGTGGGTCGATGGGTTGTAGGCGGCCTGCAGGCTTTACTGGTGGTGACTTGCGACGCTGACATTCGCGGCATCCTTTCACGTAGCGTTTGACACAAGCTGCGAGTTTTGGCCAGAAATATAGCTGTCGTACCCGGTCGAGCGTCTGTGAGTATCTCAGATGGCCGGATGTCAGCTCATCATGGCAGGCTAATAGGATATCATCACGAAGGTCTCGAGGAACGACTAGAAGATAAGATCTGTTGCCGGCACCGGTGTTTTTCTTGTATAATATGCTGTGTCATAAGCAAAATGACGGCCACGTACGGGAAAGTGGATGAGGAAGAAACGCGGTGCTGCCTTCTAAATGATCGATGATGGGCCTTAACTCGGGGTCCGCTCGTTGCTTACTGAGGAGATCCGCCCCACTGAGAGTCCCCAAGAAGGCGCTGTCGTCTTCTACAGCTGTATGGTGGGATTCCAGAGGTGCTCGTGATAGCGCGTCGGCGTCTTCATGCTTTCTACCCGATTTGTATACGATGGTGACATCAAACTCCTGAAGTCGCAGACTCCATCGTGCTAATCGCCCAGAGGGGTCTCCGAGGTTAGCCAACCAACATAAAGCGTGGTGATCAGTCACAACTTTAAATGGGCGTCTATAGAGATAAGGCCTGAACTTTATAATCGCCCATATTACTGCGAGACATTCCTTCTCTGACGTTGAATAGTTGGTTTCTGCACGTAATAATGTGTGGCTCGCGTGGGCATTTACACGTTCGGTCCCATCTTGTGTTTGCACCAAGATAGCTCCGAGACCAATGTTGCTTGCGTCAGTGCACACCTCTGTGTCAGCGTCCTCATCGAAATGACCAAACACAGGAGGGGAAGACAATCGATATTGCAGTTCTGCAAAGGCAGTCGCTTGTTCGTCAGTCCACAGAAATGGGGTGTCGTCACGCAAAAGTCTGATGAGTGGCTCCTCAATCTTAGAGAAGTTTTCGATAAAGCGGCGATAGTATGCGCAGAGCCCTAGAAATCGTCGAAGACTTTTCTTGTCTGTCGGAGCTGGAAAAGCGGCCACAGCGGCAGTCTTCTCGGGATCGGGCCGAACGCCTGCAGCGCTCACAACGTGACCCAGAAACTTTAGTTCTTTGTAGCCGAAATGGCACTTCGCAGGCTTGAGGGTAAGGTCGGCGGATCGTATAGCTTCAAGAACACTCCGAAGGCGATGAAGGCACTCGTCAAACGTTTTTGAAAAGACAACGACATCATCTAGAAAGACGAGGCGACTTTTCCACTTGAGGTCAGCGAGAACGGTATCCATCATTCGTTGGAATGTGGCCGGAGCGGAACAGAGGCCGAATGGGAGCACTCGGAACTCATACAGGCCGTCAGGAGTTACAAAAGCCGTTTTTTCGCGGTTACGTTCATCGACTTCAATTTGCCAATAACCACTTTTGAGGTCGATTGAGGAAAAGTACTTTGCTCGCCTCAGCCTGTCAAGAGAATCGTCCACTCGAGGCAACGGGTACACGTCTTTTTTTGTGACGTTATTCAGCTTCCTATAATCGACACAAAAGCGAAGTGTACCATCCTTCTTCTTTACAAGGACCACTGGCGATGACCAAGGGCTGTTTGATGGCTGTATTACACCGTCTTGAAGCATTTCCTTCACTTGCTTTTGAATCACGCGTCGTTCGGTTGGTGAAACTCGATAAGGATGTTGCCGTATAGCGTGCGCGTCGCCGTAGGTGATAATACGGTGTTTTATAATCGATGTCTGACAGATTCTCAATAAACGTGCTAAACAGGTGTGAAATTCTATCAACAGGTCATTGAGCCTTCGTTTGTTTTTGTCAGAAAGCGTTGGATTTATGTCGACACATCGGAGAGGTGCTTTGGCATTATCGGTTGCCTCGGAAGCAAAATACTCAGTCACATTGGTTACTGGGTAGGCATAGGCGATGACAGTACCAGTGAAAAGGTGTCAGTGCTCGTAGCTGAAGTTTGTAACAAAAACCTCGCAATGGCCAGCTTGGAGGTCTACTAGGCTTCGTGCTACGCAGACACCTTGGAAAAAGAGTAGAGATTGATTGCTCTCCGCCATCATTTCACCGTGTGCTGATTTGTTACACGCCACTTGAACCATAACACTTGAGCGCGGTGGTATCATCACAGCATCGTCAATTACAGGCAGACATACTCGATCGTGGCTGGGATTATACTCTGGTGTGGCGCTTTTTGTTGAAAACGTGACGAGGCGTTGTCGAATGTCGATGATAGCACTGTGCTCCCTCAGGAAGTCCATGCCAATGATCAAGTCTCGAGAACACTGACGGAGAACGCTCAAGCTGACAACAAAGGTTGAATCACGAATCTGTATTCGTGTTGTGCAAATGTCGAGTGGTGTGACGATGTGCCCGCCAGCAGTACGAATAGTTTGTAACAATGGCGGTTCAACCTAGTTCTCTATTTCAACCTACTTCTGGGAGCAACTGCCAGCAACAGTGAAGTGAGACATGCTGGTGAGCATTTAGACGCTGCACTGGCGTGGGGCGTGCAGTTGGTGAATGCGAGACCGTGAAGAGCGGTCAGTGGAATGGAGGGTGAAAAAAAAAGAAATGGAAAGAAAGATCTAATCTGCATGCGGCTTTGGTTATTTTGTCATTCACTTCTTAAGTGTTCACTGCAGTAGCATTGCCAGAATTGTTTTCGGGGGGTGGTGTGGGGGCATTCAGCAATGCTTTATGTATGTTTATGCATGCATTTGCATGTACGTGTATATTTTTTAAAATTGAATTATATTTTAAAATAAGGTCAAACACCGAACTTGGCTGGAGAGCCTTTTCATTTTTATACAGTCGAGCCCGCCTAAACGAACCAGAGCGTGACGCGGCATCCGTTCGCTGTATCCCGAAATTCGTAGTAAATTAAACACAACTTTTTTTAAAAAGTTGTGAATGAAAGCACAATCTTTTTTGCCCCAAAAAGTCCGTGATGCACGTGTTTCGAAGAGCAAAAACGATAAGGGCGGTCTCGAGTTCTTTTAAAACAGCAGGGTGCTCTTTCGCCGAGGTCCGTGACATAAGCTGCATGAGGCACTGGCTCCAAAGTTTCGTCGTTCTCACAATCTGGTTCCTCCAAATAGCTCTCGCCACGTACTTCATTCACAATGCCCCAATCCGTGCATGGTTCCGCAGTGTCTGCATCATCATCGGCCGTAATTAAACCATCACAACAGATGTCTCACCCGCTCTCCCAGGTCGGAGTTGACGACGCGCTGCCACAAATCGCCGCCGCAGTTCGGAAGCTTCAGGCTCGGCATCGAGCCCGACGTCGTACGAAGTCGATTTCGCGAAAACAGTTTCGCGCCCATGTAGTCGTCACCGCCGCCCACAAAATATTCACCATCTCCACGGCTGAATACCGGCACGCCAGAAGGGGCAAGTTGGCTGCCAGGTGGTCAACAACTATGAGCAAGCGCTCTGCAACGCGGCACCTAACGCGTAGATTACGCTCAAGCCAAGCGGTCACACTATCTACGTTTTGTTGAGCGGCAGGAAAAAGCATGCTAGTCCTCCCGTCGGCCATCATGACCACACACGCACACCAAGAGAGAGCAAGACGCGCACACGCGACACGCATGCCAGCACGCGTGGAACAGCTCTGGGCCCATTTCCAGTCAGAAAACGAAACTAATTTGAACCTTCGTGGCGGGCGTCACGGAGCGATGGAGACAGGCAAAGGGGTTGTGATCAAGAGAGAAGAGCAGACTTGCGAGAGAAAGGCAAGGAGTTGCGATAAAGGGAGGGGAAGATGCGGCAGGAGGGCGACCTTGGAAACCAAAACACCTGGGAAGGAGGCAGGTTTGGTAGCTTGCATGAAAGGTCCGCGAAACTCGCACGTAGAAAAACTTGGAAAGAGTGCCTGCGCGCGCAGAAGTCAAAGCATGGCCGCCTGGATCGGTGCGCGCAGCGTTGTTCAAAGAATTGGCGGCCGTGGTCAAAACATCGTTTTATTGCGCCGGCGGGTTTGCATGGCCTCACGAACTTTGATATTTCGCGATTCGTTCCGCACAAATCAACAGCCGTTTTCAAGCTCCCACACGCGTGCGGAGACATGCTGAGACGAGTGCGAAGTGAGCGAGAACAAGTCCTAAACACCAAACGAATTGCAAATTATCAGAGTCGGTGGGGTAGCATACGCGCATGCACTAGACGCAGACTATCGAATGCAGTTGGTGGCCGACGATGTTGGTAAATGGTCTGGTCACTCCAGGCCTGCAACGCCAACGACAGTACCAGCGATCAAAAACAGGGAAGATGGCCGACCGGTTTTCGAAAGATCGGTGGCACTGTGAAAACACGGGCCTCGTCTGGCGATGCGGGGTGCTCAGAGTAGCAGGGGGACAAAGTACAAAGGGGTGCGAACAAAAAGCAGTCGAGGCATGGAGGAAGGAAACAACTTTCCTTCCTCCATGGGTTGGGGAGAGTGGCAACTAATAAGTCGCGGAGGCAGGATCGGCATTTATCTATATGAATGTATGGGCCCCTCGCCGATGCCTGATCGGTGGTCAAAATTGGTAAGTCGGCAGACCGTTGACTTCATTCGCTGTAACCGATCAGCGGCGCTCGGAGACGTTCGTTGTAAGTGCAATTTTGTGCCATTGAACCAATGTATATTTTCACGGTCATGCGGATATTGTTCGTTTTAAGCGAAAGTTCGTTTTAAGTGAGGCAGTTATATGTGGGCTCGGCAGTATCACATGCGAAACTAGTAAGTTCAGGGGTGGTGAAGGGGTTCAACTTCTCCGGTTTTTTGGTTACACCACTGGTTCACTGCAAGATGAAAAATTTGCTGCTCACAATTCAGGCCGGCCAATAAAAGGGATTTATTCTTTCTGTTTTTTATCGGTCTGGCTATCCGCTACTGCTCAGCCTTTCTCAGTCATGTAAAAAAGACACCTAGGAGCGTGTTCATTCGACTGTGGACACTTGACCAGGGGTGGCAGTGCTGTGTCAATTGCGCCAATCTGACCTGCTGTGCCGAGCTATGCATAAATGACAATTTTCGAGTACATTGTCAAACTTAGCCGAGTCCTATCATCGACTGAGCAACACACGTTATATACACGAAGTACGCAGATGCATTCATATTCTGTATAGTTCAGCCATGTCGTATTCGGTGCATGCATGTAATGTGTTTGCACCGTGGATGAACTTAACACCATGCATAAATTTTGCACCACATGAACAAAATGCACGGATCTTGTTTCTTTTTAGCAGTGAAGCTGTTAGTCTAAGTGTAAAGACGGCAGGGGTGTTGCAAAAAACTCGCCACGTTGTTGCCGAGCAATCACAGATCACAGCACATGCTCTGCATTGGAGTTCCACAAACCACAAAAACTGAAAAAAAGTCAGTTTTTTCTCGAGGGCAAAACAATAAATCGAATAGCAACAAATTGAATGTTATGCAAAGTGAGGCTGGCAGCTAGCTGTGTTAAATCTTATATAGCGTAACTCTACAAAATGCTGGTTTGAAAATACGGTCGCTCTAGGGATAAATCCTCTTTTCGCACAGTCTCTTCACGTTGAGAACCCAGTTTGTAATAGGGTTTATGAGCCATGCGCTGATGCTTGCCGAGATAGCGTGCTACCATTTCGGGAAGAGGGCGCTTGCTCGGTCCACACCGAAATTCAGGATGGCAGTGGGACACTTGCTTATAATAAAAACCCATCCATGTGTCTAATGAAATGGCTTATTTAGAAAGCGCTTCATAAACAACATTAGATACGCATTCAGTGTAATCATTCTTGTGGTTCTTTTTACACAAACAGTGCTCGTGTTGAAATGATCACCAGGCCTGCACGGAACGTATAGCACAGTCACAGGGAAAGGTGGAAGAGCAGCCTTTCAGCGCTTTTAAACACTCTTTGGATAACTTCTATAAGCACGCTTTCAATGTACCCACTAGGCCATTTTTTATCATAATTTTTGTGCAGTAGGGAGGCGTTCTCTATGCCATCTTTCATCATTCTTTGGAGAAGCGTAGTATCTGCTACACACTTGCAAGGAATTTCGTGCAATTTTTCGATGCTGTGGCTGATGACGATGAAGAATTATGCCCGAAGTTCTTGTAATGGGTCAGAGCACTTGACCGCCCACTCGTTACACACTTTGCCTTGTGTTAAGCCTTGTTGTTCTTGTGCTGTCCTAGTATGCTTTATTACTCATATTAATACGATTCCTTTCCTGACATCAAGCCTGCCTAAGGTCAATTTGAAACGGATTTTCTAGCACCAGCGTGGCTCTGTGGTAGAATACTGGACTGGCAAGCAGGGTACCCGGGTTCGAATCTTGTTGTGTCTGTGGGGTTTTTTATTTATTTAATTTTTTTTATGTCGGGCAATAGTGGTTACGGACACTAACGGCAGACAACCTTGGTGCACGCGACCTTTGTTGTGATCTGATAATAGCTTTCGCTGTTAAAGAAGTGGCCACAGGAAAGAGGGGGGCTTGCTCACTTTTTGGCTCGGACTTCATATCTCCCCAAAAAGGGAGTGGGGGGCGCTTGCTCGGCATTTTACGGTAGGTTAGAGTAGTACAGTATAACGTGGACAGTCGTTTTGTCGACTGCTTAACTGCTTGCTGCTGCACCTCTCTCCGCGTGCGTATCGAGATGTCCTGCACTTTGCTTGTGCATAGTGGGGTCAGGCTTTTCAGAAAAATTACACTAAAAAGCTTCTATTTGAAAACCATACATTCTTGACTCTTCATGAAAAGTCTAGGATCATTGCTGAAGCTTCGAAAGAAAAAGAAGGCAGATATATTGCAGAGCATCCCTGGCAGTTTTCAAATCAAAAATCTGCATAACCTTCTCAGTCCCAAGAATGCACTAATGAGAAAAGTTTTTGCAAAACTGTATTATTTAGCTTTCTGCCTTTAAAAACAAATGCAGAAAAATTATGAACTAGAAAAATTGAACAGTTGTTTCAAAATTTGATGGTCCCCATTTGGGTATTCCTGAACTTTTGAATTCTCTACGATACTATGGAACAAAAGTATTAGACCTAAATAACTTTGAATATTATCTTCAGGGTGTCCACAGTAAAAAAAAGTACTATAGACATTGTCATTCACGCTACAACTAAGATAAAAAGCATTAACTTATCACAAGGAACTCCTGCGGTACTCAGCCATTTTTGTTCGCTTGTTTTCCGTATGTGACCAGACACACGGCACCACTTCTCGGGGCTTAGTTAAAGTAACTATTGCTTATTGTGGTAAGACAATTTCGGACACACAGATATAAAATTGCGGTTATCTGTAGGCTTTAAAACGATGGCACCCAATCGGTTACCCTGAGAAAGAGGAGGATAAAGCAGTGAACAGAGCAAGATCAGCAATTTATTCAAATGATTTTGGATTGTGCAACAAGACTGGTGGGCATATTTTTTTATGTTTAGAAGTGCTCCCACTAGGGGCTAGTTAATGTGGCATTGCAAAGTGAAATGATGTGCTGCATAGATGAAGAGAAACTAATGGCATAAGAATGCAAAACCAACAATGATCTTGCGCACTAACAACTTTAGTTGAATCGCTTCACGCGTCAAGTGTATATACATGAATAATTAAAGGTGACATGTGCAATTACTCAAAAAAGAGTAAAGAATCAACACAGAAGTGTGATGCAGCAGCTCCAGCGAGCACATGTCTTTAAGACATCAAGGAATTCATCGAACTCCATCGCGTGTTCTATTTTCGCCACAACTAAATTCCTGCAAGAACAAACAAAAACTGTGGCGATATTATCGAGGGATTCAACTGTATGTGATATTCATTGATGTCAGATGGGCATTACTCATTTAGTGTTTCATCACATGCAGCTTGATGATTAAAGGCTCAAAGCACTGAAATGGGGGGAACAGTGGTATTGGTGTGCAGCTCAAAAGCTGAAGGAGTTCCTGTATCAAATCTGTCCGTTGGAGCTTTTGAGACCTCTTAGAGAGTCTGCGAATTTTCTAGGTGTGTGATACCGAATCAGCATTGGTTTCACTGTTGGCATGTTTTCCTGTTACAGGAGAGGACTCGAAAGCTGGGCTCCAAGATCCGGGAGCTGGTTATCCTGCCCATCTATGCCAACCTGCCCACAGAGCTGCAGGCTAAGATATTTGAACCGACACCCATGGGTGCTAGAAAAGTACAGTTGTCCCATTTTTATATGCTTTGGGCAGTTTGGTTTACTGATTCGTAGGTTTTGCATATTTGGATTGTTCGCAACCTTGGTTTTGTCCACAGTGGTTGCGGCCATAGAGTTTCCTATGAATACACTCGAGGGAACTCTGGCTGAAATGCATGGTGCTTCAGCGAGCATGGGAATGATGGGTAGTACACGGAATTGTCTAATTTTCGTACTTTCGGCTCCAGTTGACTTCGTGTGGCTTTAAGTTGCTTTGTCACGAAACAAAAATCAGCAAATGTTACTTTAACCTTTCAGGCTCACCATTTAGTATCAGGTCACGAAGTTCAGAAGGTTTCATTCTTTCCTTCAAATCAAAACCAAAGCACTGCAATAAACGAAGCCATAAGTGGGATTCGAGGCTCGCAAGTACAGTTGGCTCTCATTAATTCAAACTCAAAGGGACCTCCGAATTTTGTTTGAATTATTAAAAGTTCTCAGATATATGACTGTGGGTGAGATGACACCATACATTATGATTACGCATTAATTTTATCATACTTAGAAATTTTTGAAGCATTTTTAACACCTAACTGCACAGAATGGACAGAGAGCAAAGGTGCAAAGCCCACAAGCTTATCGGCCATTTACTGCTGATGAGACCTTTTAAGATATTGTGAATTGCCAACTGCTTCATTGTTGTATGTGCCTTCAGCACAAAGCTCTCTCCTGTTGAGAAAGATCATGGTTTACCATTCATGTGCTTTGTTTCAAACATTTGTTTTTTACTAGCAAAGCCTTCTTCTTTGAAGATCTAAGGCACTTATTTTTCATATTTAGGCTTTTAGGATTATATAGGCACGCAAGTTTTTAAATAGTAGTGCATACCTGCAAAGTCTCCAGGATTGGCCGGCAGGCTCTCGGATTTCGATCGTTTTTCCTGTTTGTACAGTTGTCATGAAAATCTCCTGGAAATCGAAATTTCTGTGCGTGATCTGGCCGTATTGACAAAAAAGCAGCTCGATCCGCTCCAGATTTTTTGAACCTACCCCATTTTATTATAAATGAGTTTAAGAGGCGTTCGTCTAAACATACAGTAGAATCTAGTGATGCAAAACCGTGGCAGATACGAATTCGCAAAATTCCTCAGCCAAATTTCACTATGTTTATTGGGCCTAAAGTCGAATGTTTCGAACACATTTCCTAATCGTGGCAGGCGGCTGAACGAAGGCCGAGCTATGGTGGCTAGAAGGAGAGGTGTCAGCATAGTGCCGGCCGCGCCTTTAAAGGGCGCGTGCTGGTATTTCATTTCTCCGCCAGGTGGTGCTCAAGTTGTCACTGAGATCCGCCGAGAGAGTCACCAGCCGCTAGCACAGCATCCTTAGTCACTTGCTCGTGTGTTCGCAAATCGCAACGTCTGCGCTGTGCCTATTTGGACTTGTTCGGAATCAATACGTACCAATTTGACCATACCACAGTGATGAGTAAACAGCAACGACACTGCTTTGCACCTGAATGCAATGTAGGATATGTTTCGGCCCACAAACAAAGGAAGAAGGCGTCTGTCTTCTCTACTCCCGCCGACAATGAACGGCGCAAGGCCTGGGAGCATGCGATTCCTGGCGCTGACAAACCGCTGGAAAAGAACTGCATTGTGTGCGAAGCTCATTTCGACGAAAGAGTCATCGTCCATAGCTACAAGCGTGTTATCAACGGGTTCTTAGAAACTTGGGAAAAAGCTTTACCTAAGGACTGTGGGTTTCTGAGTGAATCAACTGCCGAAAAACTCCGCGTCACTCTAACCAGCACCCTTTCCATCCTGAACTATGTCACGAAAACCTTGGACTATGAATACTTCATGACGTCTCGCCTCTACCAAAATGCACTTAAAATCTTTTTACTATTCTGAAGCAAATGTCTGGCTCGAATGATCACCCTACGTTGACACAGTTTTTGATCTCTGTCAATTGTCTTAGTGTTTACAGTTTGGCACAGTCACCCTTCAATGGAAACATACCTTCTGGAGTTCTGAGCAGCCTTCTATGTCCGGGCATCCACAATAATTCAATAAAACTGCAGAATAAGCTGGATGAACTGCTAAATGTGGGGCCCCTCAATGAGCTTCATGAAATGATTGTTACCTGTGAAGCCCTCTCTGACCACACTGATCTCATTGGACGCAAAAGTGACTCCCGGGTCACTTATTACGTCAGTGGCTATGTGGCCCAGGAGATGGTGAAAAAGACGAAGTGCAACGAAGGTAACAGGTTTTTGCTTCACTCTTAGAATTCGAGCTTACTTCCGGCAGAATCATGCCTCACACGTTATATAGACAGCGGTGGCCTTCTGTACCCGTCCGAGCCCTTAACAGACCTAGTCAAAGCTATGGAAGATGCAGTCACCTATTGCTTCTGTTTCAACAAGTTGAAAAGGGACAGCATAACAGACCTTATCTCTTGACTGTCTGTGAAGAGGTTAAATATGGTCGGCTGTGACCACCACAAACTGGAAGTGACAAATCAGAGGTAATTAGATTCTTTACACTGACCAAAATGCATTTTGTCGTTGCTGGAGAAAATGCATATGACTTAAGTGTCAATGTTAACTCAGTGAACAAGATTTTATTTTATGTTATTCTGCATTACTCACACTGTGTTGTTTCTTGTGATTTTACTATTGTCTTGCTCACATTGTTACAAATCTACCATCAACAACTGTGATGTCACTGTCTGGCTGTGTTTCACATACGCAGAAATCAATTTTTTCGTGAACTGGTTTGTGACTGTATCTATGTTTGCCTATCCAATCTCAATGTCATGTGTGTATGTATGCCCATTGTATCATCATATATTTACTGTTCTTTTTAGTTGCCTTATTCACTTGCTTTATGAGTTTCGTATAACTTGTAGTTCTCTCAAACCTTAATGCCTCAAACCTTAATATGTTAACCTTAATAAAACCTCAAACCTTAATATGTTGTGTTTATTTTTCATGTTGCTGTTCGCTTTCATGAAAACAAATGTCTTTCTTCTAAAATTAGACACTGATTGCACAAGTCATAAAAATTGACCGTTGTCGATACTTTACCTCCATAGAGACGTCACGGAGAATACTGCGGCATCAAAGTGAAAACTGCACGGACTTTGTTTTTATGTGAAGCTCATGGCAAGTCATTTGATGCTCTATCTTCTAAGCTTCATAGCTGATATATATACTATGAAGTGAATTGAGAACACTAGTTTTCAGTGCTGCCTGAATTGTGACAGGTAGACTTTGTTATAATACGCAGGGTAGCGTGAAATATTTGCAACGAAAAACGACTGATACCCGGGTGCGAGGAGGGGCAGCTCGAAAGCCACTGCAGCGCTGCCGCATCCGGATGAATTCTCGCTCGCTCTTCGGCGCGCTGATGCTGACACCTCTCCTAGTGGCCACCATAGTTGAGCGCAGTGTACGCGATGCTTCGGAAGTGCGCGTGCAACTGGCGCACACAGTGTCTCCTGCAGTGCCTGTGATTGTCGCTGCCACAACCGCTGTGGACGAAACCACGGTCGCTCTTGATGCAATCATATATGGTGACGACGTAACTAACAGAGCTCGAAAGTGTCCGCTCAACCAGTCAAGGCAACGCTGCTTTCCACAAACCCTGCAGACAAAACTGCAGCTGATGCGATCGTAGATGGTGTGAAACGACTTAGTTGTGAACGCGCCTGCGCAGCTAAGCGAATGAGGATTGTAAAAGGAACTACCATTTGCCGCAGCTGCCACGCACAAAACCACGGCCGCGGTGACACGATAGCGATCTATGAGTTCCGAGGGCATGCAGTGGTAGATAAAAGGCAGTAAATACGTAACAAATAAAGTCAGTTTCGCCGTAAGGGCGAAGCAATGAATCAGCAAGCAGATCGAAATGTGCAGCGCACTGCTCACGCACAAATGGCGCACGAAAACGCAACACACGGAACGAGAGCCGCTGGACACGTAATGCGTTGTTTAAACAAAAACGATGCACGATACGTAATCAGAGGTACAGACGAGTACAAACTAACAAATGTCCCAGTTGTCATACCTCGCTGTATTTGAAAAGTGCGCTCCTTTAGCAAACGGGGCCTGTGCAGATAACGAAGTGAACTTTGGGGGCCCGGCAACTAACGCAATCATTCCAGTGAAAGCCGAAGGCACACGATTCTCCCCGCCAAAGGATAAGCTCGCGCACAAGCATCTCACCCCCTCCCCCCTCCATCTGTGGGGCAAAGTATGCGTGAGCGATAAGCGCGCGTCGGTGCATCGCAACTAGCTGGGTGTCAAGCGCGGGTGGCTTTTTTAAAGACAATGGTCTTTGTTGGGTACCTTCGACGCAAAAATTTTGGTCTGTCTGTACATTGCTGTTTGTCCGCCCTTAAAGGTACCTTAAAAGGTGTCTTAAACTGCATTAGACGATTCCCCAAACGGCCGACCCCATCCGCAGCACCCACCAATATTGCTCAAGATTCAGTGTTCATATTTGTGGGATTGTCAATTAAAAAGCAATTATGGCACATATCTGAAGCACCATAACAACACATCAATATTTTGTATGTGTGTCTTTTACTAGAAAAGACATACGTAAGTAATTCTAAGGACCGTAGCGTTCATCACGCTGTGCTGACCATGCAACGGTTGCACAAAAAGGCGAGTGTTTCCAACGCTTTGCTAAGACGACACAGTGGTGGCACCTACCCGTCGCCTTGCTTTCTCCACCTTATCACCTCTGAAACGTGCGCGCTCGCCGCGCACTTCGTTCTTCGAGATAACTGCCAGATAGCACTCATGTCTCACGTGTGACGTGACTTGATGCCCTCGTTCGCCTCCGCTGCACGCTCGAGGCACTCTAATGCAGCACCTCGACAAATCCCATTCACCGATTTCTTGCGCAGAACATCAAATAAACGTTTTGTTCACTCTCTCCAGACGCAAGACTATCGTCTTTCGACGACATTTGCAATGTAACATGCAGATACGGGGCCAATTTTTTCTTTCTTGAGTAATCATATATATAGGTCATCATCATTATCATCATCAGCCTGACTACATCCACTGCAGGACAAAGACCTCTCCCATGTTCCGCCAGTTAACCCAGTCCAGCGCTTGCTGCTGCCAATTTATACCCGCAAACTTCTTAATCTCATCTGCCACCTAACCTCCTGTCTCCCCCTAACCCGCTTGCCTTCTCTGGGAATCCAGTTAGTTACTCTTATTGACCAGCGGTTATCCTGTCTATGTGCTACATGCCCGACCCATGTCCATTTCCTCTTCTTTATTTCAGCTATGATATCCTTAACCCCCGTTTGTTTCCTAATCCACTCTGCTCTCTTCTTGTCTCTTAAGGTTACTCCTACCATTTTTCTTTCCATTTCTCACTGCGTCGTCCTCAATTTAAGCTGAACCCTCTTTGTAAATCTCCAGGTTTCTGCTCCGTAGCTAAGTACCGGCAAGATACAGCTATTATATACCTTCCTCTTGAGGGATAGTGGCAATCTACCTTTCATAATTTGAGAGTGCTTGCCAAATGTACTCCACCCCATTCTTATTCTTCTAGTTATTTCAATCTCGTGGTTCGGCTCCGCGGTTATTACCTGCCCTAAGTAGACATAGTCCTTTACAACTTGAAGTGCACTATTACCTATCTCGAAGCGCTGCTCTCTTCCGAGGTTGTTGTACATTACTTTCGTTTTCTGCAGATTAATTTTAAGACTCACCTTTTTGCTCTCCTTGTCTAACTCCGTAATCATGAGTTGCAATTCGTCCCCTGAGTTACTCAGCAATGCAATGTCATCGGCGAAGCGCAAGTTACTAAGGTACTCTTAACTCTTATCCCTAATTGTTTCCATTCTAGGCCTCTGAAAACCTCCTATAAGCACGCAATGAATAGCATTGGGGAGATTGTATCCCCCTGCCTTACACCCTTCTTGATGGGTATTCTGTTGATTCCCTGTAGATTTCTTCCAGGATGTTTATATATGATTCATCGACGCCCTTATTCCGCAGTGTCTGCATGACCGCTGATATTTCTACTGAATCAAATGCCTTCTCGTAATCAATGAAGGCTATGTATAGTGGTTGGCTGTATTTTGAGTATTTCTCTATTACCTGATTGATAGTATGAATGTGGTCGATTGGTGAGTAGCCTGTTCGAAATCCCGCTTGTTCCTTTGGTTGATTGAATTCTAATGTTTTCTTAACTCTGTTAGCAATTACCTTTGTAAATAGCTCTTATACTACGGAGAGCAAGCTGATCGGCCTTTAATTCTTCAAGTCCTTCTCATCTCCTTTCTTATGTATTAAGATGATGTTAGCATTCTTCCAATACTCTGGTACTCTTCCCATCAGGAGACACCTCGTAAACAGGGTGGCTAGTTTTTCTAACACAATCTGTCCTCCATCTTTCAGCAGATCTGATGTTACCTGATCCTCACGAGCAGCTTTGCCTCTTTGCATGCTCCCCAAGGCTTTTCTGACTTCTTCTATCATTACTGATGGGGTGTCATCTGGGTTACTGCTAGTTCTTATAGTATTAAGGTCATGGTTGTCCAGGCTACTGTATAGATCTCTGTAAAACTCCTCCGCTATTTTAACTATCCTATCCATATTGGTAGTTATTTTGCCTTCTTTGTCTCTTAGTGCATACATCCGCTTTTTGCCTATTCCAAGTTTCCTCTTTACTGCTTTGACGCTTCCACCGCTTTTCAGAGCGTGTTCAATTCTCTCCATGTTATACCTTTTTACATCGGATACCTTACGCTTATTAATCAACTTCGAAAGCTCTGCCAGTTCTATTTTGTCTGTTGTACTTGAGACTTTCATGCTTTGATGCTTCTTTATGAGATTCTTCGTTTCCTGGGAAAGCTTGCCAGTGTCCTGTCTAACTACGGTGCTTCCAACTTCTATTGCACACTCCGTAATGATACTCATCAGATTATCATTCATTGTATCTATGCTAAGGTTGGTTTTCTCAATAAGAGCCGAGGGCCTGTTCTGAAGCGAGACTCTGAATTTCTGTACATTCCCTCTCAGTGCTATATAGATACGTATACATATACAGTGAATGAAGGTGGCGGAGGTGACAAAAACCAGCCTAGATCGCAATAAAAAGGGGCCAGGCGTGTTTTGGCGTTCCTGTCAAAAGAATCTTGTAGTGAACAAAGCTTTGACCCCTGCTTTGGCAGCAGCCAGCTGCGCCGTCCCGTCCATTTACGTATGTCCCAGGAAGACCTACACGAGTTGTTTTAATGGAAATAGATTCTGCTAGTTGTGTTGATCCTTTGAGACACTCACCTTTAGTGGAAAACCCTACCCTCGTGTGTTCGGCCACTCCAATCCACTATAAGACCGCAATGCTAATGTTGGTGCTTGCGAATGAGCCCCCACCCCCCCACCCCCCCGACCCTTCGCGATGTTTATTTGTTTGTTTGTCCTTGGGTTTTTTTTTTTTTTGATACTGGAAAATGAATAGGGGCGAATAATTCAGTGCACCCCCTCTCCCCGTTGCGGAAATCTCCCGGATTCAGAATCCTTGAACTTGACAGGTATGGTAGTGGGAAAGCAGCAGATGTTTTCTAGTATGGTACCACAGAAGGTATGAAATAACTAAATGATGGAGTTTGAATTAAGAGTTTGAATTAATTTTAATTACATCGAAAAAATAGAGGGCCAACCATATAATTGAACTGAAGCAAAACTGCGATTTGGCCTAGTTGCGGCCATTTGTCTTCCTTTCTATGTCCCTGTGTGCTTGCGCAAAAACTTCTAGATAAAATTGAAATTTGTTTGAGTTAACCAAAAGTATGAATTTCATATAGACTTTGAATTATGGTGAGTCTACTGTACGAAGACTAGGCAAATCTGTGTACTACCCATCATTCCTATGGTCGCTGAATGGTCGCAGCGCCGGAGTCCCCTCCAATTAATTTTAGGAAGCTCTATGATTGCCACAAGGGCCTAGTTTGTTTCCACTCCATGCATGCTGGTCACATGCATGCCTCCAGAACCATGGGGATGCCATGAATGCTTGTCAGTAGTCACCACAGTTTCATCTGAAACAGGTTCTGTGCACATTAATGTAGTTTTGGCTCAGAATAGTGTAAATGAAAGGTCAAAAGCATGACAAAAACTGTCAAAGAGAAAGAGCATTTTAATGGGAATGTGCTTGCTGGCATCAAAGTCACTGTATACTTCATGATGTATAGATTATCTGTCGATGGCCAGTGCACGGGCAAAAAAAAATTGTCAGCATCTGCGCATAGTGAAGGATCAGTAACACAGCCTAAAGGGGTAAATGGCGCTTGAATTTTTAAAAAAATTCAATTATTTCTTGGTCAATTTTTATGAAACTTGCCAAATTTTATAGAAAAATAATCATGATGACTTAATTTTAGGTCTGGCAGTCTCGCGCTGTCATTTTCCCACTAGGTGTGTGCCAAGAGACTAGTATGTACTTCATTCTACTGAGCACATGTCTGCAAGTGCAGTTGTGCCCAGTTCACCATTATATCCAGTAGGAGAACTTCTCTGCCTACCAGAGCAGTGGCAGATGCTCAGGTATTTCACCCAGGCTGTATCGACTTAAAGGGGCCCTGAAACACTTTTTTGAGTAATCATGAAATTAACTCACTGGAAGAGCTTATTGCCTCACAAATTCAACGTCGCAAAATTTTTTAAGAATCCGTCCAGTAAGAGCAAAATTACAAAAATTTGTCACACGCTGCAATCACATTCTTCTTTCGCCCCAACAAAATCGCTGGAAGCTAAGCAGAGAGGGATGGCTGGGGCAAACAAAAACCGCCACGCACGCCTCGTGACCTTGAGCACTTTTTCTTTTTTTTCTTTGAATACACGGCTTTTTCTGTGCGATCGTGCGTGCACGCGTGGACAACTGACGGCCTCTCGCGGCAATCTTTGTAACGACCGCACGCGCTTTGTTTAAATCAGCCAATGGGTGATAGGTTGACATTTTTGTGGTGGAATTCGGTGATTTTTGAGCGTCTTCCGTCATTTGTCAAGGGAAGAGAAAGCAGTTTTTAGTTGACATTGATCATTTATTGTGAATACCAGGCCGCATGCTGCGCTCTAACATTTGGCTCGCGTGTTCTCAGGGGCCTCTGCTACCGATCGGCAGTGTTTGCTGACAATGCTCAAAAAGCGTTGCAGGGCCCCTTTAAGCTGTGCCCAGGTGCCTTTACAGAACTCTATGGAGCCGCCTTTCAAGATGAGTACCCAAGAACAATCGAGCACCACGTCAGTGTACTCGTCTACCCTTTTGGAAAAACCAGTGGCTTTCTGGCTGGCACAGAGAACACCGTAGCTTACGGCGTTGGAAGCAGGTGCTCTCCTGCACCTCGTTTGTTTGGCTTGAAGGAGAGGGTATGAAGCGCACCAACGGAAACAGTCACAGCTGCAAAGAAGAGCAGTCCGCTTATCGAAATGTCAGCTCCAGCAACAGACTGTGTCTGCAAATCTTTCATCCGTTCAAGCTTCCATCTTCCCCTGAAATTCTTTCTTTTTTTGTATTTTCAGAGTGTATGTATATTTTTGTGTCGTTTACAAATGTGCAATTATTTTTGTGGCATAATATGTAGCTTTTAAATGGATTCTAAAGAGAAACAATGGCATAGCTTCAATTGACCAATTCCACTCTGAGAACTCTAATGTCGTATGTTTCTCTATCCTAAGCTAATCGCAGTCGAGACCCTTTATAAGAGACACGTACTAGGGAGCAGCTCTTATCTCTAATACTGTATAGACCGGACCCACGCTGGCAACGCTGGTACACAGCGGCGTCAGTGTTGGTGCAAAGGCTTCTCCGTCGCCGAGGTAACCTCCCTTTTTTTTTCTCTTTGATTTTATTCCCTCCACTTTCGTTCATTCACTCTACGGTCCCTCTCTATTGTAATGACCTCGTCGCTCGCTCCACAGTGGTGAACCCAGCGTGCCTTTTCTCAGACACATACTTGCTACCGCATTTATTACAAAGATTTTCTGGCGACTGCATTGTAACAGGTCATTCAGCTTGGGGGACTCCACAATAAGTGGTGTGCATGTGCATGGGGTTCTATGGGAAGGTAAACGAGAGTCACAAAAGACCGCATTGTAACCGGTACTGCACTAGAAGCGGTTTTGTGATAAGTGGTCTAGACTGTATAAGGTGTCTCTTATAAGCAGGGTGCCATGTTCTCATCTTCAGTTCATCTCCTATCTAAACGCAAGCACATTGGTGTCTCCTATACCTCAATAGTCTTACATCACTGTCTCTTATAAGGGGCGTTAACTGTATTAGTCGAGAAATATCAAGGTTGAAGTTTCATTTTCGAATTTAATGCCTAATGCTTCGTGCGTAACATTGAAAATTCCAAAATTTATTTTTTGTGCAGTAAACCATCATTGAAACGAGCTCGGTTATTTCAAAATTCCACTTAATTCAAAATATTTTTTGCGGTCCCACATTTCACAATGTAAGTATGAGCGGATGATTTGAGGCGTCCGCCAGCAGCAGTCCGGTTAATTCGAGAACTTTGGGTGCCGTGTGCTAATTCCCGATCCCGATTTCACCATAAATCCGCAGGAAAGACGGTCCTTAAGAGCCACAAGGCTATGCAATGTAGCGATAATAATGAGTGGCAGCTAAAGCAATCCAGTCTCCCTATTTCCAGCAAAAAAAAAAGAACAAAAAAAAAACGGTTTTGTGGTCAACTAAAATGTGTGGCTTGCAAAAAACAAGACCTGCTTCACTGCAATACAGTGGTGACGCATGGGCAGCATATTGCATCTTTCGAGCAATGTCAGGGCATCATGATGTACTCATTTTTTGTGGGAATATAAAGAAATTAATAAAGAACAGTGTAACGGAATTCGCGATGTATGCAAACCTCCAATTGCTTCAGCAATTGCGCGCTTGCATTGCTGGCGGAGTCGGTTGCAATGCTTTGAAAATTAAGTTCAAAAGTTTCAATGATCATGTTTTCAAGCCAAAACACATTTCGAATTCTGTCACAGTGGCCATTATTGCATTCATTATTCTAACAGAAATAATGGGTGATTGGTCGCATCACGTGCTAATGCAGCGAGCAGCAGGCGACATGCTGCTCTTCTGTTACTACTGTGCTGCAGTGAAGATGTCTCGTTTTCCGCAGGCGCCCATTGCAGTTGATTTTGAAAGTACTATTTTCTCTTTTTTTTTTTTTTTGTTCAGGGGCAGCAGCGAGGCCAGCCGTTCCCGCATGTTTGCGGCAGAATTAAGGCCAGGTATTGATGAAAAACATTACCCTTAGAGCCGCAAACTAGCCGGCTCAGCAAACAACCAGCCCTAATTACTCGGATCATTTCCAAATTCCTGTATCCCACTTTTTGTATATTCTGTTCATTCGAAAACCCACTTAATTCGAATATTTCTTATGACCCCAGTGACTTCAAATTAACGAGGTTTTACTGTATTTTTGTGACATCAGCTCAATTAAATTTTTTGAAACTTTAAATGCTAGGTCTCTGGTGCCCTGCCCACAGATGACAATGTGCTTCATTTTTATCAGTTAGGAGGTTCGTAGAACCCAGTAGATTCCTTCGAAACCTATGACATCGCTGTGTTTGGTGTGGAGATCTCAAGGTGGTACCTCCACTGGCATTTTTCTTTCGTGCGTTTTCTTGCTTACCAAGCATCGTAAAGCAGTGAGAGTGTTTTTGAGATTGTGAAATTGTACTTTACTAATACCTGAAAAATCCTTTAGCAGTTTAGTGTCCCTTTAAAAGACCCCTGACAGTGAACGTATTGTTTGCAACTTTTTTTACAGTGATTTGTAGCTTTGAGCATGGTGATTCTTTATTCATTCATCGGATACCCCGCAAAGCCCGATGGCGTTATAGCAGGGTATAACGCCTTCGGGCGCTGCGGGGTTACATCAATAAATGACGTACATCTCCGTTCACACACACAATACAACTTTGTTCACACATAAATAACTGAAATACATTTTCGTTCACACACATAGTAGAATGTTCACACATCACACATCAATGTATTGATGTTCACACATCAATACATCTTAGTTCAGGTTACAACACTGGTTTACAGCAGTGAATAAAATATACCTTCGTTCCCACTATGTACTTGCATTTCAGTTAGCCTGTTCCACTGTTTAATCGTTCTAGGAAAAAATGAATTGGCATACGTGTTCGTTTTAGCTGGGTATTCCCGAATTTCGCAACTATGATCAAAACGTGTTGAAGTGTAATGAGGGTTGTGTAGGTATATTTCTCTATTAATTCCAGTTTTATTGTAGTAAATGCTGTAAAGAAATTTTAATCTCTGCTTCTGGCGGCGGTCAGAAAGACACTCCCATCCTAGCTCAGCCTTCATTGCAGTGCAGCTCTCCCCCCTTCCGTACCGTCCCAAGACGAACCTGGCAGCACGATTTTGTAATTGTTCCAGAGCAGCAATGAAGGTTACCTCGGCGGGGTCCCACATGACACAACCGTATTTTAAGATAGGTCTGATACAAGTAGTGTATGCCATGCGTTTTAAATTCACATGTGAACATCGCAGGTTTCTTTGAATGAAATTTAAGGCCTTACCAGCTTTGGCTATGAGAGTGTCAACCTGAGGCCCCCATGAACATTCAGATGATAGTATTATACCTAGATACTTATATGTACTCTCTTGTTTCAACTGTACATTGTTCAGATGGTACTGTGACTGAAATGGTTTCATCTTTTTGGTAAATGAAATATGTACACACTTTGTTATATTCAAATTCATTTTCCATTTGGTACACCAGCTATGAATGAGCGATAAGTCTTTCTGAAGTTCAAATACATCATTGTGATCAAAAATTTTTCTGTACACAACACAGTCATCCGCAAACAACCGTATAGAAGATGAAATTTCTGCAGAGATATCATTAACATAAATTTAAAACAATAGCAGACCCAGGACGGAGCCTTGTGGGACCCCTGGGGTAACATCGGTGTATTCTGAGCATTTTCCATTCAGTACTACGGTTTGTGTTCTTTGGGAAAGGTAACATTCGATCCATTTAAAAACAGTCTTATCAATGTTCAGGGTGGTAAGCTTAAACAGTAAGAGTGAATGTGACACCGTGTCAAACGATTTCCGAAAATCCAAGAACACACCGTCAACCTGTACAGTATCTACAGTATCTACGCCCGATATTACATCATGATAAAATTTGACTAATTGTGTTGTGCAAGACAGCCCTCTGCGAAATCCATGCTGCTCGTTGATTAGTACCTTATGCTTGTTTAAATGAGTTATTATTTCTTTGTATAGAATATGTTCGAGGATTTTATACGGGATAGACGTGAGCGATATTGGTCTATAATTACCAATGTCTTTTTTGGACCCACCTTTATGTATCGGTACCACGTGCGCAATTTTCCAGTGATGTGGTAAGGTACCTGTCGCTAAAGATCTTTCAAAAATTGCATAAAGATACATAGAAATTGGCCCCGCACAACGCTTGAGTACACGCGGAGGAATTCCATCTGGACCACTAGATTTACTCTCATCAACGTCCTTCAATAGTTTTTCAATTCCATTAATACTAAGCTCGACAGGAAGCATAGGCGAAATGCTCATAATAGTTTGATGATAATTACAGCTGTGTTTGGGTAAGAATACCGAGTGGAAAAAGTTGTTTAGGCATGCAGCCTTATCCTCGTCATTCGTAATTATCTTGCCATTATAATTTAACTCCTGTATTCCAAAGGAATCTGAGCCACACTGTTTTAAGTACTTTCAAAACATTTTAGGATTTGATTTTATTTTGTTGCTCAGCTCAGTGAAGTAATCATCTTTAGCTTTTTCTATCTTCAGCTTATATTCGGGGGTAATCGACTTCAGTTTTTCAAAGTGAGCAACTGATTTGCTTTTCTTGAATGCGCCTAATGCCCTCTTCCTTTTGTTTATAAGTTTTAATATATGTGCTGTTACCCATGGTTGTTTGTGCTTTTTTAGCCGTGATGAATGAACACTGGGGATATGTCTATTTGTTAACTCTGGAAAATATATTCTTAAATTTGTCCCACATATCATGCACATTGCCCTCCTCAAAAAGACATTCGGAAACAGGGAACAAATTACGAAGTTTTTTAGAAATTGCATCATAGTTACCCTTGTCATAAAAGTAGATCCTTCTACTCATAGGTAACTTCGTACACACTTTTTTCTTTCGGATACAAGCAACAACAGCAAGATGGTCACTAATTCCTGGAATCACAGTCACGTCATTTACGAAATTTGGCGAGTTACAAAACAACCAGTCTAACACAGCGTCGTTGCGAGTAGGGGTGGTAACATACTGCGTCAAACCAAACGTGTCGACGATATTTTTCATCGCAATGTTCATGCGCCCGATTATACTTATACAGGAACCATTACCCCAGGATAACCCAGGCAGATTAAAATCCCCCCCTAGGAGTATTGTCTGGACTCACGCTTCAGAAAGAATTTCCTCTAATGTTTGCATTATGCTAATATCTGAGCTCGGCGAGCGATAAACCACTCCGACCAGAAACGCGAAGTTATCAGGCAGTATTATCTTGCACCATACAGACTCCAGTGCGTCGCACTTATAATCAACTTCAAATGATTGTAAGCAAGAACGAACAAGTAAAAAAACGCCACCACCTGCTGTGAGCCTATCGTTGCGATAGATGACGTAATCTTGCGGAAACACCTCACTATCAGCAATCGAGGGCTTTAGCCAAGATTCTGTGCCAAGGACTATATCTGCGTTAACACTCTCAATTAAGCCCAAGAGCTCAGCAACTTTATTAACTACGCTTCGGCAGTTTACGATGATGGCAACAAGTTCTTGACATCGGTATTTCTCCTTTTTTCTAGTTTGTCATTGCCTGCGTACTGGGACGACCTCTTCTTTTTCGTCATCCCACCTGAAAGCCCTGCCGTTAATAATCAGTTTGTCAAAATTCAGCTTCACTTTATTGTTCTTATCCTCTCTTTTTGTCTTAGCATATTCCCACAGCTTATTCCTGATACTTCTTGTCTCATGTGAGTAATCTTCGCTAACGCTGTACTGGGAATTCTTGAATCTTTTGTCATTTAGAAGCACTGCCTGATGCTCTTTGTACAATGAGAATTTAACAATAATTGGCCTCTTCTTATTCTCATTATAGCGTCCTAAGCGATGTGCCCTTTCCACAGACTCGAGTTCCATTCCAAGGCTCGTTTTGCAAATATTCTTTATTATAGCTTCGGATTCATCCCAGGATTCTGAGGTTTTATCATCAACACCATAGAAAACAAGATTTTTCCGGCGACTTCTGTTTTCGAGGTCATTTGTTTTCTTTTGCAGACCTTTCACCTGTTGCATGAGTTGCCGTATTATAGCTGCCTGTTCCGTTACAATCTTGCTGATGTCCCTTATCTTGTTCTGAGTTTGGTTAAGATTATCTTTTACTTCCATCAGTATGTTCTCATTTTTTTCGAACCTGGATTCAATGCCGTTTAACTTTGAAATTAATGTTTCCTGTCCACTCTGCAAACATTTCAGCACTTCCATCTCCGGTGTCTTGGCAGGACCTGGGTTCAGTTCAACATCCCCCGCGAGTATTAACAACAAAATCAAATATAGCACTCTGTTAGAAAATAATCGGAATCTCTTCAGACGCGACGTATGCATCGTGCATTCGTGGTTTTTGTTACGAACAGTTAGCGAGGTGGGAGGAGCCGGCAATGCATATACAAGTCTCCGCGATTGAGATGGGTAGTAATGACTAACCTGCACCAGCAACAGTTGCATCAGCAACATGTCGGCAAGTGTGCCGTCTCCAAATCCCACGAAGCCATCGTGCTGAGTGCCTATATACGCCTGATCGGCACTACGTGAGTTCTGTTGGCCCAAATTGATTGGTTGATCCTCGCTGATTTATCCGTGGCTCGGGCCACACGTGCCTCTGACGACAGATGATGACCCATGCACACGTGTGGATGATAGTCGAGATACTGTAGATGCTGACCAGGGATCAGACAAAAAGGGCTGTGTCCTGCGTTCCGCTGCATGGAAGTGGATCGCAGAAACCAGCAGCAGAGGTACCTGCACCAGCAACAGTTGCATCAGCGACATGTCGGCAAGTGTGCCGGCTCCAAATCCCATGAAGCCATCGTGCTGAGTGCCTATATACGCCTGATCGGCATCACGTGAGTTCTGTTGGCCCAAATTGATTGGTTGATCCTCACTGATTCATCTGTGGCTCGGGCCACACGTGCCTCTGACGACAGATGATGACCCATGCACACATGTGGATGATAGTCGAGATACTCTAGATGCTGACCAGGGATCAGACAAAAAGGGCTGTGTCCTGCGTTCCGCTGCATCGAAGTGGATCGTAGAAACCAGCAGCAGAGGTACCTGCACCAGCAACAGTTGCATCAGCGACATGTCGGCAAGTGTGCCGGCTCCAAATCCCCAATATTGAATCCCCAAATGCCAATATTGAATTATAAATGCTATAACACATTGTATAATTTATGCTAGCATCATTAATTTTGAACAATTTTGCATCAGTTTAAAATGCCAGCTTAAATACCATAAGGAACTAGCGCCCCACAGCGGGGCATTGCCTGAGACTACGTGCGCTCAAGCTTCTGTGACGATGAACCCACTGTTTTTAAACAGGAGTCCCATGAGTGGTGAAAATTGAAATGATGTGGATGCTTTGAGCGTTTCTCCCTCAGGAAAAAAAAAAAAAAGCATTCCTGGCTTAAGCCGCCAAAACCACCTTGAGGCCAGCTCGACAACAGAGCGAGAGAGGTGACGAACAATAGTCCTCATTAGGCGCAAGTAGGGGTGTTGTGCGTACCCCGCACACCCCGAAAGTGTTCTCTGATGTCTACAATACTTACTTGATCTTTGCAATGTCCCGGGGATCCCTTATCTACGTCAAAGCGCAGAAAATGTCAATGGCAGCTGTATACTCAAACGAGCACGCACCCTTATTTTAAAACCAAATTGAAATGTCCCATAGGCAACGCTCACCACTAATAATCACCCCCCCCCCCCCCTCCCAAGGACTCTCATACTACTCAAGCATCTCGAGTTTCCAAATTTAGTGTCAGGGGTTTTTTAAAGTATATTTCATGTGCCATCTGGGAAGCAAGATTTTTTTTAACTGGAAGAGCCACAAAGTAAATGAGCATATCACAATAATCTGAAATCAAGGCACTAAGCAGTGCTTCGAAAATTGATTTGCTAAACACATTGGTTAAGCACTTACGTCTGCTTAGGACACGTAGTAAGTGCAGAGCCGAACCAGGAGATGGAAGTAGCTAGAAGATTGGGGTGGAGCACGTTCGGCAAGCCTTCTCAAATTATAAATGGTAGATTGTCACTACCTTTCAAGAGGAAGGTATATAACAGCTGCATCTTACTGGTAATTACTTAGGAGCAGAAACCTGGAGGATTACGAAGAGGGTTTAACTTAAGTTGAGGAAGATGCAGCGAACAATAGAAAGGAAAATGGTAGGAGTAACCTTAAGAGACAAGAAGAGAGCAGAGTGGATTAGGAAACAAACGGGGGTTAAGGATATCATAGCTGAAATCAAGAAGAGGAAATGGACATGGGTCGGGCATGTAGCACGTAGACAGGATAACCGCTGGTCAATAAGGGTAACTAACTGGATTCCCAGAGAAGGCAAGCGGGTTAGGGGGAGACAGGAGGTTAGGTGGGCAGATGAGATTAAGAAGTTTGCGGGTGTAAAGTGGCAGATACAGGCAGAGGACTGACTTGAGTGGCGGAACCTGGGAGCAGCCTTTGTCCTGCAGTGGCCGTAGTCAGGCTGGTGATGATGATGATGATGGTGATGAAACACATTTGAACTAATGTTATGGTATGTTGAATATTCATGATCGAGTCAGTGTCAAGCTGGGATATGGCTCATGAATGTTTGACATACCATAAGTTTTATAATTTACTATATTATAACATCTTCAATGTATTATGTTTCAGTTACTATGCCATTTCTTGATTGGACAAGCGTGTACATACAAATGCAGTAGACTCTTAATAAGTCAAACACAACAGGACTTCAGTATTTTGTTTAAATTATCAGAAGTTCCAATAAATATGACCCGGGACAACATAACAACCATAGGTACTTCATTTCTTACATTAAGTGCAACAGTGTGGAAGGTAGTGAGACTTCTTGTGGTTGATTTGTTTGAACCAAGAAATAGTTCAGTGAATTTATCACCTGTTGCGTGATTTTGTTTTTAAACTCAGTACTTAAGGAAGATTTTTCATGCCTCAGGAATAAAGAAACCCCGTTATTGATACGGTTTCTGGTAGGTTATTCAGAATTGTCTCTTTAATTTCGTAGCATGGTCTCTGCGACTATCTCCAGCAGCGCACAACCAAAGCTGATCGCGGAGGCCTAGCATGAGTTGCATGGATTACGCTATTTGCTGACTGAGCATCTTGCATAGCTCCAGTGTTGCTGCACCCGATTTTGAAATGGAGTATGTTGTTTTGATGGTCACTGTTTCTCAGTGCCGCAGCAACGTCACAGACAACTGTGCATATTTTACCCTAAAGCTCTTAGACGTCACTGATAATATTGATAGTACTTGTTATTGTACAAAGTATGCTTGCATGTGTAATAATTGAGGGACGAAGTGTGTTGTGAGACAGTTGGTAGCCCCCTAAGTCTTAAAGTTTGGGTGAGTTAGTTCGTCGTACTTGAACTGGTAGAGCGCATTACAGTACAAAAGAAACAGCCAAGCAGGCCAACCCAAAAGGACAGAGCGCTAACTTCCAACTCAGTTTTATTCGCAAATTGCTTCAAATAGTTTGTAGCCTCGCACAAGCGTACAAAGAATACCTAAACTTATCGCCAAGATAAAAAGCACCATCACAACTTCACAGACCAAAATTTTATAGACGGTTCGCCTGATTAAGGAACAACGTTTCATGCTCAGATAAAGATAACGAAGAGGCACAGGTACATGTTATACCAGCTCTTGCTATGCAGTGCACTTCAATTATTTCTCAAGTAATTTGTGATGGGTGCTTTTCTACCACTTCACATTGATCAAAGAAAAGGGAACATCCACAATTGTGGTGATGTATTCCAATGTGTCCCTGGATTGCTTTGTGCACACTGTAATAGTGCTCTTCTAGCCTTTCATTAAGGCAGCACCCCATCTGACCATGGGGTAAGACGTATACTGGCCAGACCAGAGACCAGAGGTATTGGCCAGGTAAGAGGCATATTTGCAGATGATATATGCACGTTCACAGGAATTGATCCCACCGGCTATCTTGGCCATGAAATTTTGTGAAGGAACCCGTTTAAGGAACCTCATTATCGCTCATCAAGAACTGACCATGTTTTCAAAGTATGAGAATTGCATACCAGGACAAATCTATCACAAAATTAATTTTTGGTGGGGCCATTAAAGAGTGGAATAACTTGTTTGAATCACAAGTGTGCCGTTAAGAAGAAGAATCGTTCATGTCCCTGCTATAATTTCCCTGCTGTAGCACCTTAGGGCAATACGGGTACTCTTAAAATAAAGACCAAGGGCGACCTGTCTCTTCGTTATTTTCTCTTCCTCAGTTAGTATGCGCTTGTTGGTGCACACAGTTTGTCTAGTCGGGCCATTTTGTAGACAATCAGCTTTTTTTCTGCCACTTAGCTACATGAAAATACTAATGTTCGTCTACGAGCAACAAATTCAGTAGATATTTCTAGGCATGGGCAAGCACAAAAGTTTGAATGAACTGATTTTGAATAGTGAGGCAGTTTTAATTTAGTGGCATTAAAATACATTGAAAGGATAGTGGGCCAACCAAAATTCAAGGTTTCTTTGAATTTTGAATTATCTGATTGTTATTGAAGTGCATACTATCCGCCGTTTAAATATAACAGTTTCAAAAGAAGGACTGTTGCCAACATTTCTTGATATTTTATTGCGGTTGATGTTGAATGCATGCAGGTGGTGCTGGCGACGAATATTGCAGAAACCTCCTTGACTATTGATGGCATAATCTACGTGATTGACCCGGGCTTTTGCAAGCAGAATAGCTACAATGCCCGCACAGGCATGGACTCGCTGGTTGTCACACCCATCTCCAAGGTGAGCTTAAGGTTTTACATCTTTGAGCAGCACAGGAGATCTTTGAATACTACACGGAA